>NW_015090839.1:7414303-7632590 GCF_001431845.1 Calidris pugnax | reverse complement strand
GGGTTTAATATTTTTCCTAGAACTTTTTTTTTTTTTTTTTTTTTTTTTTTTTTTTTTTTTTTTTTTTTTTTTTAAAAAAAAAAAAAAAAAAAAAAAAAAAAGAAAAGAAAAAAAAGGCAGCCTGGAGTTTGATAAAAAAAACCCAAAAGCTAAAATATTAAAGTAAAATTCCAGTGTCACTGTTTAAAATAAAGGTAGAGAAGAGGGGAAGGCAGGGGAGGGCACAGACTAGAGACTATCCTGTAACAGAAGCGGAGCGTGGCTGCGGGAGGGTGGCTGGCGCGGGCCTGGCCCCGCTCAGGACTTGTTGGCCGAGCCCGAGGAGCGGCGCAGCTTCATGGACATGCGGCTCTTGCTAGTCCGAGGAGACATTGGAGAGGCTAAGTCTGTTCCATCCACCTGTGCTGTTGCTGCTGCTGGAGTTTCTCCCGGCTGAGTCTCTGGGCAGAAGCCTGCAGAGGACAGCAAGAAGCAGAGGGGTCAGTGCCACCCACCCGCACTCCCAGCCAGGGCATCTACTGACAAGGGGCAGAGAGGCATCTCAGTGCTGCTGTCACTCCCACAGCGTCTCCTAGCCCGTTACCAGCTGTGGGTGGTGGTACTGCAGGTGGAGCTAGCCCACAAACCCACCTCTAGAGAAAAGATGATGCCAGAAACCACTGAGCTACGGGACTGCAGAACCCCCTTGGCTCTCGGCAACTGAGGGCAGCACTGAAGCGGGCGACGTTCTCCCGCTAACCGGGAGGACAGACACCTCCAGCTCCCTCGCAGGGATGGGGAGTCGTTATTCAAACCACAACCCAGAAGAAACCGGTCTTTAATGAGAACATGAAGGTTAACAGCTCGTGGCGCATGAAGGGAGCTCTAGGAATGCAGCTGAAGAGGTGGAGTGAATCGGGGGCCAACCGGGAGAGTAAAAACATCTTCTCCCATCCCAACTTTAGTCAGTGCCTCAAAAGGCAAATTCCTACAGGGCCCACAAGGCAGAAGCTTGAACAGATCATACTAACTGGATGCACCATACGCTAACGTTTCTTTGTAAAAGGAACAAGATGAATTTGAGATAACGGTACGTCAGTCACTGGCCCAGCGCCCAGAGCTACACCCCAGTGCCCCCGAGTCCTCCCTGCAAGAGGACAAGGCTCTTCCCTTACTAAGAGCCCGGCTCCAAATCTTCTTCCATAGAGATACAAAAGGAAAAGGAGAAAACATGAAATAAAAATTACGTTCTCCTTCCCGTGTACAGAAAATTAACACTATGAACTCCCAGCCACAGAACTAAACTGCATTTTAATTAGCCATTTACAGAGACTGACAGCCTGATTGAGCTCAATTACCTCCGTTGCCACTGATCGCTTCTGACCCGTGTAAATTATGGACAGAAGCTCAGTCCTGCAGAAGCCATTGGGGAAACCCCTGCTGACTTCAGTAAGCCAGAATATCACTTGCTATTTCTTCCACATCATGCTATTACCGGCAATTCTTTAAAATAATAATGCAATAATCAGAACTGAAGATCTCTCTCCCTCAGTATACATTTCATATATAAGGGTGCAAAAAACCATTCAAAACCGATAATGATTTTTCTATTTTTTTTGAAAGACTCCTCTAAAATAAAATTAGGTCATGAGGTAAGAACTGTAAGAGTACTTTCAAAACGTATTGTCATAAAGCTCAGTGATTTAGTGACCTGGCTGTCCTCCTCGCCTGGTCCATCACCTGCCCGCTCCAGAGAGACGGCGCGGTGCTTTCTATCTTTTCCAAACTGCCACGACCCGTTGAAGTGACAGGGAGGAGAAAGGGCTGTTATTTGTTCCCCAGCTGGTGACAGTAATTCTGTTCATGAACTAGGTACTTCATTGCCAAACAATCTGGAAAAGCATGATAATGCCCGACTCACTGTGCCTTATAGAAAAAAGCAGGCAGGGAAACATGCACTCCCATTTTCTGAAATTCTATCTTGTTCTAATTTTACAAGGAATTAAAGCATTTCAAATGGTGGAAGTTAGAGAATAGAAAATAACCGTTGTTGTTTTGCACAGCATACCATTCACAGCTAGCGTGAAAGACCTTCCGTTTCAAGCCTTTGCCCTTTACCTTGATGTGGCCAATGCTTTCTAGTGGAGGTTTTGGAAGGAGAAGAAATATCACAGCATTTCTTTCTTTGTTGAGAATGAAGAAGTGATGAGGAAGGAGGAGTGGAAAGAAGTGAGGAAGGGGGGGGAGAAAAGATAAAAGATAACAGGTGTGAGACATGAGACACGAACCGCAGAGATTGAAGGGTATTAACAGATGAGCACAGAAAACGGAATTTCGAATTTCATTATGCAATTGCTGCTCATGCTACAGGTTAAAGAGAGTGATGAGTTAGTTATGTGCAATGAAGCAACAGCTCTGAAATCCAGCGTCATACTTACCAACTAAGCATTACAAGAAAAAAAGGAAAAGAGAGAGAAAGAAAAGAATTCTATAACATTATAGAGATCCAGCAACCTTATTCACAGCAACTGAGATACATCCTAAACATTATCTGAAACACTGTCTTAAAGTCTGTGAAAACAGTTAAATACTCACACACATACACACAATCGAGAGGGAAAAACAAATGGCAACTTGATATATGGCTTCTGTTCCCCAGTTCTTTCACAGTACTAAGTATGCTAAAATTATAGCCAGTCTTAACCTGAGACTCCCGAAATCACATAATGCAGAAAAAAATGGAGTATTTAAGCTATTTAGTCTGTATCAGTGTGTCAAACTCTAGTGTGAAATTTTATCGTGGGTTGGGTGAAGAAAACATTAAAACACCCCGTTATTCCAATTAAGGTATTATTCCAGTCCGAGCTTAAAATTTTGTTTCTAATTCTTGCAGACAGAAGCACAGATTCCCGTGCAATCCTCATCCTTTTTTTTTTTTTTTCCAGGAAACTGACTTAGAGCTACTGAAGAACAGAAGTCATGTAAAGTGATACTCACATCTGAACATATCACACCAGAAGAGTGAAGAATAATGGCACTTAAAATATATTTAAAGTCTCACAGCAATCAACAGGCTGATTAGTAACTCAAATTCTGTGGATTTCAGATAAGCATATATATCTATATATACACACATACGCACACACATACATGTGGATACTAAATGTGGTATATAGAAATTTTGCAGGTTTTACCCTTCACAATTTTAAAATTTTCAGTGTAAACTGTTATTATCTTTATCTCTCTACACACTGAAATATTTAGTCATCCAAAATACAAGAATTGGATTAAATAAGAAGGCTTTATTGACAATTGACCTACAACCAGAAAGTTCTAAAAAATAAACAAAATAGATGTGTTAGGATTTTTAAGAGGTTGAAAAATGTCAGGAAGTGATCCATATTTTTCATCTCTTAGGCTTGACAAGTGACAAATATCATAGCCTGATGAGCTATGATATTTTGGGCCATAATGTAGAGCCGTTTCAATTGCTTCTGAACAAGGAGGTGGATCAACAAAGTTGAAATGCGACATTTTCACACTCCGTTTGAAATTTGAAAATTTTAGGATCGTCTAATAATAGTATGTTGGTTATTTGGCTCAGAAATTAACTATTTAAATGTAAAAAGGAATCCTAACTGCACACAGACTGAGTTAGAAGTGAGGTGAGGTGGAGGAACCTGGAGGAACTGTAACACATGTGTTGACATGACTCATCTCGTTCGTCAGTTCTGACTTTCAAAGAGGTGAAAAATTGGGCCGAGCAGAAGCCTGAGGGGGTGCTGATGTTCAGACAGGGTGCCACACAGTATGGCCACTCTCAGTACCTCCAGCTTTGTCACACCTTGTTGTCTGGATCAACATTTTCTCAAGTGCCATCTCTCAGAATGACACTTGCATGTAGGTAAATTTTGATGGCCTTTTAAGGTACTTCAGCCTCCCCGCCTGACCTCCAGGAAAGAGGGCAATTGTTTTTGTACAGCTTGTGCCCTTTGCAACTCTTATGAACCCCAGTCCAAATCCAGCCGAGCTGTCCATCGTGCTCAGCAGAGCTTTGCTAGAGTCAAGGAATTAAGTCTTTCACTAATTTTAGGAAATGAGGAAATGAAACGAGAAGCGGATGCAGAGAGAAAGACTGCAAAAGCAGCTGCAAAGCAGGATGAGAAGGTGAGGAAGAGATGGTGAGTGGCCTAAAGACTTGTGAGACTGGAACTAGGTAGGAGACAAAGAAACAAGAGCCAGCCATGAGAAAGAACACAGCAAAAAAGATTAAGTTCATGGCAGAAGAGTGGCAGAGTCCGTGTCCAGTGACGAATGCTCTTCAGAGCCTGGCCAGAAACATCCTGAGTAAACCTGCTCCTCCCTGTCATCTAATATCTGTGAAACCCACTGGCAAAACTCCCAATCTTTCCACCAGTGGAGATTCAGACAGAGATAACACAGTTTACCATTACTACCAATCACTGCCCTGTCTCAGTCTGCAGGAGCAGGTGGTGCATCTAGAGGTTACAGTTTTGCTCAGGAATCACATGGCTGTTAAATCTGTATTACAGAATTTTTATCTTTTGCCCGATGCCTTAAAATAAAAATGGAAGGAATTACAAAAGGAAAACTTTGTCACAAGACAATAAATTTATAAAGTCAAACATTCAAAAACTAGAAAATGTCAAAAACTGGGAAATACTATGACTAGGGTTGAGAGGCCTCATCTTCATAAGGTTTACTATATCGAGGTACTAGTTTCAGTAGGAAGAGAGAAAAAAATAAAGTAGAGAAAAACCAAACCCAAGATATCAGTACAATTTAAAGCTCAGAATCTTAGCATCACGGGGTCAATAAGCCCTTCAATATCATTGAGCTTACCATTGACAGTTCCCTCAACCTATTCTGGTGTCACAGAAATCTGGTGTACTCAATAGCCATCCAGCAGGAGTTACTCTGTTTAACCAACGTCAGCGCAAAGTAAAAAATAGAGGCGACTGAATTATATTCTGTGATTAAGTGCAGGTAAATCTCAATTTTTTGTAAATGTACACATCCACTACACTAATCAGGTTCCTACACATGGGAAAGAGGACTTGTCAGATATTTTGACAGGTCAGACTGTTTTATCTAGATAAAACAGCAGCAGCCACAATCACACTGTATTGAAGAGCAACCACTCTAAGGAAGGAAACAGCTTTTGCTGAGGGCTGAGCCTTTGATAAAATAAGTCAGTCTGAGGAAACAGAGTTTGTTACCCAATGGCATGTTCTCTATTTGCTCTGATTATCATAGCTCAAAGGGAAAAGATGGCATGCTGAAACCAGCCAACGGGATCATAACAACAATAAAACATTACAACACCTGGTGATGGGCTTCACCAGTTCTATACATCTTCCTTAGAAGAGGAGATTGTATACAGTACCTTATAAAATTAAACATACACAAAAATTGTAATCTTGGAGATCACGACCCAATTAAGGAATCAAGTCTAGAATATCCAAAATGTGGAAAACTTTTCTACTCTCTTCTGATAAGTTATTTTTCATTAAAAAGAACACAAATGAAATATTTTGTATTTAAAAAAAAAAAAAAGAACTGTGATGTATTTTTAGAAGATGATCAGAAATTTTCAGATGACATGGAAAGGTCTGGCAGGGAGCCTGCAAGGTTTTGTCTGAGTCATCTTGGGGGTGACAAATGTGTGTGGTTTCCCAGGCAGGACTCCAGTGTCACTCCTATGTACAGTCCTGGCACAGTTCAGAGCTCTTCGCTTATCTTTCAAAAAAATACACCTGTTGTAGGGACCTCTGGAATCACAGAGGTATGTAGTCTTTTTTAATAGTCTACCTGGTGGCCTCTTTCCTAGGATCATGGTCCATCAAAGTTCTGGGTCATCTGTAGCCACCTCGCTAACAGGTCTGCCTTTGCTAGGACTGGAAACCATTGGTTTCCAGGCTAACCCCAAGCCCTGGGGTAACTTTTTGGTAGATGATGGCAGTGTTAACTTATACCTGCCTTGGGCTTTAGAATTTGTGTGCCCCAGAGTCAGCTTGGAGGCACATGGTGTGGTGCTACTCCAGGCACTGCACTGCTGCTGAGTATCAGAGCCCCAGATGGAAGAGGGGTCAGCCCCCAGGGTGCAGGCAGGACTGCCAGGACATCCCTGGGCTGAAATGAAAGCTCAGAATCAGGCAGGTCTGGGGACAGTTCGTTGGACTCCGACGCTGGGTCGCACTGTGCTGCATGTCCACCCTAGGAAGCTCCTGGCTGCTCCCGACACTGATGTGTTGGCCGGTTCCAGCACACAGCACAGGGTCAGCAGAATGTGGCCCTCAGGACAGGACATCACGTTTCACGGTACGCAAACACACACGCGCACACACGCAGGTGTGAAATACATCACAAGCTCCTGCCAATGAGATCCCCGCAGAAAGTTATTCCATTTGATAGAAGGCTTAAGTCTAAAATCAAGTTTCTAAAAGTCATAATTTTTTTCCCAAGTCATGCTAGAGAACACAAAGAAAGACTAGGACCACTTTTAAAGGAATACAGGAATTGCCACTGTAGAGCAGTGTTCTCCAACACACCAAACTAGTACAGAAAAGCAGCTTTGCTTCACCCCGAAAGAATGAACTAGAGGAAGAGGGCCTGGAATGAGACTTCTGAAAGTGAGGAGGCAGAACTGATACAAGTGCACTAGAACACATAATATACGCTAGCCATACATCAGTGTCTGGTGGCAAATACTTGCTGTGCGCATTAGGAAGGAAATGTGGCAAGGACCCGTACCCCTGGTTATTGTTTTTAATGTTTCTAGTTACAGATTTTTCCCTATTCAAATGTTTTAATACATTAAATTCTGTTACTATTTTTTTATATTGATTTAATTAGTTTTAGATTACTTACACTTCTAATTTAGTTTCTCTTTGGTCTTGACTATTTGCACGAGCATAACTATGCCACTTATACTTTGAAACTGCATCTTATTTCTACTTATGGTTTATAAGCAAAGGAGTCTCAATGTTTTAACATTTTAAAGTCATTCTTTCTGTAGTCCTATCACAACTCTTCCATAATTTTAAATGTATTTCTGCATACTTTTGCAATTAAGAAACAAATTTTGAGATATCCACTTGCCAAATTAATTTATTCTTACAAAATTTATTTTATTTAGATTTACAGCTCTTCCACAGAAGCATTTTTATTTGTTCGGCATTAAATAAAGGTTTCTGAACAAGGAATTTCAAGTGTTACACATTCTTCTTCTCCTTCTCTCCTACGTTATCACTGCAGAATGTCTTACAACATCAATGAAAGACAGTACAGGGTACAAAACACACCACTGCCATCCAGTACTACTTGTTCATGCTGAGAAACAAAGGTCAACACAATAAAGTGTTACTCATTCAACGACTGTCTCTACCATTAGTTACCTTAATCCCAGAACCCGTGTTAGTGCTTCATGCAGACCTGAGGTTAGTAAAAGACTAAAACTTTAAGAAGATGTAGTGGTCATTTCTCAATCAGTGTGAAATTCTTTTTAGTGTGAACAAGGGCAACAAGGAAAGTTTGCATACAATTTGGTTACAAGCTTAGTGCTCTAGTAAAAGTAAGAGGAACAAAGGGGTTTTTTGGACACTTTGTCTTACCTTCAGATAAACAGAACTGATATTTAATGATCTAAAAAGAGGGGAAATAAAATAATGAAATAATCATAAGGAGTTCAAGAAATTTCAGAACAGGAAGGCCTTGAGTTACTCATTTTCTTTTACCGATTTTCTCATTAGTAACTGAAAATGCAGTATCCTCTTATAAAACAGATATTTTACTGGAAAACAAAAATGACCTTAAAACCAGTTTTGCAGATAATAACCTGGAAACAAAATTGATGATTGCAAGGATCTCAGGTTTGCAATTTAAAACTTTACATTCTAAAAATGTAGTGAGCTGTAAAAGTTTCTTATAGGGAAGGTGTACTTAGATTATAGAATGGATCTACCTTAACCAGCCTGGATGAAGGAGAACCAACGCTTCCATGGAGACTTTATGCAGGGGAACACAATAAAATTTACTGTAAAAATACAAGGTCTGGTTGCTATATTAAAGTAGCCAAATCTTAATGCCAGGCAACAGAATAAAGCTTTAAAATTTTGCCCAGATTCTCAAATTTATACATATAGTCTTTCAGACTAATAGAAACGCTTAATGATGGGTGAAGATCTGAATTTTTAGTCTTTATAAGTAAGGATACTGCATTTCAAATAAGATTGTAAAAAAAACCAGTTCTTTACTGTAATTCTTACCTGTCTCTGAGGGCAAATGGTGGTAAGGTGCTGGACAGAAAACCTGAGCAGCAAAATCCTCAAAAGTTGTAGGCTCTAGATGATGTTGAACAATTGTTTGCAGGTATCGTGCTCTCTCCTCGTAACTGGTTTAGCCAAGAGTTAAGGAACAATTTACATCATGTACTAGAACTGCTAACTATCAGTGTAGTAATTAAAAATTCTTGTTTTGTTTAATACAATATGATGTATTTCAGTGATTGTACACACTTGTTTTTAATTCTTTACGTAACTATGACATCATCTGATGCACTGAAGTAATATTAACTGAAGGATATACACAATTAATGTAAACTTTATGGTTCAACTAAATTTTTTTCATGTGTGACGCAAAATTTTCTGAAAATTTTTTCGAACAACAGCAACTTAAATTCTCTCCTTTAAGTAACTCATTTGGCTGTACTCTGCTCACAAATAAACATAAAAATGCTACAATTTTTAAGATGTATAGAATGAAAAATAACGTTAGCATTAACAAAACGCACTCTTCCACAACAAACTGCTTCCATAATCCCTAAATACATACACACACAGTTAAGATAAACACATAGCAAAATTTGAGTATTGGGAAAAACACCTCCTCAATTATGCCGTTAAAACAAGCAAGAGTATTTGCAAAGAGTCCACAGGACCCTTAAATACTGGCTAACAGAGTGTCGGCAGGGCACTGACAGCAAAATACTGTACTTCTTCCTTTTCCCCGTGTTCTCCCTCTCTGATATTATTGACAAGAGCCCGGTATCTTGAAGTGTTGTTGCTTTTGAAGAACCCTCTCCAGGCTTCTTGTTCCAGCAGGCCTGATTGTGCTGTTAGCACAGAGAGAGCGAGAAAAAGAGAGAATATTTCTGCTGTTCATGAAAGCAACTATGGAAATGGCTGTCAAAATGTAGAGCAGCAGGCAGCAACATACAATTATCAAGAAAAACTACCATGCTGACTTCATGTCGTATAGTTCCTGAACTGAGAAATCGGTTAACCTTTTCTCTCACAACTTTCAAACTCCTCCAGCTGGATTCAATATGTTGAATGAGGGAGACCTTCTTCAGTTACCTTATAGAACCATAAAATGATAAGAAATTTTTCCTGGCATTTATGCTTCTGCACACTTTTTTTTTTTTTCGTATTTCATTTGCAGATAGGGAGACAATTTTCTTCTTACATAGGTCTGTTTTCTTTTCCTAAAAAAACCCCAAACGAATCAGGATGCTGTGGAGGAATGCACCGAGAATCAGTTTCTTGAAGATTCTTGGTTCTGATTTCAAGACTCCTGCTCTTTTTGGGGAGGACAGGAGCAGTGAGGAAATTACCTTTCTGACCTAATATCACCATCTGTGAAATGGGGATAATATTAATTTTCCCCAGATTTTTAGCAATCTAAACATAAAAAATGCATTACAAGTGATAAGCATTTTTAATAACGAGTGCTAACATAATAAATAAATAACGATGCTACTTTCAGTTATGAAAAGCAATAAAATTCTCAGCCCCAATTTACAGCTGGAAACATCTTAGCTTTTAAAACTATACTTCAACAATTAGAACTTTTCCTATGAAACCTTTTTGTAGTTGTTTTCAGTACAATATTTACAGTAGGATTTTGCATTATATCTAAATATGAAAAAATGTATAGTGACTATATTATCTGAAAACAGCTTCTAGTGAATAAACTGATCTTTATAGAACTTCCTTAGACCACAACTTGGTTACACAGCGCAACTGGGAAACAATTTTCCCTCCAAAATCCACCTTCCAAATTCTCCACAGAACTCTTGGGCTGGAGAAGCTATAATAGAAGCACGGGGACAAGAGAAAATATAAAAATCTCCCATTGTAATGGTTCTTAGGTTGGGGGATAAACATAGTATTGAGCCTTAACAGAGGAGAGTAATATAGCACAGTTTTTAAGAGGCTATGTATAAGTGGTAGAGGATGAAACTGATGGTTGAAGTCTAAATAATACTACGTATCTCACAACTTGTTGAAAAGCACTTTTTTCATTGGGGGAGATTCACAGCTGCTGAATTTTCTGCAGTTAATAGAGTCCTTTGATTCACAGCAGTGCCCCTTGCACAAAAAATACTGGCCTTTGTGTATTACCAGAAACTAATTTTCTATTTGGCTGAAAAGGGAAAAATGGGGTTATTGCTTCTCCCTCCTACAGAGCTTTTCATTATGCCTGATGCACTCAACTTCTAAGCTCTTCTGAGAAAAAAAAATAACTGAAGAGGCAAGAGGTAGAAAAATGAGCTTGTTAGCACATTAGAAGTGAAGTATCTTGGTGGGCCCTAGAAATTCCCAGTGGTGTGTTAACTTATCACTCTATGCATGCTGGCACTGATAGTCTCCCAATTGATCACTCTCTTTTCGCACCAAAGGTGCTGCCAGGAAGCAAAGGCTGAAGGCCCACAGGAGAACAGGCTGCTATCAAAACAAGCTGTTTTAAAAAGTCTGCTTGAATGGGTAAAATGTTTCATGAAAAAGTAGGGTGGAGACACCTACCTGCTTTTAAAATGCTCTACTTTCAGAGGTCTCTAAATGAAACCTTTTAGTTTATCCTATTATATCCAAAGCTTATACACAAATAAGGCTAAAATGAAGGAAAGTTACTGCTTTGAACATGTCAAGAACATTCCCGTTCTCCAATCTAGGTACCTATCTCCTAACCAAATAAAGAAGTCTCGACACAGATGCTGACTGAGGAGGATAATGATGTTTTCATTGCACAGTGGAGAGGACATGCTTGTATCACTTCTAGAAGCCTAATTCAAATGCACACTTAGTACACCCAAAGAAAAATAATTCAACTAGCCAGGTTGCCATTCATCCTAACAACCCACAAAACCACCTGCAGCTTGTTAAAAACAGAACCTCGCTTAAAAACAAAACAAAAACGTGATGCAAACGCCTAGTCCAAAGCTTGGTGTATTCTGCACTAAGAAATGACACATTCTCCTCAGAACTCCTCTTCTGCATTACAGACTGAGTAGCTGGATTGGGACACTTCTATCTTCTATTCTCATAGACTTTGAGAACATTCTAGTATTTTAAAACTCAAAATCTGTATGCTTTTGTGGCTGATATAATCTAGTTCTATGCTATATTTGAATGGAACTATGTGCAAGTGACCATAAATTCACGGTAGTTAATTTCTACATTACTTCTAATAGGCTAGACATTTCTTTCTTTAAAATGCTGCTCTCTAGGGAAGAGTTATTAGCACCTACAAATTGAGTGGCACATACAAACTCAATGGCTAGTAATAACAGGGCAATGCAAGCTGTATTCTTACTGAGAGTGGATGTTGCCACTGGCATCAGCAATTAAGATGGAATGGGAAGGATGCACAGACAAACCAATGGAGAAAGACTCTGTCACAGAGAATGACTAAACATTTAAACAACAGTGTTGGGAGCTTTCTGCTTCTGAAGAAGGTGCTAACTGCAACAAAAGAGAATGGATAAAAAGGTAAGATATACATTAATTATGCAGGCAGTCACCCAAATTTGTCAGCTAAAAGCTTGCAGATATATAATCCACAAGAACTGTAACGAAAAATCTAATAACTTCATTATACTTTTTCAGAAGATGTTTTTCTGAAAAACACAATCAATACAAGAAATAGGTCACTCAGGTTGTAGTCACTTCAGCTAAAATTTCATTTGCATTACAATCCATTTTACTTATTCTCTAAATCTGCAATTATTTCTATTAATACTGAAAATACTCTACTTTCCATTATTACTTTAAACATGTAATTTTTTTAGACCTGTTGATTTGCACTTGGGAACAAGCACTGAAATCCTGGCTGTGAGATCACCTACTTATGCTTAATCTGCCTGAAAACACACATCTCATGTCTTCACCTAATGGGTCGCCATCACTGTTGATAGCATCACTTTATCTTTTAACTCAAGCTCTGTTTAGATTCCTATAGCAGAATACATCTACATCTTGCAGATGCTTTTTGCATAATAATGCATTTGCATAATCTAAAATTTTTTCTGGACATCTACATGAATAAATTATCTAGGGTCTTACTTCACATCTCAGTTACTCCCATATTTTTTTCTTTGACCTCAGTAAATGAATTTTATTTGTATTCCTGCCTGTATCTACTGAAAGCATTACAGAGCCCACTTTCTGAACATCCTGCTTAGATGTGGCATTCTCTTCTGATACCACCATCAGTCTGCCACTCCCTAGCACAAAGGCAGGCTACTTTTTTTAACTTCATAGTCCATACCCGTTTGATCAATTTTATCAAAACTACTCTTGCCTCCAGTCAAGAGTATACAGACAGTCACACTCATGTTAACATTTTTAGACAGGTACTTTTGTACTTTCCTTCATGTGGCTTCTTATGTCTAGCACCAGCTCTCCATAAGGGTCCTCCAAACAATCCCTCTTCAAACTCTCCCCTTTGTTATGAAGCTAATCTAAAAAGAAACAAGGAAAATACCTTGGAAGACTTAAGTCCCTTGCTGTGTAGGGCACACAACTATTCACACTGTTTACTGTTTCACATTTCCCTGAATTTTTTATCTGACTTTATCTGTTGTCTTCAGTTTTGTATTTGGCTTTTTGACTTCCTGGGGACAAACAACATCTGTCTTGCGCTGTTCTCCATCTCAGTGTAATGAGACTGGGTCTATGCTAAGGATATATATGTGCCAAGATAGTACAATTCTCCTCCTTGCACCTTCATCCACTATTGTAATCTTTTTGCTTTATATCCAAAACAATTCTGTCACATTGCTTTTTTTTTTTTTTTTTTTTAATCCATGGCTTTGTCATCCTTCAATTTGGTGAGGAGATGTTTGCTACATTTTCCTACATCTCTAGTTTAGTATTTACTTTTCCTTTTCTGTAATTTTAACCATTCAATCTCCACAAAATCCTGTACTTCCCACTATTCAGCCTCTTCTGCTGTCTTCATCTTTCAAGTCCTTCTGTTGAATTCATCTCCTCACAGTCACTCTCACGGATTCATTGTGTCATTCTGACTGAACGTTTTCTTTCCATTCTTCTTACTCACAGCTCTCTCAGATGTTAGAATAAACTCTGCCTGTAAGTTTTTGAACTGAATCAAATGTATTGCAACAAACCTATCCAGTATTTTTCAGTTAAAGAAGAATAGAGGCATGATTACTATGTTACAATTATCCAGGGAATATCAATCTTAAAATGTCATTCACCTGAGGCTTAAAAAAAAAAAAAAAAAAAAGAAGAAAAAGCAGTTTCCACATGGACTAAAATTTCCAAGATTTAAATTAAGAGTTTGGCACTTCACTGTTCTGTAATCTATCTATTACCAGAGCATCTAAGTGATAGACTTACAAAAAGGCTGGAGAAGAAATTCTAGTGCCTGCTCCAAAGACCATTTGATAACAAACAGTCCTGAGCAGGGACTGGAATCCAGGGACCCTCCTCTCCCAGGAAAGTACCGTAACCATTAGGCTATCCAGATAAGCATGTACTTTCCCTGTGATTCAGAGGAGATCTTATTTTATGAAACGAAGAGCAATTTCAGCAGTGAACGGAGTGTGCCTGATTACAAAATGTCCTCAGTCCCAATGGTTCGAACAGTTTTGTAAGAGGCAGGAGATGTGGCCTCAAAATTGGAAACCGCTCTCTCATTTCCTGGCTGATTGATATAACTAGGGAGTTACCTCCTGTTGTGTTTGTGTGGGCTCTAATCCAGCCAGTATCCCTTCACAACTCTCAGCACAGCTGCCTTGCGGGTCAGATGAGCAAAGAAATACCCACCAATTCAATGGACAGAGAGGGGCACGAGCTGGGCATTTGGCTGTTCAGGGTACAGAAGGGACTTGGGCAGCTCCAGCGTGTGCTGAAGTGGGCAGATCTCCAGGAAGGGTGCAGTGAAAGCTTCAGATACCTGTGAATTTCAGAGGCATCCAAGACTAGGCATTTGCTGCCTGGAGATTCTCATCACCTGTGTTTTAGGCTCAGACACCGATAAGGTTAGTAGGGAGGAACTTGGGTCAGACTGAGAGGGTAGTTATGTGCCCAACTGCTCTCAACGCTTTTGAAAAAAATATACAGAAAACTTTTATCAAGACAGATTTCCTCAGCAGCTTCTGGAGGGAAGGATTGTGTTGGGGAACCTACTAAATGACAGAAAGTTAAAAAAGCACTGAAGAGACGCCCAGTTCATTAATGCACTCAAACAGTGATGGAAATATTTGCAGTGTCCTCCTTAAAAGATCAATATTTCATTTGTTCAACAAAATTTAAAAGGAATGTATTTGTGAAGTACCTAATGTCACCAAAGGCAGAAGCCCTGTACTTTTCCAAAAGTCAAAACAAAGTATTTATCATTTCAGATACCACAACAAAATGTTATGCCTCAACTTCCATTTTAGTAGATGACTTCAAGATGATTTAAAATGCATCAAGATCACTATAGCTCAGGAAATACCCTGGAACTCTGAAGTTCTAGGCTGTAAGCTCAACAATGCTGCAGGCATTTCTAGATCCCTACCGATGGACTAGTCAAGTCCATGAGACTGATAACATTTTTTTTTCTTCTTCAGAAAAAAAAGAAAAAAGAAGAAGGGTTTTGTGAAAGGGAGTAAAAATGTGGATTCTTCACTCAATTCAGAAAAACTGAACAAAAATGGAAGCAAGACACTTCCATGAAAGTTTTATTCATAAATCTCCCCTCCTTGTAATGCTTATGTGCGTGCACACACACACACACATATATATGTGCACCACTGTGTAGTATATCACAATATAGCTGTATATTAGAATATGTGATCCCAATTCTGACAGTATGTAGTAGCTCAGATTCTTGATTCCAGTGCTAGGAGAAAGAGGAGTTTTTTATGATCATCTAGAAATACCTCTTAGAAAAAAAGCCAGAGAATGCATTTCTAAATAGCAAGACAGACTTTTTCAGGTTAAATTACAAACTACTGTCATAAATACATACACAGCTGCATCCCTGGCAATTCCAACTGTTAGCAAAATCATCTAAGAAGTCAATATATATTGATATGATTGTGGAGAGTATGACTTTGTCAGCTAGGTATTTGGAAAATAATTTAGATGAGCAGAAACCAAAGCGCTGCTCCACCCTTAACTGAAAAATGAAAATCCTCCACCCAGAGATACTTGCTTGTAGGATCAATGGACATCTGCAAGAGGTTTTCTAACTGCATTTATATACTATTTATATAAAAGAGACTAACAACATTTTAAGAAAAGCTACGTAAGATGGCACCCTCTTGTCTACTCCATTTGCCCCCTCAGAAAATTTAGAAGCACACCAGTTCTTTTCTAGAAAAAAACCAAATCCCTAGTATTGTCAACATACAAAACCACCCCCAGTACATTAAAGGCCAAAGGAAACAAAGAAACAGTGAGGCACAGTGAATGGCATATGCTGGTAGGAGATTTTAAGTTTCTTGCTCCCTGGCCCAAAAAGGTGTGCAAACCCCACAGAATTAATTGCTACAGGTTGAGGTACTTAAAACGATGAAATCATCAGTATTATTTGGCACATTTTTCCTAGTCAGTTACAATTCCTGACATCAAAATGTGAAAGAAGGACTGCCTCCATTAAAGAGATAACAAGTACAGGTTAGAACTGAGGTTATACAGGAGCTGAAAGGAAAAGTTAGCCGTAGCAGAATTTGACTTCTTAAGGCAGACAGGACAAAACCCACAGATCACAGAAATAGAAGATTTTTTCTGGGAAGTCTCACTCTGAAAGGAGAGATTGTGCAGTGGTTGTCAAACCAGCTGAACTCATACTGAGTCACAGCAATTTGTACTCTTTGTTGGCTCTTAGAATTAAGGATGTAAGTCGGGCTGCTATTGATCCAGTGCTGGAAGCCCTGCGACTAGCTGCGTTTTGTATGTGGGTGGGTGATCAGTATCAACTGGCCACACTGAGAGGGATAGTTAAAGTTCTCTTATATTCTGAAAAGTGACTCTGTAGAAGTGGCATCATGGTGTTCCCTATTTATTGCATTTCAGTGATTTCCACATCTAGTTTGCACAGTACACAAAAATATTTTTTTTCCAGCTGCAACTTCTGTTTACTCAAGTCAACTTGATATCTCTAAGTTAGTCTGGGTTCTTTTCTGTTTCTTAAATACAGCTGATATTGAAAATGGCATATAAATATTTTGCTCTGTGCATGTGTTTAGCCAGCTATGCTCTAAATGCAAGCAGCTTCTGCATATGCATTTGGAATTTAGCCACAACACTGACGATTCATAAACAGAATTCAATTCATTGTCATGTCAGCTGCAAGTTATTTAGGTGAAAGAAGAAAAAAAATTAAATTACTATGCTTGACACTAATAAACAGGTGAAAGAAAAAATTTATAGTCTTCAAAGGTGATTTTTTTCTTTACTGAAACCTGTATGTTCAATTCTAGTAACAACACTTTTGCAATAAAATGTAAGAATGTATTTTCTTACTCAAAAACAAACAAAAAACTCAGAGAAATCAAAGTTATATTTTAAAGTTAAACAGTTATGTTGCATTTCATGAAAACATTTTAGAATTGCAGAAGGGACTCTATTAATTATCCAAAATCACTAATTTAAAGTAATGTATATATGACAATCTACTAATTAATGTAGTATCTCATTAAAAAAATGAAAATAAATATGAAAAACAAGTAGCAGACTAAGACTGTAGGATTTAAGCAAACATCAAAAGTATTATCTAAAATTTTTAATAAAAGCCTTTTTCAACACAAGTTGTAACTGCAAAAGGGCTTTCTACGGCAATTTCTGAGGTATATTTCTTAATGAAGAATATAAGGGAATATATAACAGATAAATCCATACAAATTAATCCCGTCACTCTGGATCTTGCAATTTGTTTCCAATGCATATAGTTGCATCATTCTTTAAACTAATATAATAAAAATTAATTTTAATTTTTTACAGTACTAGAAAGTTCAATAAATCTGTGATAAATTAAAAGTTATCGAGCAAATTATAACAACACATACTTTTGCGATCTAGAGGCTTTTAAGAGTACTAATCTTACAGCTGAATGAGATTATTTCCAGTATATCTACCCTACAGTTAAATGGTTAAAAGTTCTGCAAGGTCAGCATGGGTTAGATAAAGCTGCAGCCAATGTGTGTTTCCAAGTCAATGCTACTGCTTTCTGCCTAGTTTAGTAACACCTTAGATACTGAAAGGCATTGACTTTATATGAATTTATATAAGAATCTTCATTTTTGCAGCATGAGTACTTTCAAATTGCTAAATTACTGCAAGAAATTGTAACTGATGCTTACATTTTCATTGGATAACCCAATACGTGTAACATTCTGCAACACCGTCCTTCTAGGAAAATCCTTGATATATTGTTTATTTTTATGCTGTTCCATCAGATCTTACAGCTAACTAAATTCTTCGGTGGTTTATAACATCATCTAGGAAGAAAAAAGCTGTGATTCATCAGCGCAGACAAAGCTGGGCTTTAATCCATTCCTATAACCATATTGCCAAGTCTATATTGTTTACATTGCGTCTCAATTAAGAGACAGGCAGGACACCTGGTACTTCTTTATCTAAGTCCCACGGGCTGCCAGATGACTCAAAATCCATAACAGGTGCTAAGGCAGTGTGAGTGTAGCACCATTAACACAAGCTGGAATTGGATAAAATTTAGACTATGCTTAACCACTTAAAACACTCAATTATGAAATGAAAAATGTAACCACTCTGCACCATGCTCCTTTACAAAAGGCACTTACAAAGATACATAGAACTAGAGTGCAAGCACAATGGACTTAACATAAATTTTAGTATAAATATGCTCCAGAATTAAATTATTTAAAAAACAGCTATATAAAAAAATTTTCTTTTTAATATAATCACGTAAAAATATTATGAGAATATATTTACTGAATTGAATGAATTCTAATGCCGATCATCCGCTTAGGCAGCAAAAATAACTGATCTCAGTTATTTTTTTAACTGAGCTCAGACTTCTAGCGATTTCAAAGTTAAGGGAAAACAAGTCTGTATTAACAGTACTTACTGAATTCTTCAACTCTGTAGAACCCTGAAGTTATTTATTTTAAGGACTTCGGGAAATGAAAACATCTTATGGAAGGATTTTAAAAACTACCAGGTTCAAGTGAAAAACTATAGGATAAAAGATACTTCTTTGCACCCAAAAATCCCAGTGTAGATCTCTTTTCAGCAATTTTTCTGCTAAGGTGACTGAACTAAGTATTAAGCTTAGACACTGACAGAACACACCTCATGAGAGAAAAAATTAGTATCAGAAATTTTACAGTGGACAATTACTTAAGAACTATCTGTATCTAAATGTGCAGTAATCAAATTAAGTTTCTATTTAATATTGTAATTATCAAGAACACAATATAGTGATTTTATTACCAGAGTAAGCAGTAACAAAGTACAGTAAACTGTCATTTAAGACAGTGTCATAGTATCTACGATAAGCAGCATATTGGCTTAAACTAATGCACTATATGCCTCTAGGGAACAACAGGCTCAGAGGCTGGATTTTAACATCAGAATCTATCCATTAATCTTGACTTAAATATAATCTACTCTGCAGTAAGAGGAAGAATGGGCATTCAATGAATTATCTGTTTGAAATATAGCAGGAGCATATTAACACAAACATATAGCAGAAAGTCTCACTTTTGGTACCATTTATTGTGGATTGTCAGTTTTACAAACCCTGAACTGCATTTTAGCATGAAATTAGAGAGTAATACCAAACGGCTAGCAGTGTCAGAAGGACGAATACTTCAACACTGTACCAGATTACTCATTAAATCTACTGGCTGTGTGTTCAGAAGACTAATGACAGTATTTACAAATACCCCACTTGTCCATGTTTTAGTAACAGTCTACGGAGGTGAAAACAAACAGTGACAGAAACAGTGCTGAAGCCCTTACGCAGGCAGAATTCCTACTCCAACTTCCAGGGAGGATTTCTCTTACTAATGTATCCAGGATGGGAATTGATGAACCTGTAAGGTAGGTTGTGCTAACTGTTTTGAAGCCCATTAGAGCTGCCACTGTTTCAGGCTCTCTTTGGAGCGATGCTCCCACTCGCAGGCAGTGGGGAGGCAGAGGGTCAGCGGGCCAAGGGACTGAGGTTCATGAAGGATGTGGCACCAAACGTGCCAAGGTGAGACCTTAAGATCTTTCGGTCATCACTTCAGTACACAAATAATGTACAGACTCCTGATTTCGGGAGAGGGATTTATCCTCACTCTGACACTCAGCATTGCATCGGTTTTAATTCAAGTAATTAAGGTTGACGAGCGTAAAAATATAGAAGCAAAACTGGCTCTTCATTCTCCGTTATTAGCACGAATGCTCGAGCCCACTGTTTTCATACATTCAAATATTTAAATTTCTACCTTAAACACTTTTTCTGCATATATAGACAGATTCATTGATGAGAGAAATGGTAAAGAAAGTGCCTTTCATGAAGACATCACTACAAACTGTAAAATTACATAAATAACAATTATATTAGTATTAAATATTGTCCAGTGAAAAGGCTGCCCATACAGATATGTATTAATTCGCAACTCCATACTACATAGTAAAAAAGAAAATGTCTCTCATGAGAAGTTTTGTCAATAATGCCATTCTGTACTTCAATAAACTTTACAACTACCTTTCTTTTTTCCTTTTATTGTTGAAGAGAATATTTTCTCTTTACCCTGGGTTGCTGCAGTACTGCTACGAGATAATCTACTTATAAGTCTCTTCAGAGGGCAGTAAAATTGTTTCAATATCGTTTTAAAAATGATTTTTAAAACTCGAAAACAGGTTTCTTCTATTTAAATGAAGAAAACAAATATTAATTTTCAGTCACTTCCCTCTCTCTTTATTTTGAAGGGCAATTAGTAAAGCAGCCCCTTCGCCCTCCTCCCCAGTGCTGTCAAGCTGTTGAGAGCAGTTTGCAGCACTACAATGGCACTATTGTGAACACAGCCTGGGCTTCCTTCCCACAGAGAGTTAAATGGGCAGTTCCTGCTGCCCATGATTGGTGTCCAGCGAAACAATACTTAAGAGCCAGGTTTTATCAGTTCCACGCCAAAGAAGTGAAGCCAGGGAACCCAAGCCTTCATATCATGCTGAACCATATGCCAACCCTGCTGGCCCCAAAGGTTTATCACTAAGAATCAGGATCCATCATGTCCCCTGTGAAATTTCACTTCACATACCTTCTGTGAAATGCATGGCTTTGCTGAAAACTGACCTTTTTCCACAATTGGCAAGAACAGATGGATGGTAACTATGGTTTGGCAAGCAGAAATTAAAGGATTTTCTAATAGCCTGCATTCTTCTATGTTTGGGAGGAGAAGCATTCAGAAGGAGATAGATATATTTGTGACCCACAGATCTATTCAGGTGCAGTTAATCAGCAATTAAACTATTTTCTCAATGCCTAGAAAGTATATTGAGATTAATTTGATTGGCCAGGCTATGATTAGGACTCATGTCCTTCGCACTACCATATGGTAATTCCAATTAGTGAAATACTAACTTTTAATCCTTGCTTTATGTTAGTTTATTCCATTTTTCTATTAAGTATGTGGTACATAAAAATAAACTATAGACATACATCCTTTTTTGTTATAATTTTGACCTGTTTAACTAGTGAATATTGTTATGCAAAGTATATTCCCTCTCCAGCTAGATATTTCCATATACTGACAAGTATTACATATAACCCATTTTTTTGGTAACTGAAATACAGACCTGTAGGAGAACAAAGACATCCAATGTGCTAGTTCCTATTAATTTCCTCTTTTTTTTTTTTTTTGGACCTATCATCTTCTAGTCCCTCTGTTGGCACTGGAAAACATGCCCCAACTGTCTTGATTACCATACGTAGAATGACGCAGAAATAGTTTGCCAGTATCTTACTCAACTCACCAAAAAACATCGTTCTATTTCACAGACATAACTGTTTTTCAGTTTTCCTTGTTACAAATAATCTCCCACATTTCCCACCAATTTAAATATCAGAATCAGCCACACACAGTATTATATACTTACTCTTTATATATACACACAGCTTTTAGTGTTTTAACATACAAATATTGCAAGTCACTTATCTGTGATGAGGCTTGAATTTATGACTAGAAAAGGATTAAATCAATAAACAATGCTGTCTTTTACAAGATAAAAATAGGGCTTAAATAGTTTAAAAACATTTCCTTCTTTAAATCTTAGACACATCAGGAAAAATTGTTTAACCTTCCCTGCTTGTATTCACAGACTTCTGACAGTTATCAAAGAAATCTCTATGAATTTTAACACCTTAAGGGGGCAAGAGTCTTAACATTTTAACAAAGGGCTTTTGTTATCCAAAACATTTAATTAATTAATAAGGCTAAGTAGGTATTAACAAAAAACCTGTCATTTTGTGTTACATACAAAGCAATTAACTCTGCATAAGATTGAACCAGTTTATCTTTTTCATTCCAATTTAAGGACTCCCAGCCTTCTCTCTGCAAATTTTTGTTTAAGAGAGATCTATATATATTTAAACCACATTTCATTATGAAAGAGTGATAGCGCTGCTAACTTCCCGCTTACAACAAACAAAAATTTCCTACCTTAAAAAGATGCAGTAACAAAGAACAACTTCCCTCCCTCAAGCAATCTGTACTGACAGACCCAAATTCAAAAGTTCTAGGAGGCTGATAAAGCACTTCACTGCTTTTCAGGGTAGCCCACTGATATCCTTTTATTATAGAAGAGAATGCCACAGGCATAAGCCTACCCATATTTTACACAGAAATCGGTAGAACCAATAACCCCCCTTCAGATGGGTAAATTAAATTTATGAAAGAGTGCAGAAGAACTTAGAATGTATTTTTCTTAACAGCACAAAAACATTTGAGTCTCCCCTGTAATTGTCTACAACATCAACAGAGCACTCAGCTCTTTGTAAGTGCAATTATTAGTAGAAAATAGTATTGCTAGAGTTGATCAGTTTTGTCTCATCTGGTACTCTGCTTTTCACCACTATTAAGAGTCTCACGCATTTCATTAGGGAAGAGTAACTAATAAATAAAGCTGTAATACTAATTAAAAAACCTCAAGTTATAGATATCTTGTGATGACAACAACATCATTACCCTTAAACCCATGCGCTTACACGATACCTCTTTAACAGGTGCTCCCAGCATCCCAATTCATATCTGCAGACAGCCCGTACGAAGAGGTAAAGGCAGAAGAGCTACCTGGGGTAGAGAAGGCAGGCTCTGCGGGATTAGAAGCAGGGCAATTACTGAAGAAAACACGTTTACCTGAACGTGTATAAATCCAGAACTGCTGCTGAAGAAAAGTATGTATACGTGTGTTTTGCAAAAAACCTCACAGACAATATACATGAAACCCTGCTACATTAAGACACAGCTTTCAAGCCTCACTCTTCAATTTATTCCTCATATTAAAAATGCATGAAAAGCAACTGAAATGATGTGTATGAAAATGCAGTAAGGCCAGCAGCTTGGTACACACATCTGCAAGTATCTCTCCAGCAGTTATCTGAAGTGTCTATATGACAAACACTAAGTCAAGACTTTAAAAACCAATCACAAATGTTGGTTCAATCAGTTGTCTCTAGTGGCTAAAATCAAAGGCATTTAAAGTGATGCTTTGGAATTATTCATTGCAAAACAATCCTACTCTTTCAACAGGTAACTAATAAATGATGGCTGAGAACAGGCTTGCACTACCCCTGAGGTCCAATTGTTACTCCGAACACTGCCTACTTTTGCTCCCTGGTGTTGCATTTTAACTCTAATTGCATGATCAAGCCAATAAATTGGACTCAGGGGACAAAAAACCACTACAAAAGTACCTACTCTGACAAAACCAGAGGTTGCAAGAAAATGCACTTCAAACAGAAGTGAGGCAAGACGAGACAAGCGAAGGAGAGGTATCAAGGCTTGAAAGACAGTCATTAATACTGACAGATTACTGTAATTCTGGCTGTCAAGGTGATCGATTTAAGCAGCATATGCCAATCAATACTCTCCTCATTTACTGAGCAGCATTAGATATATAGTTAGGTAAGACGTCCCTAAGACAGGATTTCAAACCACACTTAACGAACATAAATAGCACAATTTATGCTTTGGAATCTTTGCTGGTTTTTTATTTGGTGTTTTTTAAATTGGGCAAACTTCAGTGCGATGTTATCCACACAAAAGTTACCTTAGATGATTCTACTACACCACACTGTCATCATCTATACAATTACTTTACATGAGATGTTTCAAACTGTACCACTTTTCTGTATGACATTAGAACATTAACCTTTAATATGAACATTCTTAAATACAGCAGTTATTTAAGTATTGTGCATTTTGCTTTTTTTTGCATTAGTGGTTTGCCATTCTGAGTACTTTAGCCATCTGTGGTTTACAAGAAACCAAATCTTCCTCGTATTTCCTTTGGAATTTGCCTTACAACAGTCTCTTATTATTAAAATATACTTGTGACATCAAAGGAAAATACATTAATTGGATGTATTAGTTCAGGGGAAAAATCTATAAAGGTAATAAATGTACCTATTACTCTCATTGCATACCTACAAGTAGACACACACATACATGTGGAAATGCACACATACACACATGACTCTATATAGAGATATAAAACTTTCCTCTTATATCTAGGTTTCCTTATAATGCACAGATAAACTGTTACACATGACTTCTTGAAACTGAAATACCTGAAGAGTCCATTAAAACAATCAGATACTTATAAATGCCTTGGAAATCTTCAGGTTTTCATGTTATACCATTGTATGCAGGCATTTAATTAATCGCATTTTGAATTATTAAAAGATTAAGTGAGTTGGCAGCAGAAGTAGGATTTGGGAGAACAACAAAACTGAGCAAGTCAAAGTACAGGAAAGACTGAACATCACATTCTCTACCTTATGATTCTTGCTTGAACTTGGAAAACAATTTCCGTTGCTAAACAGTAAAATAGATTTTAGAAATAACTCTTATTTTCTTCTGGAAAAAACAGCAGGGGTCATATGATGAACTCATCCTTTAGGTAGCACCCTTTGGGAGGGGAGTACTACATAAGAGAAAAAGCATTATGGTGCCTGAATTGCGCTATTTGCACTAACTGCACTACAAGTGTAGATTGTTTGGAATAATTGTTAACATTCCAAAATCTGTGTGCAATGATGCAAAAAGTAACACAAATTGTTTCACACTTGGAATTCCACTCCCACAAGGCTTCTAGTTGTTTTGTCGTATGACACAATTTTAACAAGTTGGATCACTGGAAGTGATCAGTGTTCAGTAAAGAAGAGTATCTTGGTGCACCTCTTGGCATCTGGCTAACATCTGTTGTTTACTCAGGAAGTTCAAGTAAAATTTTATACGAAGCCACTCTTTCTATTGTTCAAAATATTTAGTATTGATCCGTTTCCTACATGTGGTAGATTCTGAATTCAGAATGTGACAAAGTGCTTACTTCGAGATGCAATCCATGAATAAAACCAGTCCTATCAGGAATTTCAATACAACTGAGTAAATAGAGAGTATTTAACAATCCCCTAAATATTGGCCTCCTTATTCTACATCATAGTGATTTTTCTCAACATTCAGTGCCGTTATTATACCTGCAGTTATAAGTCTCAGAAGTTTTCCTAGTTTACGAAACGCTGGAGTGAATTCAGGAGATAAGCATGTACTTACAACAATGACAAAAGCAGTGAGAAGAAGAAACACATCAGCTCTGAGACAGAGAAGGGGGTACTGCTGCTTCATTAGCAAGACAACGCAATTATCACCTGCTACTGCGTGCACGTATGTGCCGCCTGTCGGTGAGGGGGTACTGTTACAAGAAAGCCAAGCCACCAAAAGATAGCGAGGGGCTGCAGAATCCTCAAACTAAAGTAAAATCCACAAATCAATGCAGAAACTCCACCCAAAAGGGCAATATTGTCTTCACGCACCTGCAGCAATGACAACGTCAAGCATCAAGTTAAAGCAGGATACCTGCCATGCCTGGCTGACATTTGCTGATCAACTGAGTAAATTTTTAATCTTAAAATATTAAAATACAGAAACATATTGTTATAGAATTCTGAGCAAAGAATAAAAACACACAGCAGACAAACCCTTTAAAATAGTTTAAAAATTCAAATTTTCAAAATGTTTTGCTATCCGAGTTTGTTATCGGAAGTATCAACATAATGTCAGAAAGAGGAAAGCGATTGATAGAATCTGTCAATCTCAGAAAGCTACTTCAGGCCGTACAATACATGCTCAAAGTCAGGACACACTATAAAGGGAGATGAGCAGAATTCCCTGTATCCATGCAACCAGTATTATACTATTCACACGTACTACCCATTGCCACATCGTCATTAACAGACTGGCGCAATAAGGAAAAAGTTGCAATCAGGTTACATGAAGAGGACTGAATATCCCTGCTGATTACAAATGACAGCTGATTCTGTCGGTCAGGTCTGCACTTAGAAAATGCAGTAACTGGGAGAACAGATAAGCCCTCCTCGGAAGCAGATGGGTCAAACTTGGTGCCACTTTCTTCACATCTCATACACGAGCAAATCAACAGAGTTCTACTTTTTAATTAAGAGTTTAGGGTGATCAAGCCTCACCACAAAGATGTGCAACGTGACAACAGAAATATTAAAAAAAAAATAAATAGATAAGCACAGATGTGTATGTCATCATCAACTCTACATTGGGTCAAAAGGTGCCTATCAGCGATGACACAGCACAGGGAAATGAACCACACACCTGCAGGCACGGAGACATCCATACATTGATGCTGGCCTTGAAATTAAGAGAGCTAATAGTTAAGTGTAGGGCTTGAAACATGTTCTGTTTGACAGAAGTCTCAAGCATTCTTGTTCCCTCAAGACCCACATTAAACAGCATTTCTACTAACCATCATCAAAGCCCCTAATAAGCTAACACTGCTCCAGTGTATTAGATATTCATAAGTAAGTTAGCAAAAATTAATTTTAAGCAGATCACTTCAGAATTCTCTTTCACCAACACTATTATGGTCCTGCATGTGTAGGAAGCCTTGATTATCATCTTCACTTTTCCAGCTGGGGGTCTGCTTTTAGTGTACCTTCTGAAAAATACCTTTTCTGTACCTTTTTTCTTCCCCCTTTGAACACGCTGTTTTCACTGCTCTAAGCCCTATTTTTCTGTGCTCCAGCAACACTTAAACACAAGGAAAGACCACCTTGATCAATGAGTTCAGTCTTGCACATGAGACATTAAGTCTGGTGGCGTCTCCAGAAAAGCTACTTAACCACAGACCATAAAATACTCCTGCCCCCACCTCTAGCTTCAGTTCACAACAAACTTAAAAGCCAGGAGTGAACTGCTACAGCTGTAGCCAAAATATGCCAAAGGAAAAAAATGGGAGACAGTAAAGACAATCCTCGATGTCTTCAATTCCCTGCTATTGCAGGAACATAATTAGATTCAAATTTCAAATATTCCTAGTTAACAGACCATGTCCATGTTACAAGAAACACCCACCAGTCTTTGCCATTCTTGTATGAGGGAAATTCCACAAATCTGGTCATGGTTTGAAAACCAAGAACGTGTCCATGACATTTTTAATCAAGAGTTTTTTAAGCCACTGAGAGCTAGGCAAAACTTTGAAGTCTTTTTTTCTGTTTTGACAGAACTGACTCCACTACGGTCTAGTTCAAGCCGGGGAAGTTTTTTCTTTGTGCCAAGCAAACAGCTTTTAAAGAACTGCCCACACACCTGTTTTAATTTTTAAAGTATTATACGAAGCACTGAATATAAGATGCTCCAAGCCAGGTGGAAAAAGAATTCCCCCAACTACTTAATGAAGCTGCCCATTAACACCAGTGTCCAATCAACTGGTGCTTCATAAGCTTATCAAGTGATGACACGAAACCCACTGACCAATACTATTCTAACACTAACTATATGTAACGGTCTCTGATTACTATGCTAACCATATTAGGAGACAAATATCAACATTTTAATGGAGGCCACATTATATAATAAATGACATGCAGTGCTTTCATGCACATAAAAAGTACAATTTGGAGAAATGATTTAAAAGTAAGTGTACAGTACACAGCTCTTGGGAATTGGCAAATTGCTAGAAATTGAGCTGGCAAGCTACGTCCAAGGAACTTATTACAACTTCCATCTTCTGTAAAGAAGTTTAAACATATGAGTTTGTGGGGTTTTTTGGTACTGAAAGTTTGTTATTTCAAAGTAAATTGTTTTCCAATTGCTCATCACTATACATCAATATAATGCTATAAGCCATCACTTTTCATGGTATAATGATGATAATACATTTTAAATTCTTTGATTAAGCCACTTGAGTAATGACAAAAAGATCGGACCTTTCCAAACATAAAAATACAATGAATCAACATCTGTCATCTACAGAAACGGCACAAACGTCATTTAATGTGATCACATCAAAGACCATCCATCATTCATCTGTAAATCCACTTCATCATATCTAATCCAAAACTCTGAGTATTAACAGTCAGCCTTAGAAAAAACAGAGTATTTTAGCAACAGTCTACCACATGACAGATACAAGTATCTACAGCTTGGGTGGAAATTAAGCACAGAATTTCTCTCAAATCAAAATTTAAACGTAACTTTCAATTTATGAAATCAAAAAATAGTATGTTCCTGTTGATTTAACTAACAGGTATATAACAGAACTCAGTCTTAAGAAGGGGAAAGGTGTAAGTGACTGACTTACCTTGTGTTTTTTTAATTTTTCATTGGTAAATCTACTCCTCCAAGAGCAGCCCTTTCAAAAAACTACAATTTTAGTTCCAACAACAACAACGAGATAACCTTTTCTGACATCTTTACAAAGTCACTAATATAATATTAACAACAACTTTGTGTTCTGAGCTGAATTAATAAAATCTGTGTGACAAAAATTTAATGAATTTCTCATCTTGAAGGAAAACAGCATTCATATCCTTCTTGGAACTGGAAAACAAAACTAAGTCACATTAATACTGGATAAATACTAAATCTCTTTAAGGAAAGAAAGATTATTAACACCATGACATTGCTATTTTAGAAAGTTTACTTACAAAATGGTCATTAAAATAATTTTGTTTAACAAGAAGTGATAAATACATGTTATGAAATATTAGAAACAGGTGATTTTCAGCACTAAATCTATTCTTCACAATTTAAAAAAGCTGGTCTTTGTCTGAATTGTCTTCTATAGGTTTAAATTTCTTAAAGGCATCATCACCATAAAGCACTGAAAATATTTTCCCTATGTTAATCTGACAGAAAACATGAATATCACATCTGTAGAACTGCAAGGGAATGTATAGGCCTTGGAAACCATGTGAGTGAAAGGATACAAGTTTTGGTATAATGGGATTAATGATTTCAATGCACGGCTTGCATTTATAGCTGTTGCACGAACCATAATAGGAAGAATTTTTCCATTCACAATAGCACCATCAAAGAGTGGACCAAAAAATGGAACCTGAATAAAAAATTAAGAAATTCAACATAAAGTAAGATCTTAGCTATAACAATTAGCAATCAACGTTAACAATAGAGCACTCAAATATATAATTTTTTTTCCTCCTCATCGCTAGATAATCAGAACAGTTATTGTGCTCCGTGACAGACCTTTTCTCTTGTGGAAATATACAGCCATATAACTGCTTGATATCCTTGGTAACAGATAACGCATCATTTGAAAAAAATTAAGCAACCATTTGAATACTGTGTCTCATCAAAGCTTAATTCCAACATTTGCTGCCAAAGTCCTATGGACAGTCATGCATGTGAAGGTTATGAGGTTGAAAGGCTAGATGACAGTATTGTAGGTGGTAGTCAGCAAAAGGGATAATTACTCAAATTTTAAAATAATATTTATCATAGCTTTAGATACTACATGTCCTTAAGGACCAACTCAAAGTGCAACTGTCATACAATTACTGGTGTACAGACTTTAATCTGACATTTTCTTTTCCTCTTCTATCTTTCTATGGTATCTATACAAATAGATTATAAACCCTTTACAGGAGATATCTGTGATGAAAAGTTGGCCTCTTTGGACCCTAAGTGTAAAGCCTCATTTGTGAGAGCTGCAGAAAACCTTGATGTTTAGTATAGGTAGCACCCAAGAGGTTTACAGAACAGATGGATCTTATGTTTTGGCATTACATTTTTCTCTAATCAATCATCATTCTGCAATTAAAAAAAAAGAAAATAAAACTCTGTTAAGTATCTTCATTTCCTGTATGTGTGAATAAAGTTCTGAAGTTGCTAGCATAAAGCATGTGAAGAAGAGTAAAGTTTATGAATCAGGTCAACAAAGAGAGCAGAGTATAGACTAAATATTCTTCCTGCTAAGATGAAACCAATGCTGCAAAAGAAGTTTAGAACCCTGTATTACATTTTGCCATCAGTCATTTAATGCAGTTTTGAGAATACTGAAATCTGATGGAAAGCACTTTTTTTTCACATAAAGGACCTCCTGTTGGAAGAACAACAATCCCTGCTCTCAGTACTTTTCTTTTTCCTTCTTAACCTGCATACCCCCAATAATGCAGCTCTTTGTACTTAAAGTACTAAGAAAAAGAATATACTTATTAATTAATTGAAAATGTAAGTAACCCAGTAATAACAAGACCATGTACTGGGTGTCATTTCATGCTACTCATTGGATGGAGGCGTTCATCATATAGAGGGAATCTTATTTCCATCATAATCTCATTTATTAATATTAGTGCTTCTAGAAAGAATTTTAATATTTAAAGTACAGAAATTCATGGCAAGTGACATCATGCACAGAAATTATGCAGTAGAAACACTCATGAGTACTTTTACTCAGTGTTTGCTACACTAAAGCACTGTTTGAAGAACAGGGCCAGCACAGACATTTGAGGCATTTGAATGAGAGTGTGTTCATGTACCTAAGAGTTGAAAGGTCTTGCTTTGCTGAATTAATCTCCGAATTCTTCTGTGGAGTTTGAGGAGAAACCACAAACTGGCTTTGAGAAGAAGAATGGGGAATACAACATCGATGGAGAAAGCTGGAGCATGATATTATTCAGCTCCCAGTCACGTATCAAATTTCATAAAAAAGTGTGCCAAGTTTATTTTAATACTTAAATGATTACATAGAATATTCTATCTTTGTTTCCAGTTTATGATGTTAACAGGTATGCTTGACAGGATCAGGCCTTTGCCATTTCAAGTTACTGATTTTACTATGAATTGTACTCTGAGTTCTTCCTCTTCCTCCTACCACCACTGCAAACGTCCGTGTTAAAGACACATCACCTTGGATCAATCTATTGGAACTGCTGGATCAATCTATTGGATCCTTTAGATAAATCTATTACAACAAATCTCAGATTCATAACACAACCCAGTTCATATTAAACACACGAAAGAAATGCAAAAGAAAAAAACACCCTTACCTCAGGCTTTTTCATGATCTGGATACTGAACATATGGTTTTTCATGGGATAGATAACTATAAGAACATCACCAAATTCTGTTGGAATTATTCCTCTTCTATAATCTCGAGTATGCTCTGACCAGACAATGTGTACTTCATCATTTCCTAAATGTCTTAGCTGGAAAAGCAGGGATAAAACGCCATCAGTTTACATATATTCTACAGCCATACAGCTATACTAAGTGCTCATATTTCAAAAGGACAAACCCACTAAAAAGAAATAAAAAATAAATAAAATAAAATAATCAAGTTCCACTATAGTTCTCTTACAATTTCAATGATAGTATTAGTTCACAGTATTGGTTTATGCCACACATTTTTATATATTGGTACTAATGTCTATTTAACTTAACATCAGTATTTATTTTCTCCTGAAAGCTAAAATTTTGTTTATATTATCTCAAGAATGCAGAGAGATTCAATCTGATTTACTAAAATGCTTTCACCATTGTCATCATTGACAGGCAGCGAATTTCTAAATTCTATATGAATTTTTAAAGAAAACGAATGAACACCCATTTAAAAGCTACATATCTGAGCAGTCTTCAACCTCATCATTCTAGCCCAAACCCACACTGGCTACTAGAAACAAAAAGCTTTTAAAGGAGAAGAGCTACTGCATTTTCCACAGTCCCTAGATTAACTAAACCATATGCTCATTTCCCATGAAACCTGTATACCTCTGTAAAAATAATGCGCTCTGGTCCCCTAAAAACCCCAAATGGCTTTTGATTTGGTTCAGAATGGCCAAATGAGTTCCTCAAAATCCATACTGTATCTTCACTTGTAATCATATAACCAGATTAAGGAATATCTTGAACATTTTGGAATTATCTGCACTGAAGCTCCGAAATGCTCTTTCTGCTAAACATCACCATCTGACAATCAAATGTTAACATCATGGAGAGAGGTTTTACATGCACTGATCAAAGACATTCAGATTATTAAGCATGAGTTTCTTTCCAGTAAGGGCTATTTCTGAAAATTCAAGCTGGAATCTCATTCTTTCCTCCTTGTGATCACCAATTACAGCTGACAATTGTCTTCACCCACAGCTGTCAGTTTGTTTGCACAGTTTCAGGTAGGTAGAATTTGTCAAACAATTGCCTTGATGTTATTCAAAGGACAACACTGTGAACTGCTGTTAACGGGTAACAGGCAGATGCTTCTCTGAGCACTTACAAGAAGTTGTTGTATATAGAAAGGCAACAGTTTTCGGTATTCATTTTAAGAATATAACTGCACTTTAAATAAAAGCAAAACATATACAGAGTCATCAGAGAAATTTCATTGCAAGTATTCACTTGTTTATATTGCAAAACCTCCTGGAATGTTACCTTCATCTTATCTGAAAGCTTATATTGGTTGTCAACAGCAGACTTTAAAAAAAAAAAAAAAAAGGAAAAAAGGAAAGAAAGCAGCACCTCTGCTCCTCTCTCCTAGCTTTCAATTGTATCAGACTGAAAAACAGGGTTGCATTTCTAAAAGAAAAGGATTTTCTTCAGTGTTGGACTGGGCAAGGGACAGATGGCATCAATACCCTACATCCTGTCTGATGCTCAACAAGTCATTTGTTTTGCCTGGACCAGATCATAGATACATCTAATCTCCAAGGACTGCAGCTCCTTTGAAGTGAGCCGCTCCTGCCCCTTTTGTAGATGGCTGAATTATTTTGAACAACACTTAGTTAGGGATGCTCTTGTGCCAACAGCAAACCCAGCCCAACAAAAGAATTGGTTATAACAACATTCACTATGCTGAGTTTTATTAGACTAGATCAGAACAAAACGAGGCAGCAACCTGAATGACTGATGTGCAACATGCAAACACCAGCTGCAAAAACCTTGGATGACACTTGGCAGTGATGAAAATGTCGTAAAAGATGACTATCTGTGGAATTGTGGAGGGCCTGAATCTCTTCCTACCTTCCTAGGCGAAATGACAGTCAAACTATCTGGTGAAATATGACAACAGAAGGGCTTGAGGGACTGATGGCCCTGCACTTAGAAGCAAGAGAAGAGATGAGGCTGCCTAACCAAAGAGAAAGCAAGAGGCAAATCAGTTTAGATATGAAATCTTGTGAAACATGAAAAAGCTACACGACCCTAGATTGAGGGGTGGCCATCTGGGCCATGAGTGGAGGGAACATGATTCAACCAGAGAAGTACATGTAATTTGCATAGATTACTTTCCCACTTGGTTTCCATGCTGTGGAGTAACAGGAACTGCCTTTAAGACAATAAAAAAAAAAAAAAAAAGGATAAAAGGAAAGAAAGCAGCACCTCTGCTCCTCTCTCCTAGCTTTCAATTGTATCAGACTGAAAAACAGGGTTGCATTTCTAAAAGAAAAGGATTTTCTTCAGTGTTGGACTGGGCAAGGGACAGATGGCATCAATACCCTACATCCTGTCTGATGCTCAACAAGTCATTTGTTTTGCCTGGACCAGATCATAGATACATCTAATCTCCAAGGACTGCAGCTCCTTTGAAGTGAGCCGCTCCTGCCCCTTTTGTAGATGGCTGAATTATTTTGAACAACACTTAGTTAGGGATGCTCTTGTGCCAACAGCAAACCCAGCCCAACAAAAGAATTGGTTATAACAACATTCACTATGCTGAGTTTTATTAGACTAGATCAGAACAAAACGAGGCAGCAACCTGAATGACTGATGTGCAACATGCAAACACCAGCTGCAAAAACCTTGGATGACACTTGGCAGTGATGAAAATGTCGTAAAAGATGACTATCTGTGGAATTGTGGAGGGCCTGAATCTCTTCCTACCTTCCTAGGCGAAATGACAGTCAAACTATCTGGTGAAATATGACAACAGAAGGGCTTGAGGGACTGATGGCCCTGCACTTAGAAGCAAGAGAAGAGATGAGGCTGCCTAACCAAAGAGAAAGCAAGAGGCAAATCAGTTTAGATATGAAATCTTGTGAAACATGAAAAAGCTACACGACCCTAGATTGAGGGGTGGCCATCTGGTGCACCGACTGAACTGAACTCATTGAACTGGCTGCCAAAAAGAAGAACCAGGACTGATATGCCCATCACTGCACTGCAATACTCCTAATTCAGCAATATTAAACTACTTACTACAAGAATTAGCCCTCCTTTACTTACTGTCTTTGTACTCAAAGACAACTATCTCCCACACTGTTAGGAACAAGGGATGGTGACAGTGTACATGCCAAATTGGCTCTAAAAACCAAAACATATAGGTAATGCAGTGTCCTGAGGGCATCACTGCCTCTGAATTTCGTTTATCAAAGGTTGTCCCTGTGTACCTGTTACCGATACCTGCAGCTTATCAGACAGGACACCAGTTCTTGCACTTTTACGAAAGCTACCCAGAGCATCCCTCGTGATGCATGCTTTCCTATCAGACTGACACTGACTGTGGTGTGATAAAAGTGTATTGTGTGGTTATTTCAGAAGGAGGACTACTGATAAAGGACACATATTTTTGGATGCAAAGTGTACTTTGCTATGTACCCCCATAGAGGTGGGAGGATACATTTCAGGCTAAAAGCACTAACTTCTTCAGAGGAAAAGCAAAATGAATCAGATTATTGCAGTGAGTTCCAAGCCCTGCCAGGTGTATTTCACCTCATGATTAGTACCAAGAATGATTTAACAAAGATCCAGTTTGAGTAAAGTGTGGAATGGCATCTCTGTGATATATAATGGATTGAGAGTCAAAAATCAGGCAACACAAGTATGTGGATGATGGTATAAAGCATGAATGCTGGTTTGTAACAAGACGTAAAGTACTCAGGATCAAAACTATGGTCAAGATCTTGTTTCCATTATAGGAGGTAGAAGACTGACAAAAATAATAGACAAGTAATCAAGTTTGGGTGTTGCCAATTTCATCTTTATGTTTGGAGAAGAATTAAATTCTGGGTAAGTCATTCTGTTCCTTTTTCTGGAGTAGATCAGAAGAAGCTCTGACACTAACATACTGCTACATATTGCTTCTTTCAGATGTCCCACCTTGGTCAGCAAGCAAAGCCTATGAAAATGCTTGAATGGTGATAACTTGACTCATCTACAGCACTTGATTCATGGAAGAAATCCAATATCTGAAATTGTCTTGCAAAGCTTTCCAAGGTCTGCTAGGTTTTGCATAAACTTTTAGAAAGAAGATTTTTGGTTTTTCTTCCTCATTTTTCAGTTCCCTATCAAAGGACCTTGAAATTGAGCACAACAAAGCTCTTCTGCAAGCTCAGCAAACGTGTGGAGAATCCATCATTCACTGGAATTATTACAGCACAGGAGAGCCAGAGCCTGACCTCTTTCAACTCCAATCTGAATTCTTTATGTCTTTGTATTGAATGGGAAGCAGAACAGAATTCAGTGTCCTGGACACAAGCGGTACAAAGATACTGAGCTACAGCCACCTCTGCTCACTGAAACCTAAAGGCCAGGCAGCAACATGTCTTCCCAAGAAGGTGATGTGGTCCCAAGGTTATCTAACAGAATCAGATTGGGGCACACAGAACGTACAGGTACCAAGACTGAAATCTGTGTTAATGGTTACTCGAAACTCACCACCACTTGTGTAAGTCAATTATATCTTCACAGTCATTTCCTGACCTTGTCTTCCTAAATTTACAACTCTGTGCATAAATCACAGTCAGCAAAACATAGTGCAAATCCTTATTAGAGAAGTAGGGCACAGCAATAATATAAATAATGAAAATCTCTAAAATAATGTTATACTTCAAGTAGCCATTAATACACTATAGCTGAAACACCTGGAACTACAGATTACATACCAATATTCTAAAATGCTAAATACTGCATAAATGCAGATAAAACTGCTCTAGAGTTTATTATCTAAGCATAAGACAAGACACAAAATGAAGATGGACAAATGCAAAGAAACTGTAAAAAGGTGTTAAATATTAGAAAAATGACTTTGATAGCAGCATTCTTCAGGAATGAAAACCAGAGAAAGGAAGGAGGAAGGTTCAGCAATCAAAACAACAGTTTAAGATATAGTGGATATATTTTAACTGTGTGTATGGAAAGGCTATGTTGTAAGAAACATTATTCAGAAAAAAGAACAGAGTCTTAAGCACAGACTGAATGTAAGAATCCCATAAATGGACCAAATTAAAGATGATTTCAGGCTATGGGCACAAGTGACAGGCACAATGTTCACGTTATCCATGGTGATCCAGAAAGGTGGCAATGAGAAAGAGATTAAGAGCTCTGTTTTAGCCATTTTGAACCTGAGCTGTCGGGAACACAGCCCTGAGGAGATGTCAGAGACAAACAGATTTTTTTAGGCTCGCTTTGAAACTCTACTCCATTAAAACAAATATATAAAAATGACCTACTGTTAGGTTACCTGAAATTTCAAATTTAACTCAAAATACTTTAAAATATTCTTACTCTATAGCCATCATCATGTGTCAGCTCTCCTAATACATTTATGTTAACTGAATACAAAAGAAACGTGAAATAAATATAACCAGGAGGGATGATCAAATCTAATTTTGATACATTAGTGTCATATGCTGTACATGTTACAATAGCAGCCAGACTTAATACTAAGCTGCAGGCTATACTGAAATTTCCAAATGGCAGATTGTTCTAAGTGATACCAAGTATAATTGAAGTAATAAACGATAGTAAAAGCAAAGCACACTGTCAGGAAGAATTTAAGTATTTACTTTTTAAAATTAAATGAGTTAGGTTTGGAAAGGCAAGACAAGTGAAATAATGCAGGGCTCAATTTACAGAAAATTCCTTTTATTTATCTGTTGCATTAACCCTTGAACTCTTGCCAAAATTACTGTAATTTCTAATACCCACTTACCTAAAGGAGGGAGAAAAAAGGCTATTATATTTTCTTATGACACAACGGCTAGCCTCAACTTTTTTCTTCCTCAAAAATGAAAATGTTCATTATAAAAAGAACAAAAGGAGCAGAAACATCTGAAACAATGGCTTACTGAACTACTTTGGCCGATTAAATGTAAGCAGCATTGCTGTCTACAGTGTATATACACTTTGGTTGAATTTTGCACAAAACTTTGTTTCAACAACTAAGGTGTGTTGAGTTGCGGTTTTTTAAAGCAACAAGTGTACTTAACTGTAAGTCCCCCCAAAAATTCTACAAATAATTTACATCCATGAACCCTCAAGCTCCCAATACAAGTTAATATCACAATAAAAAAAAACTAGCTATAGATGATCTATGTGGTCAGGACCACGACACACAATCTAGAAAAATGTAATACAACCAAAGTCCACAATGAATTAGTATTCTCATCATTAATAACATTACTACTTCTTATTTATGTATAATTTTCTCCCCTACAATGCCTTCGCTCCCTTATCAGGCTAAAGGACGAGGAACTGGACAGATGTAGCTGTAGAGGAACATACATGAGCTTTCTCACTCTGAACTGAGAGTCTTCACAGTTTCATTTAATCCTGATATTTTCTTTGCAAGTTTGTTCTTGTAAGGGTAGTGCAAATACTTTTTACTCTAATCTTTAATTCTAAGAAAAACAAAATAGATTGCATTATGAACATTAAATCTTTAATTTACTATTTGCAAATTAAATACCTATTTTATATGAGCATTTCAACGTAAAGTTCCTTTACGCATTCAGAAGATTTCCATCTGTTCTCCCTGAATGTACATCTTTCCTTGCTCTTTTTCATGTCTTCAGAAATAAATGCTTCAGAGGTATCCAAGTCACTTAAAAGTTTTATTTACTACTCTGTAACACTGATGGAAAATAAGTTTAAAATTGGCTTAGCCTCTGAAACAGCAGAATCTTGATTTTGCAGTGGTTGGACTGGCAGGAAGAAGTTTTGTTTTAATTTAATTTAATTTCCATTTATAAGATGAACCTATCATGCACCTCTAGGCACATTTACAATATAAAAAACAGCAGCAGTTCTAAGCCAACTACTGCAAGTTTGCTTGTTTTTCTCCCACTGAATGAAACAGACAAAGAAAGCACATGAAAGACCTGTGCAGAAGCTCAAAACTCAAGTTTCTCTGGAGGTCATGGACAGTGCATGCACTCATAATAATGACAACTGTTAGCACACACAGAGCTTTCAAATGATTTTGAGGTCCCCTATAGTGTGTGTGAGCTGGACGGCATCTCATAAAACATAGTCCTTTTGCTGATGTGTTCAGTCTAAGCAGCATGAATAGATGCAGAACTAGGAAAAGAATTAAGCAGGTTTTCCTACTCCTGTCTCCTGATACCACTTGCTCATTTCTCCCAAGATGCAAACTTCAGTTGATGTTTTTCTCAAGTTTGTGATGACTTTCATTGCACATCTCTCTGGTGCTGGTTCCTTGGTGTCTAAAGCGTCATCCCATGCATTCTTTACCTGCTGAGCAGGAGCATTAAGAGTCTCTCTCACACTACCTCATTTGCTTAGCCTATCTTCATTAAACATAACACCTATGAAACGTGTCACTAGTAATTGGATTGAAACGGGCCAAAAGATGTTAGAGAAGGGAGGAGAGATATAAAGGCAGGCTCACAAGCCTTCATTTGTTGGGAAACTGAGCTTAGGAAGAAGGAAAAAACCACCTACTGAGGAAGAACAGGAAAGAAAGCCACAGAGAAATAAAGCAGCTTGATTGAACAACCCATCAGTAGCTGAGCTACAAATAGAACACCAATCTACATGTCCATACAGACCTCAAATATTCCAACCTACTGAAGAGCGAGATTTTGGGCAAGGGAGGACAGAAATTGGCCTGGGGCAAGCTGGAGTTGTTATAAAGTCCAGCTGACACCATTTTCACACGTTAAATCACAGGACGCCTGGACCAGCACTGAACCTCGCCTGGACAGAACAGCTATATGTGGATTCAGGGAGCTCCTGGAATGGGAACTTGCCTGTGTGTTCTGCTGGAGTCCACAGCATTTACAAATTATTTATTATTAATTAATTTTCACTGTGACCTATCTTCCCCCTTGTCAACACTTCTTAATGCTCTAATACAAACAGATTCTAAACAAACATTGTAAGGATAATTACAAGCTGTGTTTTAGAAAACTAAGTTTCTGTTCAAAAAATACAGAAGCCAGTCAGCTTAGAAAAATATGTATATATGCACACACAGTGTTCTATACTAGAACAATAGCAACAATCTTATTTTAAAATCCGTTCTTTTTGCTATTAAACAACTTTTATAAATCATTTAACAACCTAAGCGTTATCCTGGCTCTACTTCAGGATATAAAGAACAGAAAGGATCTAGCACTATAAGCACACAAAAAACGTTTTTTAATATTAAAAAAACCCCCAAAACTACCAAACAAACCAACCAAAATGTGACAGTGAGAAGTTAGATCTCATATTCAGTCTATAATTATAACAATAATATTTTTTTCTTCAAGTTGAACACAAAGAACAAAAAAGTCATTAATAATTGAAGCTTGCCAGAGGCATGGCTATTTCTCTCTTTACTAACTGTCTACTGTCTAATTTAATTACAAGTATTAAACTCCATGCTGAGGTCAACCAGCTTCAGTTCCTCCAATATTACACTTCAACCAGTGCTCATTAACGTGTCTACTGAATGGATTAGCACATCTGAAGATGTATGTACGCGGGACGGGGGACAGTCTAATGATAGCCAATTGTTCATTTGTAATAGGACACATGTTTGAGACTGTAACTTATTATCACTAATGTGGAATTTATTAAATTCTAAAGAAAAAAATACCAATACAGAAAACCATTTTTTCCTTAATGTGGCTATGAGAGATTCTATTGCTGTTGAGCATTTCTGCCTTCTTATATACACATCTGCACATCTATATACAATAATCACTGTTGAATTCTTAATATTTTTAACTTTTTTTGGAAAGAAATATTATGTTAATAGACAGCACATGAATCTTAAGTGAATAAAACCTCCTCCTAGAAAGTACTCACCATATATTTATTAATTGGCATTTAAAGTCTCAAAGTATTAAAACATCATTCAGATGCTTTTTCTTCTACACAAACCATTACCTCCCTTCATTTTTCACCACTGTACATGTGATACTGCCAACATTTGCAATGATGGCAAAAATCACCAGTATGGCAAAATTAGAAATTGGGAGAGAATAATTTATATGGCTTAGCCTACTTCAATAAAATACCAACTATTAGCAGATAAAGGTACTGCGATATTTATTTATTTTTTTTAGAAAAAGTTACCTGATTTTCTTCGACTCTAGTTTTTCTGGATTTATTACCAAAAGAAAACTTGTTATTAAACACCTACCTTTTTTGTTAGAGAGTCATCTGAATCAGAAGGCATTCTTGTTGACACATGGAACATCACTTCTACTGTCGAGGTAGCAAAATATGGAGTAGTCAATCCAGTGCTTTTGTTTTTTTGCAGTCCTCCCATAAAGCCACAATGGTTTGTGAGATTTACCTAGAAGTAAAACCCAGCAAGCATTAGGAGAAAAAAAATAAAACCAGGTGATAAATGCATTAATTTTTTATTTCTTTTTTTTACACAGAGTATTAAAAAAATGCATTTTCAACTGAATTTTTAAAAGTGAAGGCTCTTTTCACAATAGTGCAGTTGTGCTTACCTAAAAGAGCTCAGATTTGCTGCCTACACTGCGAATAATCAACTGCAGCACAGTGGCACTCTATACTCTGAGATCACCACAGACGCTGCCAGGAAGACAAAGTGAGAAAGGGAAAGATTGTGCAAATGAATATTTAGTGCACTATTCCCTGATCAGTTCACTGGAGTAATTTCCTTGTGCTTTTTGCATTTTTTAAAATTCGGTGATCATCAGCTCTGATCTGAGCTCTGAAGAAACCCTGCATGACAGCAAGACACTTTCAATTTGTCTTGTTACCTTCCATATCTTTTCCTGAGAAATTTTCATTCTCTGAATATGAAAAAAAAAAAATCATCACAGGAGACTAACTGATGATTCATAAATATGTTTGTAAGTCTTAGTTCTATGGGGAATAGTTTTGACATTGAAATAAATAAGTATGCTTAACATGCTATTTCACTTTTACAGCAGTGCCTAAAGAAAACTATAACTCAGATGGGATGTATTTGCTTTTATGTTAACATGGAATATTAATCCAAATTAGCAATTCTTCTAGCTAATAAAGGCTAAAAGAATTAACCCACTAAAGAAGGATATCTGAAGACACTAATGTGATGTTTTTTTTTTCTCCTGAAGAATCAGGAATGTGGGAAACAGACATCTATGTTTGTGACAGTCAGCAAACTTCTAGCAGTTTTCCTCTGTTCCTGTGGAAAAGTCAGATCCATTATCAACACTGCTGATCTAGTAGTGCTGCTCTGTAGCTAAGGAGTAAGAAAAAGAACAAGACAGACACTCATGGGGACACTCCTGATGAACACAAGTGGCCAGAGGAACAGAAAACCTGCAGATGCTTATGCAGCAGGGAATCACTGCAAATCTCAAATTTCAATGGACTTAACAACTCACAGGCCTACAAGCAAATCAAGATGCCTCCTAATCAGTCCATTAAAACCATGTACAGGACTGCACATTAAAGAACAACCTCTGCCTGCACAAACTTTCTTAAATTGAAAGAGCCCAAAATTAAATAGCTAGTATTGATAATGAATTTAAACCAGAATTCCTCTCTATATCCTACTTGCAAAACAGTGTATTTCAGTATTTGTAAGTAATACTAAAGAGACAAAGACTTGGAATATCTGAAGGGATCTATAATTTTCTCCGCAAACAGACTTAGAAAAAAAAAGTTTTAATAAATACCTCCCAGCCAAGTCCGGCTACAAAATCCTCATAGGCTTGACTTCCTCCAGTATTAGTAAGAATGGAGTGTTTATCTTCTTGTCCCTCAGCAACATAAAACACTGCGATCTTGTGTGTCTCTCGGCTGCAACAGAGGGGATGGTCACTGCGTGACAGTGCCTTTACTAATACAAAACTAAAATGTGCAAACAGTACACACAGAGCATGGCCTTTAAAACATTGAAAAAAGATAGCCGAAGTAAAGTACAACTCTATGGCTTCTTTTTGAATACCTTCTATATTTCCATATTCCTATTCTCTCTTTTCTAGTCTGGACTTCTCTAGAGCCTAAAGTTTTACTATACGTGAAGAAGCATTTACCCTTTTCATCACTTCTGAGGTGTAGGGTGGTGCTGGCAGCACCAATTGCTGATGGAATCAGCTGGGCTTCTCCAATGAGCAAATCCTGTAACACGGGCATTATCGACACTGCGCTGCCCATTAACAACAGTGCCCTGTGAATGCTGCAGCAAATACATCTTACGCAGCTGAATGACAAGTCTTTAACCACTACAGCAATGTCTTCTGTTCACAGCTTGATGTGAGACACGGTAGGAACTGAAGGTGACTTCTCACACTTCTAAAATCTCCACTGGATTTTATTTCAACTTCTACAAAAACTATTCAAAGCTTTTAATTCTGTGCTACAGCTCCAACTATAATTCCCTGTCTTCAAATACTAACAGCGCTGGAAAGCAGCTAATCCATTAGCCAAAGCTTACAATTTGGAGACTTAGATATATACAAGTTTTAAATCTATTCCATGTTATGCACACAAATGTTCATAATTTTAAGTTATTTTGAAGTTTGTTCCATCTCAAGATATTCTACTTGTAGAGTTTCAATATCCAAATAACACCAATGCAACTTCAATATACATGAATAATTTACAAAAATATTTTTAAAATTAGTTCAACTCATATCTATGTGATTAGTGCCACTAAAGTACAAGGACACTTAAATAAGTAGGTGGCCATTAAAAGAATTTACCATTGTCTTGAGTCCAAATTTCTGAGTTCTCGAAGTAACTTCTCATTTTTCTTCAGGAGATGAAAGCTCCTTCTAAACAGAGAAATTTGTAACTCTTATCACCTGTTCACTGATGGATACAGAACAGTATAAAAGAACGTACAAGAACATTTCCAGGTCCATTCAAGAATAGTCAACAAATGTTTCTGGCTTTTCAATAATCCTTTCTTATATAAAATATTAAGATCTCTTAAAAAAAAAAAAAAAAAAAAAGCCTGCAGCCCATGCAGCCCACCTGGCAGCATTAACTTAAGGAAGAGAACAAGACAAACAGCTGGTGGGACAGGGGTTCTTCAAAGAAGAACCCTCCTGTGGTTGTGTTTTGGCATGACCCCATCTTGAAGCCCTGCTGAGAAGATTTATATTTTCTCACATCATTTTGTGCTTGGGCAGGGCTTTTTGACTTCCACAATCAATTCACTTTATGAAGAAAACACCAAAAAGAAATTAAGGGCCAGAAGATGTGTTTTATCCCAAGGAAAATCGACAACATGATGTCTCCCTCAGAGACCACTGTCTTGGAAGCATCCTTTCTGGTCGGCTAGGGAAAGCTGACTTCCAAACTCCAACCTGGGGAGGAGATTCAGAAATAAAATGTGCTCTTTTCATAGCTACTTCCCTACAATATTTGGATTCGCAGAAAAAATTAAAACCTTTAAAAAAAAAAAAAAAAAAAAAAAAGGGCTATTTTTTTCACTCCAGGAAATTTTCTATGTCCACTATAGCCCTGAGTACAACCTTTACCACTCTACACTTTACGATGCTGTAATACATATATGCTTAGTGACAAAAGACACTCCCATAATCTACTGTCCTAGGGAGTTAGTACATTAAACACAAAGCTTTTGCTATTCTGAATTGCAAAAGAGAGCAGAACGCAGCTCACTAGCCAACCACCCAGCTGTAACAATTTAAAGAAAAAACCAAACCAATATGTTAGAGCAAGAAAGGCACTTTTCATTTCTTTTAAACTGCGTTTAAGATGTTCCCACAAAACAAAGTGGAATGAGTTTAAGAGCAGTACTGTTCAAAGCCAGACTGCCTTGAGGAATTAAAGACCCAAATAAGAAGGGTTATAACACCAAAATTGTATCCAATTTCAGTGACACAGATTATTTTTGTTTTACAGAATATCCATTTCCTTTCACAGTAAGAAAATATTTCAATGCCTCAAATACAGAATTTGACAGCTATGACAAAGGCAGATTTCAGAAAAACCCTTAAATTCAAGGAAGCAAATATTGGTACATACCTGTATGTATAGGCAGACACACACCTAACTACACCCACACAAAAATAATCATGTAAACAGAGACATTACTTTTCTAACTGAACCTGGCTTGTCTCCTGTTGTTCTAAACAATACCCAAACACTGCCAATGTTGAAATAAATAGTAGGGGACACATCTTTCTCATTAGCTAACACAGATGCAATGCTTTGAGGCTGCATGCAAGCATGCTCTTAGCGAGCAAAGCAGCAGGACACTGTCCAGCAACACAATAGCTGAGAATATGACACTTTTCGAGCCTCAGTCTGACATAGAAAGGTAATGTTTTTTGCAGGAACATACGTGGGAAGCAAAGAAAGCAAAAAAGATGCATTCTTTACCCATGGTAGTACCCCTTAGTACAGCTGGTGAAAGGATTATTAGAAAAGATACCACTCCTTCAATTTGCCTTCCACCACTATTCTAAGGAAAGAATATAAATAGCAATAAAAGCAACAGGTTCCCCCTTTCTGTCTTTCTAAATGACAGGTTGAAATGCAGAAGAAAACTGCCATTTTCCCCTTAGTTGCACATCACCTCTCCTCTTTTGTTGGCTGGCCTGGAGCATTTTTGGCTTAACCCACTCTATGATCAACTATTATTACATGGTAATATCACAATTTCTTAAAAGAAAGTTCTTAAATTGATAGTCTTTTCTTTTTACCTTTTATCCCAAGAATTCATTCCCAGTATACTGAGAAGTAATCTGCAGTAGTAAAATGCTGACTGGGGCTTTTGTGAGGTTGGCTCGTCCTGCTCCATAGCCCTCATATTTAAATCATTGAAATGCTTTTCAACAAACTCCCTCTCTTCCGTGTGCTGTTTCAGAATTGCATTGATGACATCGTTCTCCTGCTTCTCTGAGATGCAGACTGGTTGAGGAGCAGGAATGTTGAGTGAGACACCAGTTCTCTGTAAGCATTCAGGGCTTGTAACACCTAAATACTGCAGGAGCTCATCGAGGGCATCTTCTTCATCCCTAATGGTATCCCATGTTGGTACAGTGTCTCTAAATTTCCTCTTTACTTGGAGTGTAATTCCATCCCTTGCAGACACATCCTCCACGTGCTCAAAGGATGAAAAAACATCTTCTGGTTTATCTTGCTGAGATAATGAAAGTGCAAAAGAAGTCTGTTGTGAAGATCCACATAAAGATGATGGTCCATACAAAATGGCTGAATCCCACGAGTATTTGCCAGATAGATCACGCACTATAATTCTAACATTTGAATTAGCAGATGCAAGTCCAGCAGACAGTCCTCCCCCAGGCATGTCATCTTCTGCTTGGATTTGTATGCAAGACACTAGGGAAGTATTGTTTAACACAAAGAACTGAAGGTTTGGGTTCTCAAAAAGTTCAGGAGAAAGTTCAGGACTTTCACTGTATGGATTGTCGTTGTTTTCACACACTTGACTGGTCAGCATAGCAGGACCTCCACTCATAGGATAGTGGCCTAAGTGGTTGACGAGGTGCGTTATCACAGTACGAGCAGCAACAGAAATTAATCCTTGTTGCATGTGAGTTTTCACTGTGAGAGAAAGAACACAGATTTTAAAAGAAGAGATCAGAAAACAACACAGATTTATGTATTTATTTTGGTCTCCTCTTCTTCCTCTGATACAGCCAATTCAGTAATGGAAAAAACGTATTTTGATGAACACTGGTCTCATATGTAAATAGCATGAAAAATCATAAGATAGTTAAAGAAGCATCTTTGTTACTTTACAGCCTATCATACCTCCTGTACCATAGCTTTGTAATCAGCATGGTTCTTCTAAAGTATACAATTTCTTAACCTAGTGAAAATAAATCTTAAATTGCTGATGAAGTAGAGATCATAATTGTGTTGTAAGAAGTTCATTTCCAACTGCAGTGGGTTTTTATATTTATACACATCATTACATTCTGAAAAACAAAGGAACATAGATGCACAAAACCTCTAATCCATCTTAATTTCCCTGGGGAGCACATAGCTGTAGGTTAGGTTAAGAAGGATACTGGATGATTTTAAAGTACCAAATCGAAGACTGGGCTATCTACACTGAATGCAACTTAAAAGTAGCAAAATTTTCAAGAAGCAAATCTCATGCCCCAGCTGCATTTTAAGAAGTTTCAGGTTGGAAAAACTTGGAGGGAGAAATAGAAGTTAATCGTGCCTATCTTATGTGAAATTAATCTTGTGAGATGCACTGGTATTTCAATACGATTTTGCTAACTCCTTCTTTCTTGTACACCTTCCATTTGCATGCAATGTTGTCTAAATTCATAAAAGGAATTTTTTTAATGTCTATACCACAGCCTGCTAAGCCAGCACTTTATTGTTATTGGATTCTTCTAGCAAATCCACCCTACGTTACCCTGAAGTACAGAGCTGGTCAGAGTCTGTCAGGCAGACAACCCTCAGCTGCTCAGAATACCTGCTGAAGAACCCCCACACAAAATTATTACACTGTAGAAGACCACAGGTAGAAGAGAAAACAGGACCAATATGGCAAAGCACAGATTTCTACAGCCTCCCCCTTCTAACAGGACCTGGGTGTCCTGAATTTGGAATTTACAAGGTGAAGATAAATACCGTATTCCTCAAGATTACCACCATGTATTTTAAACTTCAGAAAACATTGAAAACTGTTGAAAACACTTCTCACGTTCTTTCTCACCAAAAACTGATCAAACTAGAATGTTCTGAACCATGCTACTTTTTCATTCAGTATTCACTGAGAAAATGTAAACTTTTGGATGCGTAAGTCTGGTATAATGAACTCATCTCCCTTTATATTGTGTATTTATACACAATAAAAACTAATGTTTAACAAATAAATTTCTTGTTGCAGTTTAACTGGTTTAACAGGAAAAAATTTGTAATGCAAACTGATTGCCATGACAAATCTCACAGCTTTTGAAGCACTAGGTGCATTCTCTGTCTGCAAAAGTAAATAATATATATTTGCCTCTTTTTTTCTCCCTCAAGGCTTGGGAAATGCATGTAAGAGACATCTGGGATTCTGGCTCTTCTCTACCTTTAGGGAGCACTAGATCTGAACTGCAAAAAGGGAAACATTTCATCCTGCTAGTAGTTGGCAAAATCAACTTAATTTCTACACTATTCCATATCTCAGATAAACTCAAATATTTGGATACATTAAGGCCTCAAAAACTAATATAAACAAATTAGATTATATTTTTATTATCTAGAACATTCTTGAGGTTTAAAAATTGACAAACAAAAACATGCAGTGAAGCTGAATTAAATGTCCAGATATTGATAGCATACAAGGAAATTAAGTTACAGTGCCATCTGCTGAAATATAAGTAGGAACTGTAAGCATGTTTACACAAGACAAAGAGAATAAGTTGGATGCTTGAAGAATAGTTTATCTGTGCAGTACTAACCAGCACCTGGACAATGCAGAGTCTGGCTCATCTTTGTCAGGACACATGCCAAGTGTTTAGCACTTGGCACTGCACAGATAACCAGGGCAATGCTCTTTTCAGGTTCCTAGGAGCACAGACATGAGCTTCCCAGCCACCTGAAGTCTCACACCGTGGAGGTTGAATGCCTTCAGATAACTTCTGCTGAAAAGCCTGAAGAAATAAGAGGGACCTGATAGTATATAAGATATTATTACTACTGCTTTGGGGCAAACCCTAAAGATCTCAGACCTGGTTGTATTGTGCCTGTGCACATGACTAGATGATCTCTATGGTCCCTTCCAACTCTAAAAATTCAGTGAAATTCAGTGAAGAGCCTAAGGGACATATGGAAAATAAAGGTGATACAATGATATAAAGAGTAGAATACGGAGTTTAAATTTGGAAGGTCTATTCCCAGTCTTAGCACAGCCTTCCTCTGAAAATACTACTCTTGAATTAAAATAATTAAAAAAAAAGAATTTGGATATAAATCTCTCATTGCATTTTTTAAAAAATGAGAAGAGTACTTCTCATTGAGTCTTCTCTCAGAGCACAAAGTTGTTGATCTAAACATGACACTGAAAACTTAAATCAGAAGTATTAAGAGAAGCATCCTGAAAAGTAAACTGTAAGATGTGACCTGTTATGTTGAAATAAAATAAAGCAGTCTCAAAACATTTTTGCTACACAGAAAATCAGATTTTGGTGATGGTTTCCCTTAGGAAAACAAAACAAAACAAAAACCAAACAACACAACCAACTCAAACCCTGTACTTCTTTTTGAAAATATGAAAGTTTTAAATTAAATCCACAACTTAATGGATACATGTTAGTAATTTGTTCCTAGAAGCACATCTCTACAATCAGGTACAACTGAACATTCAATATATTAGAATTCTAAAAAGGAGTATCTAAACCCTGCTTTTTGTTTCTGGAGGGCAGATGAAAATATTCAATAATACAAGCCATCACAGCTTTACTACAAATTCTACAAACTAGCCATACCATTACACGTTAAAGCAGTCTAGCTGCCTGCTTTGCCAGCCTGTCTTCCTGAGTGAACACATCTCTGCTCTCTTTATAACGGTACAGTCTTTTGCTTAGACACTGTAATTTGTATGAGTACATGATCACTTGGTAATTTGCTAGAAGCATGTTATATTGGCTGCTTTTCTCAGTTCCTGCCATAACCTCTTTTGTGGAAAGTCTGAAGGTGCATCATCACTATTCTATATCAGCGACATGAATGGTGGGTTCTTGAATTTCCTTAAGGTGTGTTGTTAACTCTTTAATTCAGCTTTGGCTGAACAGCTTTAAACAGCTACAGTTGTAGAAGGAAAAAGTAATGACTGAGGGTGGAATTTAACACTCCTCACCCTTTTAGCTATCTAAAGAATGATGCACCTGTACTGACTAATTCATCTCAGTTAGAAGCCCAAATTGGAGAAATGGGATGAATCACTCCCTGGAAACTCTTCTCTTTCTCCATTATGTTTAGAGGGAGCCTAAGAGAGTCCAGTTTAGCTTAGCTGTATTTTACATCAGCTTAAGGAAGTCTCACTCCTTCCTAATTTTAAGCTTCAGGTATACAGAGAGGAGGTTATAGAGAACCCATCTCTAGAATATCCCTCACAAAACACAAACTCTGCAAATTTCGATGCAACATGTATAAAGTGTGGGTTTTTTTAAAGTGCTCTTTTTGTTTCCTTTCAGTAAAAAGGCAGACAGCAAATATTTTAGGAAAAAATTGATCTATGCAAAAGAATTTAAAGTATGTTTGCAAAATTATGACAAATGGGAAACTCTATTAAATCAATAATTGATGGACCACTGTATGCAATGCAACTACTGCCTTGCTATCACAACTATCTCAAATGGATTTGAGATCTATGAAGTACAGTTTTCCCAATGGTTTTGCCTATCATCGCAAAAATATTCCCATAAACTATTATTTCCTTACAACTAGAGTCTGTTCAATAGTCTGATTTTGCTATCTATTAAAGTTAGAAGTTCATAGAGTCATAGAATAGTTTGGGTTGGAAAAGCCCCTTTAAAGGTCATCTAGTCCAACCCCCCTGCAATGAGCAGGGACAGGACGTACAGCGCTTTTTGTTTAATGCTACCTGTTTTCATGTAAACCAGCTTCCCTGCCAATACAAGGGTCACAAAAACCTCAACATTACTTTTTCCTAAATGCTTCCCTCATTTAATATAAATGAGATGCTTTTAATACAAATGAGAAAGCTTTGAAGGAGAGGTTCCATTTTAATCGTCCCTCATAAATACTCATGGTCCTGTAGCCACAGGTGGAAGATCAGAAGCAGGTAAGCAGATCACAGCACAGTACAGTCCAGGTTAGCTTTTGCACAGCTAAACTGTACAGGGAATGGCTACAGTGCTACACTGTCCTCAGAGAAAGCATACCTCTGTCAGTGTGACACTGGATCCAGGCTAGTTAGGTGTGGTTAATTAGCACTTGTATGCCTGTATTGTAGTTAGAGGAAGTTGCTGTCGATACTACGTAGCGGATCAGTTCATCAACCTTCAGGTAGACAAGCCCTGCGATTCCTTAGATATATGAAAGAGACAGCAATTCTGTGGTGCTAAGTTCTGATGATGCAAGAAAAGCTTCCTACTGACATCCTTATTGTCAGTTCCTAAAAGTTCATTCTGTTTTAAATATAACACTTCAATACACTTAACAATTTCAAAATTATTCTTTGTGTATCTTATATTGCAGTCTAACGCTTTATCCGAAACCTACAGAAAGAAGGACAAAGACAACTTCACAGATATTCCTAGGTATAACATATCCCTTGTGAGAGACAGCACTTGGAAAGCTATGGAAACAGGGAGGGGAACAGTCCTCTCCCCGCTGTCATCTGTTTCCAGAGGATTTACCACATCTTTTCCCTGATGATTATATTGCATGGCTTGCTCCAGCCTCTCAACAGCTCCTGTCCATAAAATTTGTGATGGCTCTGACCTTGAACAATGGGAGGCATACAAGGGTATGTCAATCACATCTACCAAATTGATCAAAGGCACTCTGTCTCAAGAATTCTGGTGTTTCAGTACGTTTAGCTTTGCTTGTGACCTAAGGGAACAATTCCCGCACCCGTCTTTGTAGAACTTCCTTGATTTCCGTAAAACTGCCATCCTGCCTATTTCCATTCCTTCAAAAAAGTTATCAAGGTATCACAAAGGTTATAACTTTTACTCAACTAAGAAAAGAGGCTGACCTGTGGGCACACTGTTCTGCTGCTGGCTTGCACTAATTGACCCCCTGTCTTGGTTGAGTCCCAGACTGGTTGTTAGCCACTAACTTCACTCCTCTCGCCCCTCCAGTAATGCCAGGGAGAACAGATGCTGTGTGATCAGTTCAGCACTGCCAATTGATTCTCTGCCTGGCCATGTGGACTAGAAGTGCCAAGGTTGCAAGACCAGGGTTGCATTATAATGCTGTAGTTTGCCAATTAAATTTCATGATCTGCCTTACAACTCCAGAACCCCAAAACTTTAAAAACATATGGGGCTTCCTTAGTTTATCTGGAGAGATAAAAGGAACATCTGAAACTACTTTTATTTAGAAGTTTAACAAGAAATCATAAAAGAACAGATCACATACAGAAATGCAAAATGAAGATATCAATGCTAAGGCTTTGTGCAACTGCAGTCATTTAAAGAGAAATCTATTCAGGGTTGTCTTTTCAGATTGTCAGATTAAACAAGCCACACAGCATTTGCTGCTAACCCATAATTACAGATTATTACAGAATACAAAAGATGCCAGGCATAAAAAGCTACTACAATTCACTACACTGTAATAGAACATGCAGTGGAAGTTAATTTTGGCAAATGCTTTAAATATTAGCTTTACATAATATGTATAGGTGAGACTGTAATTAGGAGAGAATGAATCCTTCGAAGCCTCTTTCATTCTGACCCAGCAGATGATTACTTTTTACTAATAAGACCACAGCCATTTGACAAAAAGCCAACTATAGTACCTTGCTTCATTCTTCAGTAAATTTAATAATTACAGCTCCTCCTGCCAATAGTTCTCAAATCAGACTTGTTCAATCCAATACTGAGCTTATTAGGGGACAGCTCTATGTTTAGAATTCTTTGGCCAAAAAAGTACTTGAGGATGATGAAGCATGCCTTAGACAAGGGCACAATGATTAGCCATTTTCTCTACATAAAAAACAGCACGTAGTCACTACAGACCACAAAATCACCTGCTGTTAGCACACAGCTGCTACAAAGAGCTTCTGCATTTATCTGGTTCTTAATACCTTTAAGGAAACCTAAATGGAACAACTTAATATGGAGGGAGAATAGCACTACACAGAGTTTCTGGTATCAGTATTAATCTCATCTTTTTCAATTTTCTTCCCAATGTAGCCATTTGATATTTGCTAGATACATTGCATAATATATGCTGCTACTCTGTAGCTTAGTTTCTTGATTCCTTACTTTTATTTTTGAGTTCTGAAGAAAATGCTAATTCCTGGGTCTCTTAAGGTTCTAAGCAGATAAGAGAAAATTCCTCTCTTTTTTTAGATAACTCTGTGGTTTTAAACAGTGTAAACAGATCGACAACAAATTATGATAGGTTGAAAAAAATTCACAACAACCTTTCAATAGTGCAAGCTCAGATAAGAAAAAAATCCAAAATATTCTTAGAAACAGGAGCAAAATTAAGAAAAAAATAAATTCATTTACTAAAAGTATAATGAAAAGCAATGTGTATCCATGTTGCAGTACTTAACACTTTTTGCTGATACACAGAGCACAGAAGAATCCATACCAAATCGATCTTCGTGTTGTTCAGAAGATACTTATTTCAGTTAATCGAACAGTAATTGCTCAAAATTATGTTAGCTCATTCCATACTAATGGTTCTTACCTAGTGTCTAGGTATAATTTAAAACTTATGCTTTAGACAAACACTTCAATACTGGAAACCAAGATAAAATCTTTTTGAAAGAAAATGTATTTAGGCAATTTGACAAACCTTCAGTGACTGGCTGAAGTTTAGAAGAGCGCTCCGAGTCTGGAGAATGCAGTGGTTCTGGTTCCTTCAAGCTTTCTAAATGCATAAAAGGATCGTAATCCACACATGCCAAATCAGAAAGGCTTAGAGGAAAATATTTAGGGTTGCTAAAACACTGAGATCCATAGACACATCCATGCAGAACCTAGAAAAAAAAACCCAGAATCTCATACATTAACTACTGAAATTCTACTTGATAGTTTTATAAGAAATTAAGTTTATTTTTATTTCAATTTTTAATTGATTTGTTAGAACCAGGTAAGCAGGACAAAGCATTGGAAAATTTTAGATGCTTAATCTTTACAGAAACAAACCCTGGTCTGCAAAGAAAATTGTTAAAACAACATCCACACTGAAGTGGAATTTAACAATAAAGAATCAAGAAACAAAATCTACAACAAATCACTAAGCTACCTTTATTTTTAGATCTCCTATCTTCTTTAATTACATATACTAGGTCTAAGCTGCTGGAGGTTTTAATCCCCTTCCCTTGCAAGAAAAAAAAAAAAAACTCTCTTTGTTCTGTATCCCTACAGACAGCAATTATAACTTAGCACTTTTTACTTTGCTCATTGCTAAATAAAATTGCTTGGTATAAAAAAAAGCTATTTCCTCGTCTGTCTTAAATGTATAGCTGGTCTTTTACAACACAAATGCCTGCTACCCGTATGACATACAAGAAGTAACTTGGTTAAACAGCACAAAATATAACACAAAATTAACAATTCCAGATATACCAAAGATCAAGCAGTTATAGTAAAACATACACGAAGGAAGCAGCGCTCCGCATTTCAGCAGTAGAACAGAGGTCAGCTCACAAAACAGTTGTCTTCATTTCTACGAAAACTGACCCTACCCCCACACATAGACATTCACATTTAGTGAGTAAAGAAACATGTACCTTATATATACAATTAAGAACAGATCTTTCAGTCTTATCATTTTCTGCTCCTGTAGTGTGAAGAGGCTGCAGCAAGGTCTTTAATGGTAAGGCCATTATCCAATCCAATAAGCACAGAAGTAAAGAAACCACCAACTGGAAGAAACACTTTCAATTACAAATCAATTAAAGCAGCACCTGCTACTTCCCATTTATCACTGTATTTTACTTCTCTATTTTACTTTTTCTCAATTCAGTGGAGTCAACCTTCTGCAGTAACAGCAGGTCACATTTGTTTAAAACCCACTATATCTTCAAATCCTACAGCATTGGTAAAAACTTTGGCTACTGAGATAGTTAACACAGACCATCCGTACAACAGTTTGTCATCATGGTAAGTCTGTGAGCAGATACTGTGCTTAACAGGATACCCATGATTTTTCAAAATTGATTTCTAGGGTGCTGTTTTTAAAATGACAGATTACACAGGTACAAATTGATGCTGATGCACCATTCTGCACATAAATTTCACTGTAAAGTGAATCAAGGACTACACAAAACCGAAGTGCTTCAGCTGCATTTAGTGCTTTCTAAATAACACAGAATTTCCTTCACAAAATGTCAATAATGCTACACAGCATCAGGTACCACCTGAAAGAAATCCAACTGCTTTCTCTATTGTAGCTACTCAGTCAGCAAAAGAACCAACTCCCTCTAGGGGATGTTTTTAAAGACTGTAGAACAGAATTAGATTTAGACACGTACACACCAAATTATTAATAACTTACTGGCTTCAAATAATTATTTTTAATTTTTAAAACTTAGCTGTGGAAGAAGAAACAATTCAGATAAATAGCTGCAAGATTCTCTAAAATATTTTCCAAGTCAAATAAAAGTCTTTCAAAGAAAATCCACTTAACTAATTTACTAATAAATGACATATAAACATCACACTCATTTTACAGAATAGATTACAAGTTGGCCTCTCAGAGGCACCATATAATACACCTAATGATGAAGGGCTCTGAGTATTTTTATATTAAACCAATTTTTAAGAAACCCATTAGGGCTAAGTTTGTCAAACTAGGTAAACCGATTTCCTATATGGTATTTGATGTACAATGATCAGCATTAGCTCGTGGGGAAACTTTTTTTGGTTGTGGGAAGCATCCTCAAGTGGAAAGGTGGCTGCTTGGCAAAACCACTGTAGTCTACAACAGCTCCTGACTTCTCTCAAGCAGAGAGGAGAGGTGAAACGGAGCTCTGGAGACCAAAATGGGAAACAGATGAAGGCCAGCTCCTGTGGGAATGGGTGGCCCAGAGCGACAAAGCTGCCAGCAACACACTGCACCAAAATGCCCAAGGTTAAATGACCACTGTGTCCCACAGTCCAAGAGCAAAGCCAAATAATTCAGAAGAGTTACAGCTTTCAGGAGGCAGAAGGTACTACTGTAGCAGGTGTAGACAGAGCCCGTTTTAGGCTAAGGGACTTGGGCCCACTGAAAATACAAAAAGACAGCAATTGCTTTGAAGGATGACAACAATCAAATTCATCTGGAGATTACTGGCTATCTTGTTCAAGGATGTATTTAGAATACAAAGTGCAAAAAATCATAATCTTATAAATATTTTGAAAGGTTTTCTCTACAAGTTGAGAATTTGTCTTGTCTTTCACTGTAAGACAAGTTTGAAAAGTCTACATTACTTTCTTCGCTTGTAAATTCACTGATGAAAAGGAAACAGAACAACTTTCTCGTTACTGAAATCAATCAATCTCAATTAATATTTTCCTACAAAAACTTCAGAAATGCACTTGCATAAGAAATATTGTTGGAATTCTGAGAAGGCTACACCGTATTATACTTCAAGTGCTGAACCCCTACTTTAAGGCACAGCTTAAATGTTTCAACAATGCTGTGTCACACACCTTTGCAATTAAATTGACAGATTAAACAGAAATGAAAAATATTTACCCTCTTGTCCTGTTCATAAGAGGAAGCTTCCGTACTGGGTAGCAGATGGGTAATAGTTGCTATCAGAATCTGAGGAAAATATAGTATAGCTTTTTTAAAAACAAATTTTAAATATTTAAGTTTAAAATAAATTTTTAAGCAGGCAAATGTGGCACAATACTAGATTCATGGTTAAATTCTATTAAAATTATTTTGAGACAAATTACAGCACTCCTTGCCGCTCTTTGTTTTAAATAAAACCCTTTTAATTGAATTTTGCAGAAGACATTGAAGGAGTATGTTCTGCTTGACTGACACAGGTGCACCAGGGCCAGTGAAATTACACAGCCACTCCAAACATGCAGGCAGAAAGAGAATTTGATTCAAAACACTTGTAGGGCGCAGAAAGGAACCTGATGCGGGTTTGTGTACGGTGCTGCTTGAGCTCCATTATTTCTTAGAACTACTAGAATTTGTAAACACCCTGCCCCTACTTAATCAACAATATGACTGCTGAGGAGCAGAGAAATGCCTGTTATACCTCTTAAGAAGCTTCCACACAATTCTCTTTCCGGTTACCTGGGAGACCTCTTATCTTTTCTCTGTGGTTCAGAGCCACAGAGGCCATAGTCTAATTCCTTGTTATTCAACGTGTATTCAAAATAATTATTTTTGCTTTATATTGAAACACTTTAATGCAAAGTGTTTTGCATACAGATATGCAAAATTCAATTGCATATCCATATTTAAGTAATCACTTTCTCACTAAAATATATTTGAAGATATTTAATATTTTTAAAAAGCTGGACTTTACTGGCAACATTCTCATGTAGTGACATAGTTGTATCTGAGAAAAAATAAGCATAATATAGCCATTTTACATGTTAATATTGGAGTCAGCAATTAAGTGTGATGTGAACCCCTACTGTTAATGTTCAGTAAAATCATGCTTATACTAATTCAACATTTTGTGAAGAATACTTGTCAATATTCTGTTATTTTAATGTCAGGGAAATATATTTTACTGTTGCACTTAAAAGAATTAAAAATTTTAAATTTTTTAAAATTACTTACTTGAATAATTCTTAAAGGTGAATCAGCTTGATACATTTGAAGTCTCTGTACATAATGTATCAGCATGTTCAGCATACTGCAGGCAACTTGGGCTACTGTTTTATTTGGAAACTAGAAAAGAGAACACAGCACAGCAACGATGACTGCATGATTCCACATAAAAGTACATTAGGTGGGTAGGGTGATCAGGAACATCAATGATGGTTTTATATATGTAGTTCCTTATGTACCTAAATTTTACAAAATTTAAAAGTAATTATTTCATAGTCATAACCGAATGTTAGCAGCTAACATCCAAGGTTTGAGAGAGACAATTAGGGAGTCTCATGCAGTGATGGGAAGGGGAATAGGAGACCCCTACCTAACTTCAGACTGGTTAGTACAGTATCATGAAGCCAGGAAGAACAAAATTATTTCTTGTTGTCTTAATGATTACTATTAAAGCATCACTACAAGAAATCAAGGATCCAATTCTGAAATCAGAACTCTTTGTTGAGAATCAAGGCAGGTGAACAGCCACGTATCCAAAATGTAAGATATAGTGTGTATAGTGAGAATAACGGTTCTGTTTGTTGGTGACTGCTGTGTACAGCACTTGGCTGAATGGAAGTCAATGCACCTCAGCTTCTGTCCTTAATTCCTCTTTTCTCTGTTATCTTTTAAAGGCAGGAGAAGGTTGCTGCGCTGGAACCTGCCTTCAACAGTTACTAAAATGCTTAAGTTACTGTGTTGGTCAAGGCACAAGTGAATGCATTTGTACAACACATCCCCAGCCCTGGGGGAGGATGCACACGCTGCCCCACGCTCCAAAGTGACAAAACAAAGAAAGGAAGAGACAGGGATGTTACCCTAAATTGTGAATGCACAGGACACGTAATTGACGCTTCTTCCTTGATTGCACTTGCCTTAAAACACTAAGCTGTGCACCAAACAACAAGCAAGGAGTAAATTTTACAACTGAATTTAGTTCACCTAGGACATGGAAATCCTACAAATCTGAGCAAAATGGTTATTAGCACAGCACATCTACAGACTTCAGAAGACAGCACAAATTATACAGAAGAAAAAATTATGTGGAATAGCCCCAAGGGAAGGATTTCAAATACACTTATTCAAGAAAATACTCTACCATTACTGAAAACAAATATTCCAAACTGTATTAATAATTAATCTCAACTCAGAAAACAATTAGGTAATTCATGCTGTAATTATGAAAATCTCTAATGCAGATGAATGAACATCAGAATTCTTCCATTATTAAAACAATCAAAAAGTAGTTTACATGTTTTAATCTCACTTTAAGAAAGCTGAAATGCCTGGGCAATGAAGCAAGAGCAGAAAATTATGAATTTCGAATAAAATTTCTGAATGGCAAAAATCAAAAGGTAGAAAACATACTGCAGGAAAATTCTGTCCTGGGCCAGCTTCCTATCAAAGCAGAGCTATCATATTTTACATTTAAGGTCTTGAAAAGTAAAAGTAGAAGCGCAAGTAAAAGTACGGAGTACGAAGCTTTAATTAACATTTTTTATTTGTGGTATCTATGTAAGCATAAAGACAGACCATGAATGGCTCTTGTAAGTCTTCTGTCAGAGATGGAAACCAGAGTACACGGGGTAGTTAATTCTTATTCTGATTTTCTCTGTTTCTCAGTGGATGCTGTTTCACACTATTGTTGGCTTTTAACTAAACACGGCAGACATCTTACATCTGCAAGTCTTCCCAGAGCTTATGACAAGAACATCATTATTCTTTATCCCTCCTGAGACAGCCTCTCTCCATGCTGTGAGAGCATGCTGCAAGAGCGCAGTAAGCAGGGTACAGATTCTAATGTTCAAGCTCAAGTGACAACCAAAAAAAAATAATTAAATAAAACTGAAAGCATAACAATTTGATTACAGAACTTGAGATCAAATCCAGATTGCTGGAAACATCCTTACAAGCTTGCAGGAAAACACCAAAGTCACTGGAGAGGACAAAAGGGGTTGACAAACCAGAGCAGCTTAATATGGAGTATCCAGATCACTGAATTTAAGAAAAAATTAACTAAGAGAAAGGCATGGAGACTTTTCAGTCTTTGAATAATCAGCTGTTCACTACATAAGAACAGGGAACATTTTCTTCTTTTTATTTTTATTTTTTTTTAAAAAGGGAGGATCATCTGGGTCTAAAATGAAGATGAGTGAATGATTTCTAGGGCTGCTTTATGCAAATTAGTCAACCTCTTTCTGTTCTCCAGCTGAAGAGAATTTTTAATTATTTTTCTTTAATTTAAGAAAGGGACCAAAAGTCAGTGGGGACATAAATTCCACAGAAAGGGCTGCAGGGTATAAAGTAATGAATAGAATTCGAGCCTTGTGCACTCAAATTTTCTTGCTCATGAGAAGTGGGCCAAGGAGGAAGTTTTGATCAAGAATATGGGGATTGGCCAAAATAGATCAAACACTTCATCTGCTTCAGAAACCTGTCTCAGCGTGCTCAATACGTCATATTTCAGAAGAATGTACAGACACTTATAGAGCTGTTCATCCTGGAAGCATATTTTCCTGAACTCCAGCAGCAACACTGAGTTTATGCTGGACAGCAAAACAATCCACCCCTCTCAAGCAAGCTGCTTTGTTCTGACTTCTTTTCCAATAGCCTTCAGATGTGGCATGAAGGCAGCTGTGCGATGTTACAAACATTTCACCCCCTGTTCCCTATCTCTGGAAAACACTGTATGTTATAAAGTGTAAGAATTCACTACTTTGGTATTTTGTATTTAATAGTGTAACTGTGGGCATACTTTTTTAAAGTTACTTGATGGAAAAAACAAAACCAGCACTCTGCCTGGTACCTCACTGTCGGGGGTTCTCTCAGAAGGGTAGTACATACTTTTCATCTTTGCACAGGTCGATTGCTTTCTGGTTGTTACGTTAGGAGTTTAACCTTCTCCATCCTTGCAAATAACCTACGTTTAGCACCCATTCAACTAAGCCAGTACACCCCAATTCTGTGATTTATCTGCAGGATTTCTGAGAGGAGCATAATATAATCCTGAGAAGCAGGGGTCTGGATGGCTGGTTAGGATCCTCCGGGCTCAGGCTTCAGCAGAAGTTAAGAGGGATACAGCAGGATCGCCCCACAGCCAGGAGAAGTGTTAGCTGTATTCAGAGAGAGGGCTGCAGTTCTGAATATGCTGCTGTGTTTCAGGAATAGTCACACAGTCAATGCTAACATCTCTGTGCAGTGTTACTTGGTCAATTGTACTTATCAGTAAGTGGGACTAGGACTACAGCTCCCTATCCATTCAGTTCTTCTGGGAATAAGAAAATAATCCATTCTGGAAGTTCAAATCTCTGACTACTTGGAAGCCAGGAGATTGCTTGGGTAACAGATTAGAGCTAATTTGTTTCTCCCATGGTATATTTAGGAACTTATCATTTCCTGATTAAACTCCACTGTGAATGCATGCCACCGCTCAGAACAGGAGAAAAGCCAACGTGCTCTGGATGCTTTTGCCAACTCAAAGCAAAGCAGGGAGAAATACAAAGATCTTTGTCTTCCCATTCAAGAAGTAATTTATGTGCAATATAAATGAGATCCAAATAATTGGTTTAATAAATACGTCAAAGAAAAATAAGAGAAACTACACTGAATGTCAAGATTAAGCATAGTTCAAACTTTGATAAATTGCAGTAGATAAAACCAGTATCATTTGCCTAATACCAAACTTGCACAGGAACTTGATAAAACACACTAGTTAAGGGATATTAAAAACCAAGGGAAAAACCCTGGAACAGAGCATTAGTGAAGCTGCAAAGGATGAATGTGATTTTGCAAAACAGGAAATTGCAATTTAGAGTCTAATACTAAAAGCCCTGCAGCTACCCATTTTAGATGTAGACTCAAATCTTGCTTCACAGGATGTGATCAGCTGATTTGCTAAGATACTTTTCAGATTCTCACTGCTGAAAAGAAAGGAATAGTCCACCACATCTGCCACGAGTCATGTATAACCGGTACACACCCTGATTTTTAACAATGTTTATATACAGAAAGACTAGACTATTCACTGAATTTTGAAGTAAAGAAAAAGCATGTAGGAAGATTCTGTAAATAAACTGGGAAATATTTAAAAAGTTGAAGATATTATTCATGAACATCCAATTTTTCAAAACACTAGACAATAAAATGTTTTTAATAAAATTCTAATCGTTCCATAAGATATGAACAATATGAAAAATATTTACAATAAGCAAGAAAACAAAAACACTCACCAAGGAAAAAAAAAAGCCCCAAAAGTGCAGCTTTTTAACAGGTCAAAGGAATATACTATTGATACACTACCACCAATACAAAATTTTATGACCAGAGATGAAATCCAGTAAGACCAGTTTCAGAATAGTGACAACTATCAAAAGGAAAGGCAGACAAATGTCAGAAAATCTTTTCTACTTGAAAGCATTTTACAGGCGTTGCACCAGAATGAACTACCTGTTTCTGAGCAAGCTGCATTTCCAGGTGAGGACCACTGTGCACACCAGCTATGTTTGACAGATACAATCAAAACAGCAAATACAAAAAAAAAGTAAATCATCCCAGATTTCAAGAATGTAACATGAACGTGTTTATACAGAAATGAATAGTGACAACCAGAGACTGAAAGTTTTATCTTACAAATTAGTTTCAGACCCCTTGTACTGGGTGTAAGTGGTAAGGTTTTGGTAGCAGGGGGCTGCAGGGGTGGCCTCTGTGGGACGGGGCCAGGGACCTGCTGCTGTTCTTCCTACAGTCTCACTTTTCCTGCTGGGGGTGGGCAAGTGGGTGAGTGGCTGGGTGGCAGTTTGGCCCTTACCCAAGGTTAATCCACCACAGGGTCCTAGATCTACTTACAAACAGATGCAGATAACCCTGTTGGAAGCTTGGGTCCAGGATGTGGCTATAGGGTTATAGCTGGGCAAAAGTCAGACAAAACCAGTAGTGGTTTTGCTGAAACCTGAATTGCAAGGATTAATTATGAAAGCTGGGATGATGAATAACTCCTGTGCTCCAAAGGGCAGAGGTTAGAGTGAAGTGGCTAACAATATATATTAAGATGGCAATCCGCTATCTTATTTCCCAGCATGCCATTTCCTCCAAACTTAAATAAAGGTAAAGGTCTCTTTTTGACAGAGTTTAGAGATTCATCAGTTAAACTGAGTTCAGTCTTTTGTAAGGTTTGTAAATGAGCCTGTAAAGTAAGGATGCTAAAATGTGATCATGACTTTGACAAGGCAAAGTATCTTTACATGTAAAGGCAATATACATAGTAGAAGTCTTAGTTTCTCACCTTTAGGGAAACACAAATCACATTCAATGCTTCCTTGATCTGAGGATGATGTGATTCATGAACTAACTCCTCACAGATCCAAATACCAAGACTGCAAAGAGCAACACATCTGGAAAACAATGTTGGAGGACAAGTTGTTGAGAAACAACCTACAAAAATGTGCAATTTTTATGATTCATCATATATTTTGCTAAAATCTAACAAATGTTTTTACTATTTCAAGAAAAACTACAAAAAGCCCTCTATAATGCTGTAACTTCTGTAAAAATGAGAAAAAAATCCCAAGTACCCTGGTGAATGCACAGGAAAGGACAGAGGAAACACCCTTCTGAGAAACTGTAAAATCCAAAAGACATCAAGAATACTTTCATTTCTATGTGCTTTCTGGATTAAAAATACTACCTGAAATCAACGTGAGCACTTCATATATATTTCTTAAGACAAAATAAATATTGTGGTGGGAGGTTCTTCCTCCCCAACATTAGAGTGTGGTCATATTTGTTTAGAGCTTCTGGGACACAGATACAAGAGAGGGAAATGTTATTCACTCATAGGTATTTACATTTTTTTAGATTGACAATAAACAAAGATGAATAGAGGAATGGGTAAATGAAAGTAAGAGACAGAATACATATTGTGATTAAATACTTCAACTTTTGTTGTTTCTTCATTCAAAATCAGGATGTGTAAAGGCAAGGAGTATTTAGATAGGTGCATTCAAATCAGCAGAGATTCAGAAACTTTAAGCTTAAGCAATCTCTGAATCATTAGCAATTATCTTTCAAGAACACAGGCAGCAAATATTTTGGAAACAACTTCAGAATTCAAAATCCTCTGGATAAAATTGGAGAGCAGTCAAAAATCAACAAGATGAAAGTTGGTCATGGGAACTGCAAAGCATTACATCTGGGAAGGAAAAATCATATGCTAGAATAGAAACAGAAACAGAAGTGGCTATGAAGCCTGTGCTGTAGAAGAAGGATTTTAAGGATACACAGAACCATGAAACTGCTAACAGGTAGCAAAAATACATCTTGGAAATATTTCTATGTGACAGTGTAAAGATGTCAAACCACCCTGTTTTGTACACTGTCATTGAAATCTCAATTCCAAGACTGCCTCCATTATGTTTTGATTAATATAATTTAAGAATAAAGACAAGCTTGAGGGAGTCTAGGAAAAAAATGACAAAAATAATAAACAGCTTTGGAGAATATTACATATGGAGGAAAAGTTGAAGGGTGCACTGAGTCTAAATCACAATTAAGGAAGGAAATGATAAGAAATCTTTTGACACGTAGTAAGTCACTGAAGAGTTACATTTCCAGTAGAAAAGATTTCTTTTATATACTGATCATTAAAACAACCTGACTGTAAAAATTAGATAACTATTGTAACAGTCTATGATTTTTGTAACTGTCTTTGAGAAAATTTTCAGGACCATTTAGGGAAGGTATTGCCAGGACACACTCCAGCCTCGGAAGAGAGAGAGCTTACAGATGTACTCCTGGTTCCTTCTCAATCTACACTTTTGCTATTTCCACAGTTTGTGTTTTGATCCTTTTTGAAGAAAACAGAAACACAGAATAGATTTAACAATAAATGTAGGCAGTTTGTGTAAGCTGACTCAGAAAATAAACCTTTAGTACTTAGAATGGTAGACAGCTCTAAGTCCATGTTACTATTTAAGGTTTTCTTCACGCTACTGAGATCCATTGCACATCTGATGACATACTGATGTGCAAGATACCCATCAGTCCGTGAGGTTTCTACCAAGAGCATCACTTTCACTATTATTACTCAGAGTAGTCTCTGAAAAACTGTAGTTACATGGCTACAATGTTGTTACTAAAGAATCACAGCAAAAGAGATGAACACGGAGTTCATCAACCTGTCACTTCTTTTTCGGACTGTCAGCAGCAGAAGAGGAATTTGATTAATACAGTTATTAATCTTTATAGATGGAGATCTGAGAATAGAATGTATTTCAGATAACTGACTTCCCTGAAGCTCTGTTGGGTCAAGCATGTAATGAAACACAAAACATCGACCCTCTGTGGAAGAGATAAGCAACAGAGATTTATAGCTTGGGTAACAACAGCAGGACTCAGACTTGCTGGAGATATATAAAGCTATGTACCTAAGTTCCAAGAAATCTAAGTTCTCTCCTAGGAAACTGCAATGAAAATTAAGCCTCTATGAGTGGCCAAGCTGACATGGCAAAATCATAATGCAAATTCCCAAATATGATCTCTGACAATAACCCAGGAGAGCTCTTTATTGCTATGAAGCAGATGGCATCAGAGAGGTTATTCCAAAAGAGAGACTGGATAAACTGCCACTGAGGAACGAGGCAGTCAAGCTTCAGGAGCTGTGGAAACATCATTATTCCCACAATGACAACATACCCACCTCTCTTCCAGAAGGAGGAGAGGGGCACAGGCAACCCAAAGAGACATTGGGAAGCTATTCCTTTTTACTCTTCATTTAATGTTATTTCACACAAACACATTATTCGCATTTTGGGAGCAGCATAACTCAGCTCTGAAAGGCTGGGCATGCACATGTGCCTTTGCTCCTACACACACACCCTCACACACAGCCGGACAGGATTTGGGGTTATGCAGGATGTTCCCTTCTGCTTCCCAGTCACACTGCCAGAATTGAAGATATTACTATTGCGTGCTTCAGTAGCACAGGATCAGTAAGAATGTTCTGAACCAAATGGATTTAAATCACCTTTTTCACAAGCGAGGTGGAGATTGTTATGCTTTTTGGAACTCAGTTTTGTAAAAGAACATGAAAATTGAGATGAATATCATTGCAGAACGTTCCTTCCTTCCCCTGTGCTGAAGAAGAGGTAAGTGGGCTGATGAAAACTGCTCTTTGTTTTCCAGCAAAACATTTTAAAGGTTCAATGAGCTGACATTTTTCAGGCATTTGGTTTTAGTATCTTGCATTTAAGTAATAATTTATTAGTTGAGCATATATAGACACTCTGCCCAAAGAGACAAGGCACACAAGTGTGTTTTTCCTTAGTAGGCAGATTCCTTTCTATTTCCATACACAGGACTCACAGAACAGATCTGAAAGCTTCTGGGGATGGGTAAGGAGGAACAAAATCCTAAGTAAATCAAGAAACAGAGAAGAAAACTGGTAACTATCTTCTTTCAAGTTCTCTATTCAATGAAGATGCTTAGATTTAAGCGTCAGAACAGTAATTTCCAGTTTAATTCTTAGCTCAGTATCTTCTCCTCCTTTTCTGTACCATAAAGAAAGGCTCATGTACCTTGGATTATTTCTATTTTTCAAATTAAATCATGTGGTTTAATAAAAAATAACCGTATGACCCTCATAAGTAACCTTTTTCTTAATCAACCTCAAAAAAGTCTCTCTAGTACAGAAAATCCATGAGTTGAACACCAGTGTAGGCTAGGAGACCACAGAGCTTATATTTTTACCCATACACTTTTCTATCAGCCACTATCAGAGAAAGGACACTGGGCTATACCAGCATTTGATCTGACAAAAAATGTCTGTTCTGTTATTATCTCTGTTTACAATCAATTCCATGTTCACATGACAGACCACAGCTTTAATAGTGGTAAAGAAAACCACAAACAAAATACATATAAACTTTTACTTTAAGCTCTTCAATACATCCAATTCACAACAGTATAATAAAGAAAATAATCTGTTAATTTAGAAGCTCTTTTTGCATGACCTACCGTGCAGGACCAGATGGCTCCTCTCTTGCTGAACTTAACACAGTTTTAATTATGAGTTCCTAAAACAAAGAAAGAAATATTCACTGATTTACCATAACTCCATGATATGAAGCATCAGAAAATTAGAAATTTACTACAGCACACACAGGCATGTTGCTTAGCTGAGTCTCTAGGTTTGTGGTCAGATGGATTGTTTCCTTACCACTACTCCAAGCTTATAGTCTGCCCCAGATCCTCACCACTGTGCTACCCCAAGAATATCCCACAGGTTACTGTGGTGATTAACCATTTATCCAATTCCTGCCAATACATTTCCATAAAATATCAAATGTTTTTAAAAAAGCCTCCTTAAAGCTAGCTTCTGTGAATAGCCCTGAAGGGTATTACTTTAAGGTTTAAACAAAATTATACTAATTTAAGAAGTGTTTGGAAGTAGTTGCAGAACAAGTGACTACAGTGCCTTAAGAATGATGTCAAAAAGAATTCTGACTCATCTGCAGTTAAATATCTGTAAAGCTGTAGGTTGCTCTCAATAAAGCTCAAGTAAACAGACATTATGCAATAAAAGTGAGAAAGAAATTGAAAATCAGTCCCCAAAAGGGAGCAAGGTGTAAAGCAGCTTCCAAGCCATCATCTGTCTCTAAACTGAAACAGTTTAGAAACTTATTTGGAGCCTTTCTTAGACATAGTAATCATACCTGACACACATACAAGAACCAAACCCATGAAGCGAGCTCTGCCGGTTGCAGTACACCAGCACACTACTCAGCTCTGTATTATGATAGAGAGGGTAAGGTCTCCACTAATCTTTGCTTTTTGTCTAAAAGAACACACTGATGTACAGAGGTTTTCTAAAGCTCCTAGGAAAATGGGGAGATTTCACTGGCTGTAAATTCTAAATAAATTAAATAATGTATCTAGAACCTCTCTCTCTTCTCCTCCTCAGATGATTAAGTCTGTGAGACTGCAAATAGCCATAATGAAAGTAGGCTTGAAAAGGTGAGATAACACATCATTTTCTTTTACAAACATATGAAAACGCTTTATTATTAAGTTACCAGCAATTATAAAATATGTTAAGTAGTATAAAGTTTGACAAGATTTATACTCTATTTGAAATGATATCTGAAAAATTTAAGACTCTTAAAATTTTAGTTAATATTTCCTGGAACAACATCATATTAAACATATAGCTGGTAGCTGAACACCATCCAAATATTAATAAAATTCCTACTTTAACATCCGTAAACTGAGACACAGCAATGTCAGGAATGTTTGGGTGAAGAGCTGGTAGTTCATGATATAAGTTGGGAAAACAGACTAGAGATCCTAAAAGAACTTGTGCTTCAACTCTTGGTGCCTAAAAAAAAAAAAAAAAAAAAGGTGGGAAGAAATTTATACTCTTACAGCAATCAGGAAGCTGACATTTCCATTTGCCTTAAAAGAGCAGAACAATGGCTGAAAATCCACACAACTATTTTCTTTCTCCTGCAAAATCTGTAGACCTGAGCAAACCGAGACCACAGCCCCATGGATTGCTATTCATGCACAGCCCACGTTCCCATTTTCCAAGAAGGAAGCAGAGGAATTGTTAGGAGTACAGACAAATGACTGTGCTGCTAACTGGGCTCAGGTCTTAGGTTCAGCTAATTGAACAGGACACAGAAAGCTACTGGACATGATGTGAGACATCGCTGGATGCAACAGGTAACAGCATAAGAAGCTGACAGAAGTTTCAGATAGTACCTCGAGGGAGGTGGGCTTGCCAGCTGGTTAAAGGGGGAATGATATGAAAAACAGTCAAAAGTCTCAGACAATTGGAGGGGAATAGTGAGGAGCTGTGACAGAGCACTTTTTTTAAAGTGCAGATAAATGGCAGTCACAATTCCAAGAACTCCAAAGTAAAAGAAAACTCTGTTTCCACAGTAATTTCTTCACATATTTTTTTGGAGAGGACTTGCATGTGTAGTGTTCTAGAATAAGCCACTGACACTATCTGTATTTGCTGACCATTAAACTGACTTCTAAGGACAAGTTAACGCCTTAGTCAAGGAAGAATACTGTTCAGTTTTCTCTCAAACCCTTTCCACTCACAAATAAATGAGAATGAACTGATGAATACTTACATTGAGGAAGGAAGAAGCAGCTACCCGTCCTGCTGCTACAATGAAATCCATAATAAGCATGGTGGCACCAGGCAAACCAAGTGAGAAGAACTGAGGAGAGCAGTGCTTGATGATTGTATTGACAATATCCTTGCAGGAGAAAAAGGGAAAAGAATGAACAATGAATTAAAAAAAGGCAGATATTTACCAAAGCTAGACAGTAAAAAAGTGAGAAAGTGAATTCGCTGTGACAATTAAGACACTCCTTACTGAGCAAAGAGTAGCATAAAAATATAAATTCCTTAAGTATGCCCATATTAATGGAAGTAAACTGTGGCATACTTTATAGATCAATCTAACCTCGGAAACTATTGTAAGAAGTTGGTACCAGGTCACATTTTATAGTCATTTATATTTAGCTTTTAAGAGTTCCATAAAGGATTATTTAATTCATTTAAATATGTATAGAAGACATATAGTGAGATAATCGTCTATTATAGTTTCTTAACAACATGCTTAAATCCTGTCCAACAAGTAATATCTGACTATAATCTTAAAAAAGGTATTAGTTACTTAGGTATAACTGTACGGAACCAAAATATAAACAAATAATTGAAATGAAATGTTTTATAACATTTTTGGTATATAGTTATTCAACACAGTATATTATGTGCTTGTAGACTTAGTGAGACAGTTTTTAAAATTAATGTACGTGATGGAATTTCTTCAAAAGTATTGGAAAATGTATAAAATATTTTAATTATTAAAAGACATCCCTAGTTCACAGATAGGCAAAAAAATAACACTTATCTCCATCGAATAATTCTCCAATAGTAGTGCTATCCCCCTAAATTGCAATATGTTATAGGAAGATTTGAAATCCAACCAGAAAAGCAGTGTATCTGGTTGTTAGAGGACAGTAACGAGATCTGTCCTATCCATAGCCAACTGTGGAATAATTTTGGACTAGTTCTGGTTTGCCCAGTTAATGAAAACAGGGTTGTTTCAACCTTTGATCTCCCTATGCCTCTAGCTGCTCCTTAAAAAAGTTCACAAAATCAACTTTTTCACGCTTCTGATGCAAGCCTTTAAAAAGCCATAGAATATTTTCAGACTTATTCCTATTAAAACCTGTGAAAGAGATCTACTCCCACTGATTACATATACTCAGAATGTCTGCTTGCTGGTTGCTGTACTTGCTGTAGAAATAAACTACTCCAATGTAGTGAGCACAATTTACTTTCTCATGAGCTAAACTGTTGCATCAGGGAGCAAGTAAGAACAGCAGACCTTACAGAGATCTGATTCCTTCTACTTCTTGCATGCTTCAATCTGTAATATACAGTCAGTTAAAAAATACCTTTATTGCATTTGTATGTGCTTGAAACAGACTGCAAAAAAAGCGTTTTTGATTACAACCGGGAACATAAGGGTCATTTATAAAAGCTGAGAAGAAGTATCAGTCACATAACCGTTTTCAAAGACAAAATTAAATTATTCAGCTGAAAATACATTTACTATTTTCTGTAAAACAATTCTATTTTGAGTTATTAACCTGAATTTCATAATTAAACTTACCTGATCAACATGAAGAAGTCCACAGTGCATTATATTGTAGAAATGTGTTAAAAAATCCCTGTTTGGAGAAACATCTTGTCTTCGCTTCATTGTCTTACAAATGAGTTTATAAGCATGTAGCTTTCCTTGTTTGTATTTATCAGTCAGCATTGTTGCCTACAGTTTTAGAACAATATTTATTATTCATAAATAAAAAAAATACATTAAACAATCTTCTACAACTACATGAACTTTTATTTCCCTTTCACTGCTTTACCTTGAAGAGCCATGGTGTTAAAATTCTCAGTGGTGGAATCAAAACTGGTGGAGATGGTGAAGTTAGGTTATCTGTTGAAATACCAAGATTGTCTCTTATCTGCAGTTATTAAAAACAAAACAAAAAGACAAACATTTAAGGGAAATATATAAAGTGGTGGATTTTTTCCTTCTGAAAATCCTGCCTTATCAGGTCAGGTTAGACAAAAGGTTCACTTCTTTTACCTTGGCCAGATTCTGCCACAATTCGCACAGGTAATCAAAAACCTGGGCATGAATCTCTGGATCCATGATGCTGTTAACATCTCCCAAAATTCCTAGCATTCGCCTCCACATGACAGTAGCAACATCTGCATGCCATCCTGTAAGTGTTCCCCCAGCCATCACGCTGCAACATTCTGAGGGGAATTCACTGGTTTCTGTAATGGAAGAAGAAAGTATGGTGAGATCTACCTCTCCAGAGAAAGAAAAGTTCTGATATAACTATTTCATACATATTTTTCCTAAAACAAACAAACAAAAAAAAACCAAAAAAAGATTAGGCTTTCAGAGTAAGATATTTCCTACCCATTCAGCCATCTGGAAATATTTAACTACGTCTACTTTCAAACTCGGTAGAGGAAGAATTTTCCGTTTCTTATATTCTTTCCATAAGTAACATTTAAGGTCACTTTGGGAGCCTTAACACTGGTCTGGTGGACCTAGTAAGGCCACTTCTTTTGTAAGTGCTGTCTTACATTCTTTGGAGTCAACAAATCTCCCGAACTCCACTTGTCTGCTTCCAAGTAAAATTACACTTCAACTTTACATTATTCCCAATAAAATAGCCAGATGATTTTCCTTAGAATCTACTAAGAATGTATTTTATTGCAAATTGAAGTGAAAGGCGCGACTAAACTTGTCCCTAGCTACCATTCTTTAAGCTGTAAATTTGCATGAGTGGAGAAGCAACATCCACTAGCACAACAGTCTAACTTTCACCCAGCTCTCTCTACGCATCAGCATTATACAAATGAATGTTCTTTTTTAGGTGAAAGATGTTTAATCTAGTTTTTCCATAGAGAGAAAACTTCGACAGATTACGATAGTTTACATCCACTCAGCTCACACTTAACTAGCTGAACAGACACATTAAACTAGCTAATGAGCCACAGTTTTAAAGCAGCAGGCATCCAGAATCTCCTTTCTGCCCCTCTCAGACAGATTTTCAAAACACCTCAGCATCAGAATTTGCGGAGATCTTCTGAAAAATCTCACAGCTCCTACAGGCATACAAAATCAAAATGACATCTGAATTCAGCCTAATCACATAGCCTCTTCTTTTGAAAATCTGGACCACTGTGATAGAGACACTAATGGTTTCTAGCCTGTAGATTTCAAAGTACAAAGCAAAATGATGTTACTTCTGTCCATCAATTGGCTACTTAAAGGAAAAGGGTCTGAAATACACATCAGACACCCTTCTGTTTCCATGAGACCAAACATGGGAGAAATGGGAAACTCGTATTTATAAAGTGAATGTATCTTAGAATTCAATAGCTAAGATAGTGGAGGTAATTATAAATTTGTTCAAATATGAAAGGGAAAACAAGCAATATTTCAAGAAGAAATTATAACAGTACTTTAAAATTGTTACTTGTCTTATTAGTTATACATCAATGATAAAATGGTCTATGGCAGGACCACATACCAGCTTAAGCTGCCACAACTCTAGGCGTCAAAAAGAACTATTATAAATGCGTGGACTATTAATCTGCTGCTAACAGTTCTAATAAAATGCAAGATAAAATGCAAGAGGTTTTTGTTTTAAATCATCATAATTTAGTATTTTCAGAAGTGCAGACCCAATAGCCTTGTACAGGATTGTCTACAACTAATGTAATACTAGTTACTCCACTGTACGGCATTGGAAAGAAAAAGAGAACAGGTTTATATTTTCTATTCCAGATATTGCCTAGGTCATCTGGCGTCTGTAAAACAGAGTGGTGGAGCTTCTCATCCAGCTGCAGATCCTTCTGCTCAATATGATCTGCATGAAGAGTGGCAGGAGAGGGTGTCTGTGATCGGGATCCAAGAGCAGATTGGATTGGAGAAGCACTTTCAGAGCCTGCAAATGCAATTTTTAACAGTTACCTTAATAGCCTTTTCTATTTTCTTGAGCTACTGAAATGTTGTCTAAACATAGCATTAAAAGAAATCTCACTCCTTTTATATAATAAATGTGGGCAAGAAAAGATATAAAACTGAAAGCAGATCTCTCTGTGAATGGTGCTCTGAAAGAAAATTAATTACATGCAGGAAAGCTGAGAGATGAATACCAGAATCAGATAGGTAAATGGATTAACAGAGCTCTATATTAGGCCCAAATAATTTCATATGTGTTTTTTTCTGCAGCACTTTCAATGTTCTGAACCAGTCAAATTTTTCTCCATATTCACTCATGTAAATTTCTCTCCAGCAAAGCATTTAAACAGAAAATTTCCTGGAACAACTGCATTTCCAGGTTTATGGATGCATGTAAATTAATTTATGAACAAAAGCTCAAACCAGTAGCTGACAATTTTTTATGTTTATCTGCCAATTGGGCTGAGAAAATCCATATAGAGGCAAACTCCTGTAAAGTTAGAGGAATGTTATTTCCTCTAAGACAGAAAAATAAAAGTGTTAGAATAGCAGTGCTGCAAAGGCATTTTTCCATGATCACCACTGAGCAGCATCCTCTCCAGGCAACTATTTGGCCTCCTCTACTAAGAGATCCATGGAGAGGAAGCAGGTACTTGTACTTCTCTTCAGCACTACCTTAGTTTTATTTCCTGAATTTGCCTAAAGATTATTATAAAAAGCCGAGTTTGGTCAGAACAGCCAGATGGCAGAAAAAAAGAGAACAGATATTCACCACATACTTCCCTATACATCAGCACACATTAAATGGAAGAACTCAAACCTATTAATTCTAACTCTTAGATAAATGTAACTGGGACCCAAAAATATTGTAATGATATGTGAAGTTCAGTATTAGAGATAAACTGAACTTTACAGACAGAAATGAAAGACTGAGTCTTTAAAAATAGTAATTTTCCCAAATGATTGGCTGTGAAGTGTTCTTTCTTTTAAAGAGAACAAATTGTTTAAGGAACTTGACAGAAAATGTCAGTGTTATCAGAACAGAAATCGTGGTAAACAAACTTAATTACATTGTTAAACTGCAAAGGTCTCTATCTGATTTAAATGGCAAAGGCAATGAAGCTTTTTGCCATCAATTTAAATCAACACCTCTGCAGGAGAGACGGACGCTACTGACACACAGACCACGGTTTCACTCAACAGGCAATGATACTCTCCCCTCGCTACTGATCACTTGTTTTCCAAACGCTCACCAAGATAATGTAAAATACACACTTTAAAAGATGTTCAAAGAAATCTTTTTCTACATCTCCTCCACTCTGCTCACTAAGGGAGGACGAATCAAGGGAAAGAGCAAGAAAGAGTGATGGGGAGGAGAGAAAACGAGGGAGAGTGGGATACAGAGGGAAAGAGAAGGAATGAGATGGAGAGAAAGAGCAGGTTGGGGGCCAGGAGGGGAAGGGGAAAGGGAGAGATGTTCACATGATAGAAGAGAATAGACAGAAATAACTATTGAAAATTTGCTTAACTACTGGAGGCTTCTAAGAAGCAATAAAGATACTCCAGCATACATGGATCCAAATTTGACAGATACTATGACTTCAACTTCTTCTAGAATGAGTAAACAGCAATCAATAGTAAACTCAATCACTTGCTAAGAATGTGAAATAATGCCGATAAACCAAGAAGAAATTTTTCTTCCAAAAACCTTCAAACCAGAACTATCTAGAACCAGGTTGTTTTCCGAGCAGCAGAACCACTGAAATCTCATTTTTACAGTTGTGTTTTGAGGATGAGTTTCTGTATGGGTTTGCTGATATCTAATATAGTGAATTCACATTGCAGCCTCCCTGTCACGGGACTCTGCATACATGAAATTTTCACTAGCTAGCTGCCTATCTTTCATAAAATTTCAAAGCAAAGAATGTCTTTCTGTTTTGTTCTTATATGTCAATTTAGCAGAAATTAGACAGTGGGCTCCAACATTGTTGGGGGTGTGGAACAGTCAGACAGAGACAGACAGTGAAATTAACACAAGTCTTGCTTCCTCAGGAAACTCAGCTGAAGTTAAATGCACGTGACACAGAAAAGCTGCCTCTCTAAAACAGTGGTCCAAACAACAAGAAGAGACAGCCACAAAATCTCTCAATAGACAACTCAGCCATAATTGTAATCTTATCAATTCAATTACAGAGCAAACTTCAACAAAAACACCAAACAGCAATTAAATTATTACCATATTAAAACCAAACAAACAGAAAAAGAACATGTTTTCTGCTAGGATTTTCAACAAGCACAGAGCAAAGAGAAAAATGAAGGGAACAAAAGTCACACTGAACATTGTTGAACAAGCTGAACAACAATGTCCAAGAAAGCTAATGCCACGCTTCTTTCAGCAGAAAGGCGATTTTAGAAAGGGAAAATTGTGGCAGGGGAAGTAAAGATGTCTTTCAGTATCTCTGAAAATGCACCGTTTGGTATCTCACAGAGAACAAGGCACTGTATGTAGGGATAAGCTTTCACAGACAAACAGGTACTTGTTCCCAGGTTTGTAGGAGGAATGGTAGCGCATAACAGTTATGGAACAAAGAGCAAGAAAATGACTATGGACATCTTTACTTCTCATTTACAAAATCTGGGAAGAGAATGTTCCTCCAAATACTCCTCAGAGAGGAAGATTCTCTCTTTCAGAACGAGCCCATTCAATTTGGGTTAACTGTGTCACTTGGTGGTTGCTAACTTAAAGTGTTATATTCTCTCTTTCTCAAGAAAGAGCTGCAAAGTAAACTGGTGGAGCCTCAAGTTCATCAACTGAGACTGTGAAACACTGCTTCCTAGCAGGCTTATTTTTTCATGAAAACAACAGGGAAAAATACAAAAAGAAAAAGAATTATTAGTTTACACAAATGGAAACTGATCTTACATGACACAATAAATAACATTTTGCGTATTAACAGCTCCCAGTTACACGACAGACAATACAGAGAGAGGTTAAGATGGATGTATATAAAAGAATCCCATGATACCTCAGTGTGATACATGGGTTTGAAAGAACACTGTCAAAGCCTTCAAAGGAAAAAACTCTTCCTGAAAATTAGCGATTTGACTACCAGTAACTGAAGGACACTCCTAAGAGCTCTAGCATACATTACATGGTAAGAGTTTTCTCCCTGGTAATTGTACAGATTTTCTCATGAAGGGTTTAAAACGGATTTAGCATCAAGCCAAGGATCATATGGGTAACTAAGTCAGACAAAGGTTTTTCCACTTACGTTATTTCACACATTACTTTTCAATAGCAATCAAAAAATAATCAAAATCCAAGAATCATCTTATATAGAATATAGATTCTTTGCAGAAGCTGGAACTTGCATTCTTCAGGATGGGTGGAAAATTTCTGAAATAAGTGCACTTTTTTTAGAGGTTTTTTTAACTACTTTACCAGTAATAGTTGCAGCTTCAGCAGACAATGGTTGCTGATTGAGACTACTTGTTTCTGAATCTATGTGGAGTGTAGTTAGACTGGCTACTTCTTGCTCCTCGGCACTCTGTTGCTGTCCTGAAATTGCATCAACGTCAGCGGAAGCTGGTGTCCCTGCCTCAGTGCCAAAGCTGAAATCTGTATGAGAAAAGCACTGTATTAACTTACAGCCTAAAAATACCAATAACATTAAAAAAAATCCCCAAAACCAAAAAACACCCAGGCCCTCCAAGATCTTCTACAGAAACCTTGAATGTGCATCTCCTATGCTACTAACACACTGTTGCAAAATTTCCATAAAATATAACAGCAGAAAGTAATTGACTACTATGAATATTCTCATTTCTGTCACAAAACTTCAGCTGTACTTCTGGAGAAGACTTTCCTATTGCATGTCCTGTTTTCTGCTTACTTGCTGTAAGTGCACCTACATAAGAATAAAATAAAAATAATGGACACATACGTTAAGGAATTTATTTGCAAAATTTACAAGCTGGAAGAAATATCGAAGTTGGTTGTTAAAGCACTAACTTCAAATTAAAAATTTTATGGCAAATGATATTCTAACAAATTTTCAACAACGCTTTTTCAACACTAAAGACAAAACATCATACTGAAAACTAGGTTTAAATACCACCACTTAGTTGCCTAACACCTACATATCTAAAATTGCAATTTCTTCGATAAATTCTACCATATAAACATGATTTCTCTTACATAATACATGAGATCATAATTCCTAGCAACCATAATGACCCCTTCTGTTGAACAAGAGTGGGAATGGATAAATTAAATTAATGAAAAACATTGTGTTATTACAGAAAGCACACTAATTTTAACAAAGTATACTAATTTTACCATGATATTACACTTAGTATCTTGATGAATCAATAGGTACGTGAAAATTGCTGTAAGAATATCAGGAGCCCTTCTTTAAGTTCTACCTAAATGTTTTCAAAGGAATTCAAGTAACCTCCAAAATAAGTAACCTTTCATTTTTATATTTTGTGCAAAACAGACGGATATGCTACACAGAGAAGACAATATTGCTTTCTAACTTCTGTTCACTGCTGTTCTGCTTTTTGCACAGTAGTATTCCAGGGCTGGTTTGTTTAGTATAGTATAAACACAACAGCCTCTCTCAAAAACTCTGCTTGCTCCATTAACTTGCTAACGATTTCGATGGGATATCAAAATAAGCTCTCTTTACAGAAAACTGCTGGCGTACAACTTTACCAAACAAGAAGAAGAGAAAATGAGAAGGGGGCTTCATAAGCAATCAATCAAAAATGCCGTTTCTTTTGGAGAAAATATACTTGCTTTCAAACTTGCGGCCGTCATACTGGAAGGCGCTGAAGGAGTCGGAGTGGCTGTCGGAACTGATGAGGTCGCTGCTGCCCGCGCTGGCGGGTGACGTCCATTCGGAAGGCACACCCGGGTCGTCTATAGGACGCATCTGGTTCTGTTTGTTCAATATATCAGGAAGGTCTTTAGGGACTTCCAGGCTGCCGGGACTGCTTCCTCTTCTTGTCACATTCTAAACGTTGCAGAGACACAAGTTATCTTACAATACTGGATGGCTTGTTTAAATAAAATGGAAAAAGCAATCCCACATTTGCAAATGTCAGAACATAACAGTTCATAAGTACCTAAACCAGAAACTGTCATCACACTACATATACAGCCAAGACTTTCCAGAACCCTAGACAGGTAAGTGAAAAACCCATGCAGTCACAGAATTTCATAAATACAATTTTTTTTTGCACAATTAATTTTTGGGCACATACCTTAAAAGGCTAGGATTCAGACTAGCATGTGCCACACATGTATTAGGTAAGACTTGAGAGAGAAAAACAGTAAAAAAATATATTATCGCCAGATTATGTCTAGCTTAATAAAGAAAACTTGTTAACCTTGGTTTCCGACACAAGCATAAAAAAAATGTCAAGGAATTCTGTTTTCTGGCCTATGGGTTGCCATGCTATAAGAAAAATTAAATGTACACCACAAAAAAAAAAAAAAAATTTACTAATTCATGCATTCATTTTCTTATGATTAAGCCAAAACCTTAGTATTGACTTGGACACCAAAGACAGCATATAGCAGAAATAAGGCATATAGATTTGCTTGTGTAAAAATAAGGTGGTGTTCTACTTAGAGTCTTCCTTTAAGCCTTTTTTTTTCACAGACAGGACTCTTTGCTTCAGAGGAAAGAGAGATAAAAGTAGAAGAGCCATTTTAGGAAACAGCTTGAAATCTTCACGCATTAAGAGACTGAAAGTGACCTCCTTTTACACCAGGCCCAGTCACTTCTCTATTCTTTTACTACCTTAGTATTAGAGATTTACCTAGATTGACAAGCTTTTCACGATACAAGGTTTTAGCATTCAATAGATATAGCAACCTAAAACTAATCTCAGTAAGTTGGTACTCTGTTTTAAGACGGCATATCTGGTTTTGTCTGCTAAATTGCAAGATCAGTGGCAGTTCCAATATACTTATTTACACTTATCTTGGCTGGTTTTTGCTACTTAAGGAAAGTAACAATTCTTTTGTCTGAACTATTAATAATCAATGTTCTTGCCCATCTATGTGAAAACAGATAGTCTTCCCTCTCTCTCTCTCCTCTTCTGTGACCAGCTGTGATGATTTCTGGTTTATGAAATTGCAGACTAAGTTAACTTTTTTTTTTTTTTAATAGAGTTCAACTTAGCATTTTTGTCTTGTAACTCTACACTTGCTAACAAGAACACTTTGCACCAACAATCAAGTTTCATAAACATGATTTCAATACAAAAGATAAAAAAGCATGTGATTGGACAAACTCTATAGGTTCTGTCTTGCCATTTATAAAAGACAATGATAAATAAGCAAACTTTTTCAATCACTTTGAAGAATCTTCTTTGGCCCCTTATTAGCAACAACTAAACTACTTGCCGACAACTTTCTGTAGGAGAATGTCTTAAAATGACCTTAAAAAAATCTTTAAAAATTCTAAGTAAAAAAAAGAACAGAACAACTTCAAAGTGCTACGTTTAAACTGTTACCCATTCTGTCCTTCAATGGCAACTTTTCTTTTTTTAAAAAATATGTCCCCTTTTGTAATAAAACAGTTATCCCTTCAAATCAGTTGTCTCGATCTGTAAGCATTCAATAGTAATGAGAAATTCTTGACTTAAAATTGAGTAAGATTTCTCATTATGAATGACACCCCAAATAACGTGACACTTTGGGAAAAGTGTAGGAAGAAATCATATGAAAAGTTGTTTCAATTAGCAAAGAGCTATTTAAAACAATTGAATAACATGTTGTAAGTGAAATAGAACATATACTACTGTAGTTTCATTGTCTGTTGCACTGACTATACCTGTAGAGAATAGTACCATAGTGCAGTATGGTACCCTACTACATACCACACTAAGGCCTGCAAATTTACACATAAATTATTATTCTCAAAGTGTCTGTGTACAAAGATCTTTACAGGTGCAATTAAGGCCATGAAATTCAATCACACCATTCATCTGACAGTAACTTCTGCATTGCTTCCACAACCAAGATTTAACAGATATGAAAACACAAATGGCATAAAAAATCACATGAATCAATGTCAAAGACAAGACTAAATAATATTCTTAATTCTTTCCGATTCATAATACCCAGAGAAATATGTTTTAGTGAACTGATTTAGAATGTCACTGATGAGTTCATGCATATATGCGGACTTACATATCTAAATGTAAGAAGTTGAAAGGCTTACCAGCGCACTACCACTGCGGAGTCTCTCAGCTATAAATTCATCCATGAGGTCAGGAACATTTGTATTGCTACTGCCAATATCACTATCAATAGGGTGCAGCTTTTGACTCATGTCCTCTCTATTAGCTAAAAGCAAATGAACAACTGTATATAGTAACGAACACATCAAAACATTTTCAAAACAAAAGGTAAAAAAAAATAATGAGAAAACCCCTGCTAATTAACAGAAATTTTAAAAAAATAATCAAAACTGCCAAACATGCATTTTAAGAAATCCCCTCTTTTAAAGCAGATTCTACTTTAAGAATTAGTATGGCTTCTTCTTCCCACTAAGCAGGGGTTAGTCGATTTCCAGTACCACCTTTAAGAGCAAGAAGCTTATAGGTAAGCACTACTCAAAGTTGTTAATGCTTGCTTTAAGGATACAGCATATATTCTTCCTCCATATCACAAAAAATAAGTAATAAATCCTAAAATTTTTATGATTCATATAGGCTCCTTTTTCATTGCATTCCTAATGAAAAGCAATCTAGTGGAAAATGTAAACTAGGCTGTAATATGTACTAATGACAAATGTCGTTGTGGCACTGTATACAGTTAGTATAAATAGTGCAAAGAAAATCTTAGGTAAGGAAATTACATGCTAGTACATGGAATGAAAATTCAGACTCTGGACGGTCAATGGTTACAAACAATTAAATTAAGTTCCCTCATTTATCAGGGTTGTATTTTTGATATAACTACACTGTTCATATTTAACTGTGGCTGTTACACCTGACTTAATGATCTTCGTCTTTAAAGTCTTCAATTTATTGCAGTTCATGCTTTCTCTGTAAGAATTTTTCCCTCAGTGTCATCTCTCATGAGACCACGGCGTTTATTCTAATATTGAGGCTCTGTTAAGTGTTGCAGCTTTCGAATAAAATGTACTTCTACAATTAGTGCTCTCTTCTAGATCTCTCTTTTTCAGAAGTCTAGATTCTGCAGAGAAGCAAATCTCTTTTTTGAGACCCATGACAGTCACGGTCCTGTGGTGCTCTGCTTACAAAGGCTGCCCTCAGGTGGCATTAACATCTCGATGCAGGATGCAATTGCGGAATCCTCTGTTAATCATGCCAGCATGACAATGGAAAAAAGAAAACCTACGTTACTGCTGAAAGTTAATTTACTGTTCATTTAAGGTTATTTAAGATGTGAACTAAGACAATGGATATTAGAGCGACAGCCTTCTTTTTCAATCAGTCCACAGAGGTCTCAGTTAGCAGGAGATGGATTATCATGAGACCTTCATGAACATCCACTATTCCAAGAAAAAAAGAAAGCAATGAAAGATGTTGCCAAGATGTAACTGCATCCACTTTAGTGAATGAACACAGAAAGGCCAACAGCATGGTTTGAAAAAGATTCAAACAGAACCTCATGATTGGACAGAGAAGTGCCGTAATGAAATCATCCCAGAAATAGGACATCTCTGTTTAAGACTATTTTTGCAAAATTATCTAAACTAACCTCCAAATGTAAATTTGAGGGGCTTTTTTGTTTTGGAGGAGGAAAAGGAGGAAGAGGAGGAGGAAGAAGAAAACACACTAAATGAACCAGAAATATAATTAGTTCAACCTAGCTGGTCAAGAGCCAGGTCCTTCTGACAAACAAACTACACTCAGAGTGGAATAGCACATTCTGATAAAATAGGCGTATGCCAATCATTCAGTAGGCTGAATTTTAAGGCTCTGCATGGTAGATGAAAATTCAAAACTCTCAAAGGCTTAATCCTTTATTAGGTCATTTACTGTCTCTTCCTCTTCCCTAACCTGATGGTCTTCAGCAGCAAAGAGGTTCAACTAAATATCTTGAAAAGGGAAATTAGTAATTTAAAGTATGTAAAAGTAACTTATGCTGGGAGAAAAATCAGCTGGCTGTAGGCGCATGCATAACCAAACAGGGAAAGCAGTGATCATCCCAAAGCCTTTTGATTGCTTATCAGAGCTTGCTTCAGTCGCATTAAGCCAAACTGGTGCTGCCTTTCTCCTTTTGCGCTCTGCACACTGTTAGTGCTCACCTGCAGCTTTCCTTCCAAAATAGCCCATTACATGACTGTACAGATCCCTCAGTGGAGCCTCTGCTGGCATTCTGTTCTGCCTCTGTGGGGAAACATTTGCCTTCGGCTTCGAAAGAGCATGTACAACAGTTTTATAAACACCACCCAGGGAGCCCTGCTGTTGCGCTGACTCCTGACCTGCTCCTCTAAAGGCACTACGATTATGGAACTGATTAACCGCAACACCTTCTTTTTGCAACATGGCTGCTTGAGCTTCTGTAGATTCCTTAATTTGCTTGCTGCCAGCTGAAGCAGCATTGATTGCATCTAGAGGTCTATATATTCCAGGTCTAACCAGTTCCGTGACAGCCGATGAGCTGGTGCTTGCACCGGTACTGCTGCTACCACTACCGCTACTACTGAAGCCACCCAGTTTACGAAGTCTTGTTTTCCAAGCGGCCTCTTTGCTCTCAAGAGGATTGTAAAATTGAACTGATTCTGTAGATGGCCTAAAAGTAACATGAACGCTATTTCTTTTTTTAGTTGTTATTTTCATGATTTTGGCCCTATGAGTTACAGTTTCGGATATGCTCCTTTTAGTTGGTGACAGTTTGCTTGTGCCTACCATGTGAGGCATTTGAGGGTTAACTTGTGCTTTAGGAAGAATTTTCTTTGCATGCATAACACGTGAGTTGGTTACTTTTTCATTAAACTGGGCATTTTTATGCTTTTCGGCTACTGCTGCTTCCGCAGCTAAATCTACATCAGCTTCAGTGGCAGCTTGCCTGTACAGGTATCTCTTCCCTTCTTTGCTGCTAGGACTACTTGACCCATGATCGAACACGCTTTCATATTGTTTATTAGTATTTAACTGTCTGGCTTTATCAAGCGCTTGATTTCTTGTAAAAAGGTCTACTTGAGTAGGTGCAACATTACTTATAAAGCCACTTTGGTCTTGTTCTAGGTGCAGCTCTGTGTTATCAGCTCTTTCTGTAACAGTGACGCTATTCGTGCATTGACCGGTCTGGTCTCTATTTTCTAATCCATCCAGTGGTAATCTATCATTCCTATTTACTGATGTATCAACTTCGTGAGCAGAAGCCTCACATTTATCTATCTCAAAGTTACCGCAAAGTTCTTCTTTTTCTTTAAGATATTCTCTCAGAGAGGAAAGGAGATCATCTTCACCTTCAAGGTCAACATATTGGCTTTGTTCAAAGGCTGTGTTTGCAAATTCTACCGGCCCTATTAAATGACAAAGATGGTCATAAATACTATCCCCAACTTCCAAGGAGGACTCTCTGCTATTTGTATCAGTGATATGGCTTTCAGTGGATCTATGCATTGAAGAGGTCTCAGTGGAACTCTGTAAGCTTGGAGCATGATGGGATGAACTGTCAATGACAGGAACTGCACCTTTGGCTCGTTCAACTGCGAATGGTTCCAGGATGTCAGAGGTGCTGCTGCTTCGTGGCAGTGGCTGTTCCTCATTTAATGCACCAAAAACTTCACTTGGAGCATCCTCACTCTGTGAAAAATGTCTGACTCGAGGTGGACGTGGAAGAATTTGAGCATCGTCAATGTCTGTAGGGAAAAAGTATATGTAACATGCACTAAAATTTACATAGAGAAACAATATTAATTTAACACTACATCCTAATTACATGACTTTAAAAAGCTAGGAAAGTCCAGAGCCTTGTTTTCTTAAGTACAACACAAATATTTTTTCCAGTACTAGAGTGTTAAAAACACACGCACATAATATCCAGTACAGAATGTAATATAAATGAGTTAGACCATCAGAACACAGTTTTAAATGTTAACATGCATGAGAACAAACAGTGAGACCATGGAACGTTTGGAAATACAGTCAAAGCTAGGGCTGTGCCAATAAGTTCAATAATTCAACCAATATTATTCCAGCTATGGAACTGGATACCTGGAATACAAATTAGCTTAAGAGTAGTATCCTTCAGGAAATTTACATCTTCAGAAAAATGCACAACTCCAAACAGAACAAGTACGTTTTCTGAAAAGTTAGAATCATCTATTGAAGTTACAGATTTTTACTGTTTTTGTAACTTGTATGAATATACATATCAATTACTGAAATATCTGAAAGAATACTATCATACAATTATTCGTGTTATGGCATAGGTAATATAGTATACACCTGAAGACTAAAGCTTTAAATGACAGGAAAGAGCTAGCCCTGTACAGAAAAGATGGCTACACGTAACAGATAATATAAAGATCCTTTAATCCTTTAAATGCAAACCTAAATACTAAATGGAGGCTTACCTCCCTCTCTTCTTTCAAGCGAATGTGACACTTATGAGAATTAGCAAATTAAGGACTGCTACCGAAAAACATCCTGCAGCCTCACAACAGCTAACATTCAAGTAAAACCACTTTTGTTTATGAAAAGACCAGAGCATCATCATCTTTTAAATCAGTGATTCCTTGTCTCCGTTGAGACTGCTAATATGTTATCATCAGTACAAATCACAGTTAACTGTAATGAAAGCTGCAGTTCCAACACAGATCACCTAGAATTGTACAGAAATATCTTCAGCCCACCTCACATCATCCTCCAGAATAAAGAACTTTCATGCTTCTCTTCAGATTTCCTGCTATGTTATAGGAACACTGCATACTATCAAATCACCAGTGAAGGAAGGCAAGAGTAATTGTCTCTTACAGACAACTGTCTCTTACAGACAATTCAACTATTTCCAGAATTTGAGCTATCCCTTGCACTCTTTCTACGGGACAGGCACTTGAACGGTACAGGAAAAACAGCTCTCTCAATTTTCTGTTGTTTTCTTTTGATAAACTCCATTATTGCCCAGATTTATTTTTTACTATCTACCACTGAAAATGTTGTAAATATGCTTTTTAAAGTCAGGAATAACAATAAAGAGCTTAAATGAATACCAACATGAGTTACTTGCCACAATAAACAGACTTACCTTGTTGTTACACCTAGAGGGTTTATCTTCAGGGCTGCAATAGTGAATTTACTTAAAACCAGCACAAAATTTAAGCCCCTTTCCCTCCCCTAAGTCTGATGTGTTACTGCCAAAATAAATATTTCAAATTATTTATTCATGGATCTCTATACCTATTTCAGTAATATTTAATAATGATGATCTGAAGTCACCTTAAAAACCTGTTTTAAAGTGCTCACACTTCTCTGAGAATGTTAGAGCTGCAGCTGAATTTACTCATATTTTCCTTCTGAGCAAAGCATACAAACTGGATGAATGAGATACATCCATAATTAACTAAAGGTATGTGTCAGAAGAAAATAAAAAGTGGCATTTCCCTGCTCAATTTTTCAGAGACGTTAAAATTTGAAAAATAAATTTGGGCATGATACAAAGTTTACTGAACTGTGAAGAAGCTAACGGACAGGAAAGAGAGATGTCTATACTGGAACAAGAAAGTAGACATCCAAGCTAATTCAGAAAATAAACATGAAATTAAAATCATTGTATAAGGCACAATTTATTACCCCTTTCCTCTCTCTTCAGCTTTGATAAGCAACAAATTCCTCATCATTGTTCTTCTTCAACTTATTACTAACTATATGAATTAACACTCTCTGAAATGAATGGTGTGCCTCTAGTTGGAATCGTTATTTCAAACTCTCTACTGATGGAGGCAGAGATTAACACAAGTTATGCACATAGTCTCACAGTCTCAAAGCTATTTCTTACAAAGAAAGACCACAGAATTCAGTCAAAAATAGGTTTGATAATGTTATATATGATATTAATATATATAACTATGATACACCGATCTCATCTTAAGCCCTCAATATGCATATTTCCTATCTTTTATAACCTCCAGCTCATCTAAAGCAGCAGCCTGAGGATTGCACGCTGTGCATGCAATGCAAAGATTATGATTTTCCAGGATGTTAAAAATTACTGGATGGAGAACTCCAAATGCACGCCAAGCAGCTCCACACATTGAAATAAATGTAGCTAGATTTATTTCAATGTTGATCCAGTATTAATTTAAGGTGCTCACATACGCATGACTAGCACATATACGTACACAAACATTTTCAAACAAACGTGTAGTGCTTGTGCCCATAGAAATTCCTTTTTTTTTTGTAGAATGGGGGAAGAAATGAAGGAAATTAAAAATATCATTAAAAATATTGTATTATTGTATATCCGCACTGAAAAAACAAACATTTAAAAACCCAAATGAACATCTGCTTCACAACCAGGGCTCACTCTTGCACACGGGGATACCACCAAAACTGGGACACCACCAACTCCTAAGGAGTTTTCACTAACTACATGGCAATTGTGCACCAGAAGGCTGTGTGTCTGACACACCGCACGCACTCAGGAGAAATGCCTGGTTCCTAACACGTTACAGTGGGGAAGAAACTGAAATTGGTAGTTTTAGCCAACCTCACCCAATCACAACTTTCTTTTAATCAACCTCACCTCCCCTTTTTCTGCTACAAGGCAGAAACAAAAGGTGGTTTTCCAGCATCAAGTGGGAGACAGATATCCTAAAATACAAACTCATAGAGAGACACAATCTGGCAAAATGGCATGAGTGCAAGTAGAAGATTCCCATATAACATTGGGACAGGGTTGTATTTAATCATGGAAAGTTAGTTCAGAAAGTGGAGAAAAATTACCATGTTTTGTTTCTCAGCTTTCATTTTGATTCTTTTACAAGAACATACTCATTCTCTAAGTTTCTGGGATTAAAGAATAATTACAGCCATACTGGCATTATAATTATGATTTCTTTATATTTCATCTTAATGATTACTGATTAGGGAGAAAGGTTGTAATGTCTCCCTTACATGCTAATATTTCCTTTGATTCTTTTAGTCCCAGTGGATAAGATCTCCCACCTGCAATTCATTAGTCTGCCATTGTAGCCCATTGCTTCCAGGAATCTTGCCTACATCTCACCAATGTGTTTTTTTCCACAAGCAGTCTTGTACCTGAAAATCCTCAATAGGAGCAGGAATGTATTATTATTTTGCTAGTTATCCTTTAAATGTGTGAGACTGGATTTCCTATGATTCTAATAGGTTAAAAGTTCTTCTGAGAAGTGTTGTAGATTTGCAACACTATACCAAACCACTTTACTAACTAAACATCTTAAAGCATAAATCTCCGCTTCCACTTTGGAGATTGTTTGAGAAGTTGCCAATATTCTGCAGACAGAAATACAGCATAACTTAGAAACTACATGAAGGAATTACAATGCTTAGGAATAGCATCCTGTATGATGTCAATATTGAGCTGTTACAATCTATTTTGTTAACTTACTGACTTCAAGCAAAAACATTATGTCCCAATAAATAACAAATTATAGTTATTTTCATATATAATTATTTGTACTTAATGAAAACTAACATACTGTACATAAGGTAAAGGTTTTGGCATAAATGCTTTCTTTTGGACCACCTGTCAAGATCCACCAGTGCTCAGTGATTTTAATCTTTCAATGAGGAAATTCACAGCTAAAAAGAAGCTGAATGCTACTTCAGAAAACTTAAGGTTAAGGCATCCTGTTCTCTTGGAATCATTTGAAATATCCTCTCCTTTGAGTTGTGCTGGATCTGAAAGTCAGTTTGGATAACAGGGATGTTCATATACTTGTGAAGTAAGAGGAAGGGCTGTCACAGCTAAACATCATTCATTATCTAAAGCACACTTATGACAGAAACAACTTGATTACTTCCCAAATTACATGCTGTACCATCTGGACACAGAAGGCTTTCAGAAAAGAATATATTTACTGTAAGAAGAAAAGGCAAGGAAAATTATAAAGCTCCATGTTTTAAAAAAAAAAGAAAAAAGAAAAAAAAGAAATAGGAAAAGAGGAGAGAGAGTGCGCAATTAAAAAGCAGAAAATTAAAAGAGCAAAGTGCACTCTGATCCAGTGGATAGTTTTTCCTTTACTCTGCTACTTCCCCATCAATACACTAATGGCTTGCATTTTCACTAGAGCTTTTAAATTTTCTGGTAATGTTAAAGATTCTTGGGCACACCATGAAGCTGTTTCAACAATCATCTGTTGGAGACGACACCAAAACAAGGAAGCGCCTAGGACTTTTTCTATGTTAGAAGCGCAAAGGTCTGTAAAATTATTTCACTTTTAAGAATTACATTGCTTGTGCAGTTTTTGTATCGGATGAGTGTCAACAGAAGGACAATAGCAAGAGAGCCATCAGGTTTGGGACACATTAGAAGAAAGATGCAAGCCAGGACTTTTCAGAAACATGGATGACAAAACTGACTGCAAAAGCACTTCTGCCTTCTTGAAGATGGGATAATGAAGTATCAGTGACTATATGACTAAATAAGAGTTCACTGTGAAAGCCCTTCCTCTTTTTTGGGTGCTCTTAAGATCTTCATTATGAATTGACTATTTACAACAATGCTATGGCCAGGTAAGATCTAATTCCTAATAGGTTGTTCATTAATCATTCCTATAAAAAACCTTACCTTCTAAGTTCTAATAAATTATAAGATATATCCTTTGCACTCATATGTTTATTAATTTATTACATATGATTTGTATTTTATTATTCTTTATTTGTGGTGTCAAGATTTGCATTCAAATACTTTACCATTTTTCATTGTGAAAGTCTGGTATCTCTAGAGTAGATTCCTTGAACTTCCTTCCTTCTCCATTTATATTTTTTGATTGAATAAAAAGGCAGCAATTTTCTGTTTCACAACAAGACGACTTAATTTTGGACACACATCAAAATACACTTATGAAAATACAGCTCCTGATGTTTCCCGGGTAAGAAAGGCAGACAGCAGAGACAGAAAAGAAAAAAAAAAAAGAATGTATCCTCCATAAAAAAATTACTGCCATTAAGTCCTTATGTTTGTACATGGTTTTGACCATATATATAGTCCTGCCGCTGCACTTTAATTTATTTTTTTTTTCACTCATTGAGACAAAGGCATAAGATGATTATCAGCCTTACATGCTACTAAATTACACCTGTGTAATAGCTGGAGCACAGGAGAAAATATTACATTGCCTTGTAAACTTTCATGTATGCATTTTTAAAATCTATAATTCTAATTGCTGAACCTGTTTATTCAAAGAAAACTATCCAAAGAAAGGTACTGTCAAAAATTCTAGCCAACCACCCTGCTGGACCACACATAATGCGGAAGAAAACTACAACTCTGTAAAAAACAGATCATTTGGAAAACAGCACTTCAGAATTCCCAACTGTATAGATTTTTTAATGTTTTTATATATTAATGAAACCCAAGCACACTGTAAAGCATAGTATATGATACCATATACTTCAGACGTTTTTTCATGGGAGCTAAATTATATCATCATGGTTGTCCACACCACATCTATGACATGGAATTCAAAAATTTACTTTGAAAGATGTAAATGGCAAGTCAAAGTAAAATTATATTCTTCCTTTCCCTCCCTCACTCATCACAAATAAAAAATTCGGATTAGTTGTACTCTCTGGTAGATAGATGCTGTATTACTGCTTACCAATAAATTGAAAAAACAAGAGATTTCTTTAATTTTCACTTTTATAATAGCAAACATTGGCACAGCACTAACTTCCAACAGTTCCAGAATGAATTGCAAAATAGCATGGTATTTTACACAACTCGAAATATTCATTCTTAATCTCTTCCCCTCTCCCCCCATCCCCCAAGTATTTTTACTTTGAAAAATTTAATGATTTAGCAGAATTTGAAAGCAGAAGGTTTAAAAAAGTGATAAAGGGGGTGCAGAAATTAGCAGAGGTGGCACTACCTGAAAGCTCATCAGAAAGGGGAGTGAGAACAATATCAGGCAAGAAGGGTTTGGAAGTATGGATCAGAACAGGAGCACTTTTAGCACTGCGTATATAGGCCGATGGCAGAGCACATTCACCAATGGATCGGCTTCTCATGGCTTTAAAAAGGAAAAGAAAGAAGTGGGGAAGGAAAAAAGAAGAGTGACTATAATGAAAGGCTTGTGTCACAGAAAAAGCAGCAACAGAGAAAACAAAGATAAAAAGGAAGAAAATTCAAAAATTAAAACATTTCAGCACGGCAGATATTGGCAGAGCTGTAAGAAAGAAAAAAAATCAGTGGACAGGTAAGACATTTTGAGTTTTTAACTTTTATGTAAAGCAGCAACAATGCCTTTATTATGACGATTACAGAGATTTTGCATTCAAAAATCAAGAAACTAATTAACACTTTTTTCCCATTGCATCAGGGGTTGAAAAATCAAAGTTCAAGTCACCCCACAAGCACTCAGGACCTGAATTTTTTTTACCAGAAAAAGCAACTATACACTACATTTGCATTTTTCTAGTTTCCTTTGGTTTACTCCTGAAAAAAGTACGTCTGAATTTTACACATACCCATACTCTTTAATTTGAGACTCTCTATAAGAGATTCAAAATGAGAAAATGACCAATTCTATTTGGAGAAATTTGCAATACAACTTGTTACAGTTCCACATTAAATATGACATGACTGAAGTGAAATGGTTTGACAACCAAAAGCATTAAATTGTTTTTTATCCATAGGGTCTGGCTTTTAATTGATACTGGATAAATCTTGCTAAACTGATCCTAATTCACTTTTTTATTTCTCACCTCCTGCAACAGTCCTACAGAATGGAAAACTTACGTAAGAATTGTGGCATTAGGTTACACCTGCACCTTTTCCAATAGATTTAAAATTAGTCTTTATTACATTTGCTTTCCTTTGTCAGAGTAGGACATAGCAAGAACCGATACTGCATTCCATCTCAAAGTACACTTGAAGTTCTTCAAAAAGCAATATTCATTGTTCCAAGTAGCTTCCTTTTCAAACTGTTGCAAATTTGATAACTTGTTTTAAAATAGTTGCCGATAAACTTCTTTTAAGAAAACTTCAGTGCACCTTATATCAATACTGTCAGTACGGTATTTAATCAGTCCTTGTACTTTGCTATATATATTTTCAAAACAACATGGAATATAGGCTTAGAATCTTAGTGCTCCTGATCTGTATGGGAACCAGAAGTACATGAATGGAGTGCAGTGAAAGTTGAGTACACCACACTTCTAAATCAGGTTAAAGACTTGTCCCTAACAGCAACATGCAGATAACTTGGGTACATCAACGTACATTGAGCAGAAAACACATTTGACAATACAACACAACTTAAGTGGAGTCTTAACATCAGTTTGAAAAAACAATTCAGAAAGACAGACATTTTAATACTGAAGCCATTCTCTATTAAACTTGGTTTGTAAGACAGAAACCAATTTTTTAAAAAAGGCAAGTATGTGTAAGGCTTTAACATCTCTTTAAGAGATACAATAATTAAATTCAGGATACAGTGATAGTTAGATGGATTACAATCATCATTGTGCATCTTAAAATCAATGTAGGCAAGAGAAAAAATAACAAGCTACACAGTACATCTCAAAAGTCCTTTCCAAACTAAATGTTTTTACATTTATAAATAAACCAAGCTTTTGAGATAAGATTTGTAATCAACACAGTATCCAAGCAGGAATATTTGTAAAATCCCTTGTAATTTCACTGGATCTTTTCCACCATGTTACATTGATGTAAGTGGGAGGGGTGGGGGGGCAGAACAACCCATTTACAAATTGGAAGGTGGAAATTTTACAGAAACTTTTCAAGGAAAAATTACAGTGTATTATTACTGAAAGTGAAATTAACTTTGAGATTCTGTAAAAGGGAAATGTGATGTCAGTGAATTATTATTTTAAATAAGATATGTCACATTCAAATTAAGCAGTTGAGTAGGGGCAGACTTTATACCAGAATGTGGACTAGATATTTGACAGTTTATAAACTTCTACTGTTGTCTATATACAAAATCAGAACAACAGATTAGTAAATTCTTTCTGATCTGTTATTTTTATAGGACTAGAATCTGCTGCCTAAGCCACAAATTCTGTATCTAGCCCTATAGACGATTTTTCAACCCATATGCATATCATGTTTAAAGGCCCTTTTCCAAAAATTACTTTACATAAGTTCAGGCTAAAAATGTACACACTGCATATCAGAAAAGCTGTGATCTTTATTTGAGTAACACATACACACAAGTCTGGTGCAGCAATAAATGTGTGCTGGCATGAGGATGGCTCAAAAAATAGAGGTGCACAGATGTACACACAATGTGTACAACACAAAACAGATGAAAAAGAAACCCCAGCTTTTTCTTACCATAAATCTTACCACAATCAAAGGAAATATACTACGTATCAGGTATCATGCAACGTATCTGAGGTCTGACTCAATTCCAGACATAGCTTATGAAGTTAATGTTAAACTGAAGGAGAAGATCTGACCAGCAAAGTGTTCTATAGAAAATTTTACTTATTTTCACTATAAACCAGGTGTTTGTTTTTTTTTATTTTTTTATTATGTGACCCTGTATTAACTGGCACAGATTAAGAAGCACCCAGACAGCTCTCTTAGCAGACATGAGAGACAATAACAAGCAGACAAGTTGGCAGACAGTTAAGACATATACTTTTGTAACATACTCTTCACTAACTTTTTAAAAATCTTAAGAGTTTGGGATTCTGGGTCTGGCAACTTTCTTTGGGCTTTTCATCTTTTAAAATTATCCTATTAATGCTGTGATGCTTGTCCACAGATGGTATTCTACAATATGAAATTTTAACTGGTTACAGTAATACAAACTTGGCTTATTAATATCAAACATGCAAGATAATTGGAGGAAAGGAACAAAACCATGGAAGCTAAAGTACAGTGAAACTAAAATCAGATTAGTTTGCTGCTAACCAGGTCAATATATAGCTTGATTAGGACAAATTTCAGTCATTTTAGGGCTAACATCATATAAATAGCCATCTTTCAAATAGTAGCAAAACAAAACCATTAATAAATTGACCAAACAACATAACCTTCTGACAGAATATCTGAAATATTAACAATTTGGGAAGGAGAAATTTTAACATGAGCTTTACCTTGTTAAGACAATTAAGATTTAAAACAAAAACACCACAACAGTTAATCACAGACTATCTACAGAGAAGCAGAAATTACATTTAAAGTATCTGTGATGCATAAGGAAAACTTTAGTCAAACTAGGTGCTGTCAGCATGAGATACAGAAAAAGCTGTGTAGCATCTAAATGCATGAAAAAGATAGGAAATTTTGGAGTAGTGACTTAAATTTCTCACATGTCTGTACTGCTTATAGGACAATTAACTTTCCCACACCAACAAAAAGCCTTACAAGAAACCAATTTTTTAAAATAGAGAATCTGGAAGAATATTCAAATAAAAACTCTGTCTAAATAACCTCTGAGACTTAAAAAAATTAAATTGCAAATATTTTTTGAAAGAGAAAGAAACTGTTAATTTCTGAAAAACTAATACAATTATATATTCAACTGCCAATATGCATGCCCAGTTTCTAAAACTGTCAGAACGTACGTGCTTCAAGAAGTATCAGTGAAGCAACAACACACAATCACCGAAGCCACTGCTACAACAGAGAGTAAAAAAGGCAAGATACTCCTTAAAAGGTGGTTCTTTAAAAAAAAAAAAAAAATCAGCTTAGTTTTCCTTCACATAAGAGATAGCACTGAGATCCTCAAGATGAGACAAGAGAGTAAAGAAATTTGTAGTCTAGTTCATGTTAAGCTACTCTAAGCAAATCATATGATCATAAAATGAAACTTCTTTTGAGCAATCCACCTAAAGCGCTGTTTAGCACCACTCATTTCTGACACAGGAAAGACTATCTGCAAATAATGAAGTTGAAAAATAAATGACTTCAGAAATGGAGAATTGCACACGTATGTGCCAATCTGTCATTAATGCAAGACTCAGGGTACAGTAAAAGACAAAACATCTTATAAACTATGCAGATATATACATATTTCTCACATTTCTCTTTGCACAATTGGAAAATACTCAACCTATTTTGTGCGTAGTTTATGATACACTTAAAAAGCCTTATATTACCCAGCTATCCATACCACAACTCAAACCACTCCAACTTTTTTCTTTTTCATATACATAAAACAGTATTATTTTTCCAACCCAGCTGAAGCATGTGATCAAACTCATTAAGAATACATCAACTGCATTACTTTCTTTTGCAGTAACTGTAATTCCAGTAACCACAAGCTATTCAGCTACCCAAAAGCACATAAGGCTGCATAATTTACACATTTAACTAATTATGAAAGATAGCACACTTTTGTGGAAAGAAGTTATCCATGTTGCTACGGAAGTCGGTTATTAATTCTTTCCCCTTCCTCAAATCTCACTTATATCAGCCTTTACAGATACGTACCAACTGTTTTCTGCCGCACTATGCTTCGTGCCTTTTCCGTTCCTGGAGAGCCAGTGGTTGTAGCGCTGCGTTGTCTCATCGGGGCTTGTCCAGGCTGATCACGGCTCCAGCCTCTGGAAAAGGACTTATCAACGGAAGATTTTGGGAATTCATGTCCAACTCCTGCAAAAATAAAATTGCAAATCTATTCACTTCTATTCTGGTATCACCAGATATAAACCCACTCCACCAGCATTAACACTGAGGGCTACTCAAATCTTTTCAGAAGTGTTGGTGCTATCGAACTATTGTGATTTTCCTTCTGGACCAATGAAATGCAAACCCACAAGAAAGCTGGGTTTAGAAAGGTTTTAGCCTAATAAAAATGTGTAACTATAAAAACTTCTCCTTTGCTGTTCCTACTAGACAAGGCACACAAAATCATACATTACAGGCCATCAATATTGTGGGGGTTTTTTCCCAAAAATTTTGTGACATTTGAGGAACTTGAAATAAAGGTGATAAAATATTTTAATACCAAACGCAGAAGAAACAAAATGGGATGATGAGCTCGGAGAACAAGGCTCTTAAGATATTCACAATATTATACTAAGGTTAAGAAAAGATGGAACAAATTCAGATTTGACATTTATATTGAAGTAAATAAAGCTCACATGAGGAGCTATCGAAACACCTGTATGTAAAAAGAAAAGTTATCTAAAGAATAGTTGCACTGTATTTCCTTATCCACATTGAACCCCCATAATCCAAAATTACACTTGATAAACAATTACAATCATTAAAAGGGCATCTTCATGGGAAGTGAGCCCTAGTACAATGTGCTCATTATTCTTATGTCTTTAAGAGAGGGAAATGAACATCCACATACATTATGTCTCACTGACAAACCCTAGGATACTGTAGGAAGTACATTTCCTCAGGTTTGACTGAAGAACCAGATCAGACAGAACAGAAAGAGATTAAAATGTAGGCTAAAAATTACACTTTTTTCCCATCATTATTACTCACCCTAAATAATGTGCCTCTCACTATTACATCTCAAAGCACTTTTTAAAGAAGAACAGTATCATTACCATGTTTTACAGAAGTGGAAACAAAGGCAGAAATGATTGCTCATGGTCACATGCAAAAAGTCTCTGACCTCAGAAAAGAATTCAGGTTTTGCAACTCTCAATCCAACACTCTGTCCAGGAGGACAGGCTTCCTGCCCCTTACCAATTCCAGAACTGTACCTTTATAAGCAAGTAGCCACCTCCTTTCCCCAGAGTATTTCCTGCACAGTTTAGGAATCACTTTAAAAACCAGTACCATTCATATGGATTATTAAAAGTTTCCTTTCTCTTAACAGTCCAACAAAGTCTCTTCAACAAAACCTATCTTCACCACGGCTTAGTGATGAATTAGAACCCAAACAAAACTATGTTCATCTCACATTTCAACTTTAAACAACATTAATTCGATTTCAGGATCAATATTCCAATTGTGCTTGCAACAGCCACTTGCTAACCAATTAATTTTTACTGTATGTGTAATCTTTGTTACTTTCAAGAATTTATGATTGGGACTCAACTACTTAATTGCTTTGATAAAAGGAGAAAGGCATAACCCACTACAGTATAATATTTTAGGTTAAATTCAACACACCTTTAAGAACTACATTCCGTATGTGCCTGTTTGCAGGACCAAGTCTTTACATGTGGATTTTGTGGTGGTTGTAAAAAGCTGCCTTCTCTTAAAGAAACCGAGTTATTTCAAGTGATAAAGATTACTAAGGTGTAGTAAAAAGACTAGACCAAAAATTCCGCTGTGCCCAACATCTCATTACCTCAGCTCAAATTCAAACGATGCGTATACAGTGTTGTCTTACCTTTGCCTTTGTGCTTTTTCTGCTTCTGCTCACTTAATTTATCCAACGGCAGGTCACTGAGGTCCAGGCTATACAGGTTTCTAGCTAATACTTTAGTTAGTGTCTCCATTGTCAACGACCACTCAGTGGCCAGCTCTTCCCAGTATGTCAGAGATGACATTACAGACAGCAAGTCATCCCAAAGTTCTCGAGAGATGTACACATTTAGGTTCGCTTTGATCCAAGCTACTATAAGAGTCTAAAAGAATAAAGTGAGAAAAGTTGGGTTCTGAACATAAGATGACAGCCTTCAAATATCACCACTTAAAAAGAAGCTTCTAGTTGCCACAGAAATTTCTGCGCAGTCCTGACATTCTTTTCCTCACCAATACACACAGACTTTTCATGAATTATCAAGTGTTATGTTAACATGGGCTTCTGACTTAGATAGGGGAACAACTGCTTTCACTTCTGAAAGATCTCCTGGTATCTTACAGATTTTGCCAAAGAGCTCTGTAATACTGGTCTCAACTAGTTCTTATTCATATTTTGCGTATCCTTTTTGTAACTACTGCAGAATCTGTGGACTTCACAGATCCTCTTTACAGAGAAGCCATCACAACATCACTCTGCAACTGTAAACCAAAACCCATTGTCTCAGTGTCATTAAATATAGGACAGAAAAGTAACAACTGTAGCCAGTTCTTTAACTCACACCATTCACATTATCTGGGTAACATGCTCAATGACTTAACATGACAAATCAACCAACAGTGGTTGCTACATCTAATCTCTTGGTCAGAATTAAGCTGAATCAAGTGAATTTATGTTTAATTGCCTGGAAAAGAGGTCCTGCAAGTCTTCCAGCTAAAGTGAAGTTCTTTCTTCCTTGATACTGCAAGAAAGTTTGGGGTGGTATTTTCAGCACAGATTCAGTAACCCTGAGCAGCACAAGTAGCATCTGTTCCCTGCAAAACAATATTAAACTTGGAGTTACTGTTTTGTTACACTTCTGTATATACCAGGATACTTTTACAGATAATAACTGAGCTTGACTTGCTCAAACACATTCCAAACAGGACACAGTGATTACAAACAGCCTAACTTGGTTCTTGCAAATGAAATTGTTCCAATCTCCTTTTCACACTTAAAAGTGAAGAACCCCTGTCGCCCTCCAACATTTTGTGCCAGGTCATTCAAGTACTATTGCCTTCAGTGGCCTGAAATTACAGGCAAAGTTTTAATTATATTTCCAAACTGAGCTTTTACCTTTCTTTTGTTGTTTTTCTTTTTGGTATCAATGACAGGTTTTCGAAATGTTACATCATCATTAACACACTTCATCAATTGTTTTGTGTGGCACAATCTTTGCCATCACAGTCTAGAATCACCAGTGAAACTAGGGAAGAAAATACTAGTCTAATGGAATTTGTTTTCATTTATTACTCCCGAATTTCCCAGTGGTTAGCCTTGAGCTGACTCCTCATTTCCTCACAAGAGGAGACAAGCTTCACATGACATGTAATGCCAGCTCTACTAACCCAGAGTTCAGGAAATACCAGTGACAGACTGAATCCAAGTTAAAATGGAGTAAATCAGCCATTTGAAATCCCCTTGCTACTGCTTCCTTGCAACAGAGAGCAGTGGCAAAATACTACCTCATTAGAGCCAGAAAATAACAGAAATTAATTTGAAACTGGGTCTCTTGTACCTGCTAGGTACCTTAAGCAATGGAAAGGAACAAACCAGTTAAACAGTACACAGACTCCTGTACAAAATTACAGATCAAAAGCCATCCACATCTGATTATAGTAGTTCTCCATGCTTATCTGAGGACTTTTTGTTTATTTTCAAATAAGGCTGTGAAGCTTCATGTATGCTTTCATATTTAGTGCTTTGACACACAAGCAAAACTTGATAAAGCCCTTGATAAAATTCCTGAGTAGCTCCTTAACAGTATACTGTCTGTATATCCTAGCTTACTTCTTTTTTCCCTGAGGGCTAAGCTACCTCAAACTAACCAGGTTTTTAGTACTGGCTTTAATAGAGCTGATAAGCTGTTCCCCTGTGGTAAGTTGTCTGTGACGATAAAGTCCATATATTTACTGATTTAGAGAAACTGGTTCACACAGTCAATACTACTCTACTGTATTTACTGTCAATTTATCTTGTGAATAATTTAAGATAAAAGCATTAGCATTTTACCATGTCTTCTTGTCCATAGTCACTTGGACTACCATGTGACGGTAGATATTAAGAATGCGTTTACACATATCAGTGTGTTCATCCAGCAGAGCTTTAATTTCATTTGCAGGTTCGAGGAAGAATATATTTGAAGAATTTATTATAAAAACCTGCAAGTAGAAAAGAGTGGATGTTATGAGCTTGTAGCACTGTTACGAGTTTTCAGCAATTCAGTTGGCAGTAACCAGGAAAAGAAAAATCCATGATTAACAGAAAAAGTTGCATATGCACCCAGAAGTATACATTTAAATATGTTAGCTAGGTTAAATGAACCTTTGTCTAAAAAATTTCAACATCAAGAATCTTCTAAGCATTCTCAGATGTGTAAATCTTAGTAATAGATTGCAAATAGCTAAAGATACTTCACTGTTTCTTTTCTCAAAAACACTTCATAACCTAAATAGTCATTGTATGCAAAGATTATGAAATTAAAATTATTGTAACATGTTTGAATTTAAAAGCAATTTCAGTTACAAAGTTTATTTCTGTGTATAACAGTGTACAGCATAAAAGGAAATCGTATTCAGGAAATCATTCAAGCTATCATAAAATTAATGAGTTTTGATTAGCATAGTCACCCATGGTAAAAGTGCACACAGTGGAGTAGCAAATGCACATCTACTTTATTTTGTGTAGAATCAATTTTCTTCTGCATAAAAGAATATTACAGAGGCTACAGTCATATATATACATCTATATATATATATGTATGTGCATGTACATATTATAATACATCAAATGCACACATTTTATACGACCTTAAAAGTATTTCAAAGACCTTCAAATTCAAATTCTACAAGCTTCATGTTCTATATCCTCAACTTCAATAAAGCATTTTAGTGATTATTTGAAATATACCCTGCCAAATTTCCTGGAAGCAGAAAACTTCTGTTAAGGAACTTCTGCAACTCTCCCATTTCTTAAGGATATCACTGAAGTAGAGAGTTGTGGTGTCTGATCAAATTTTTCAAACACTTATGTACTCATCCAATCTGCGATTCAGACAAAGATGAGAAAATATCCCTGTACAATTTATTATTCAAATTAAGAAAACTGTAGGTTCGCATGTTTTGTGCGTTATGACTCATAGCTTAAAAGAAAAAAGCTTCTAAGCATTCTTATTAAACAACTAATTAGAATAATTTGATGATGTGGCTCTCAAATGAGAATTATTTTTCTGTGCTACAATGCAGAGCAGAATACATGCCCTGACGCAAAATTAAAAGATTTTTTTACTGTGTTATCCAACACTTGTATATACATTTTCCTACTTAAGGTCAAAAAAGACATAGAGAACCACTGCCACTATTCCAAAACCATTTGCCATCATACTTGCTAAATCTAAACAAATTTTTGAAATTCAGAGATGTTTTGAAGGAGCATGTGTTTCCCTTGCAGGAGTATTGCATTCTATTCCACCCCTTATGTACTGATAACAGGAGCTTTATTATTAGGATAAGAATCAGGTATCAAGTCTATTTCATACCTGCAATACTGACTGCACTCCAGCTCGTACATTTTGCTCTTCAGTATCAATTTCAGACATTTTATGCAAAGTGTCCTCATAACAGCCATTTCTTCCCCAGTTTGAATTTCTAACATGGCTGGAGTTCATCCCTTTTTCCTGAAAAATAATTTTTTTCTTAAAATCTTATAGATTTGTGGACAGATATTTTGGCTTTATATTAAAGGGAAAAGAACGCAATATATATTAAATACTAAACGATGGTAAACAGATGTTTAAGATGCATCTTAAAGACAAAACTATATTTTAAGAAGTTTGCAACAGTTATTTTAAAGTATCTGGATGAAATAACTACTATTTTCCTCATCCTTTTATCTGTATATAGTTTTTACACAGCTGAAGATTGTCATACTGCATAATCCACATATTGAGAACAGTTCATAAAACTACATGAAATTATAAATTGAACTAACCACATTAAAAATCTACAGATAACAGATCAAATTGTTAGTCCATTCATGCACTGTTTAATTACCACTGATTCGCTGCAACAGATGCTCTGACATCAAATTAAAGCACATATAACCCCTCGAGGAGGCCACTTCTCTGCCTACTAGCATATCCAAAAGATGCACAAATATTAAGCAACAATATTTTACCTCTTCTCTTTCTTTTGCTTTCTCTGATGAATTGTGGTCAACAACACTTTCATCGCAATCTGCAGTTGTGCACTGCATTACTTCTTCAGGTTCTTTCATAAATAAAGGCTTGTCTTCTTGCTGAATCCATTCTTGATACACCTTTACCACTTTCCTCATGGCAGCTGCTTCACATATTGGCAACAGAAATGCCTGTGAGTAGAAAAAGAAACAAAAAACCAGTTACAATACTTGAAATCAAGCTGAGCTCTATAATGTACAGGTTCTAAGGGATAAGGGGAGGGGGGGAAATACAGCCACTGTAGGATTTTAGCAAACAAATTACTCCTGAACCTAAATGCCTGCTCACTTCTTTATCTGTAAACTAGAAAAACAAAAAAATGTTTTAAATAGAAAACTGGTCAAGAAAGCACTTAAAAAAATTCACTGCCAAAGACAGAGCGATGAAAGTCCATACAGACATATTTACCTGACACCTAGCTTGCTGAAATTAAAGCACAAACACTCATCAAAAGTACGCAAAATGAACGAGCAGAAGTTTCTATTACATCTTCCATTCAGAGGACTTGCAAGAGAGGAGTTAAATCAGTTCTAAATGATGTAACAAAACATTCAAGTGTCATACATTATGGGTGGCCTTATTGTTAGCTAAATGAGATTTTACAAAAGGGTATAGTTAAAAGAAATGACAACGACTGCAGAATCATTGCTTCAAAAATTCATGCATTTGAGTCAGTGTGATGGCTAATCAGTGCCCTCTTCAGGATGCTTTCTGTATCTGCTCTACCGGTGACAACAACTTTTAACATTAGTCAGGTTTTAATCAAATATAAATACATTTACCAAAGACCATGGATGCCCTAATTATATTTTAAAAAAGAACGGATAAACTACACTAACACATAATTGTATGGAGTTCATCCTGTGAATGTTGAAAACTCTTTGCTCATGTCCTTAAGGAGTGTCTACTTAACAGAAGCAGTATGTTGTCTCTCTGGAAACGGACATTTCATACCAGTATTGCACAAAAAAGAATTTTGCTGTGTATTACAGAATTCATCTGACAAGTTTATCAATCACACATTATCACTCTACAAGCCCACATACAGTGGTTGTACCCTGGAGTCTAGAATGCATAAAACTTTTTCTACAGACAAACTTCCCACCATTCCATACAACTGAAACCTCCTCCTGACTGGAATAACATAGCCCTAATGTTTTAGAAAAGTTACAAATATGTGGCATATTAGAAATGAACTCACACCAAAAGCTTCTGGCTTCTGACTTAAATGAGAACCACACACAAAATCCATATAATGTACTAACTCACAGTGTGCCTTGTGAAAAGAACAAAGAAAATTGCCTCTGTCCCTTTCACTGAAGGGGGCAGTTTCTAAATAGACCATTAATAATTTAGACTCTACATTCAGCCTCTCAGACTCTGTAAATCCTTGAGTGGCAGCTGAATTTGGGTAACTCTTATCTCCTTCAGGAATGTGTCCAAGCTTTTCAACACATTGGATGTGGATAAGCTTCTGACATTTATTTGCCTCATTTAAAAGTATCCTTTTATCCAGTTATACTGGAGTTTTAAAATGTCTGCTTTTCTGCTGCTTAAAGTGATTAGTGCATTTCAATTGAAACTTAGTATATTTTTCTTTACTATTATCCAGAAAAATCTCTTAACCTTTTAGACCTATAGCACGGGCCCAAAGAAAGTCTATTTTGTTCTATTGCCTTGGATGCCCCATCCCTGGAAGTGTTCAAGGCCAGGCTGGATGGGGCTTTGAGCAACCTGGTTCAGTGGGAGGTGTCCCTGCCCACGGCAGGGGGGTTGAAATAAGATGATCTTTAAGGTGCCTTCCAATGTAAACCATTCTATGATTCTATTCTCCCACATTGAACTCAAAGTTACGCATTTTCACATTATAGAGACTCTATATTCTGGCATATGTTTTCAGTTTAGATTTGTTTAATAGTTTTGAGTTGAGAAATACTATTTGAGTATGCTCAGCTAACACTTCTGGTTGGTGTGAAGTCAGAAGCAGAAGCTGTTACCTTCTGTAGCCATCTGTCCCACTCTTCTGATGAACACTATCAAGGTAAGGACATTCAATTGTTCCTAGAACAGCTTTTTAACAGCTGCAAACTCCAAAAGGAGGCTTATTTGACTATGCTTGGTTGTGAGCTCTAATAGCTATGGGGTTGATGTATGAAAAGATCAAACACTCCTATGAACTGTAAAAGTCCAAGTTAAATGTTGTTGAACTGGTTATTAAAGAAATAAAATTAGAAAAATCAGGAACCACGGATATTCTGCACAGAATTTTAACAGTTCAATTCTTAAACCTTATAGGCAATATGACAGAAAAAAACCTGTACATTTATATAATGTTCTGCTTCACAAATGCTCTTGAAAGAAAATCATGACATAATTTATAGTATGATAATCAAGGTCATTCCACTCTATTGAAGGTTCTTTACCTGACGGAAAATCTCAGTTAAAAAATTAACATTGCTTCTTTTAGAAGAAAAGACTTTCCGGACAATTTCAATATCGGTTAAATGTTCTTCATCAATACTGCAGAGGCTGGAAGAACTTGGTTCTCTTTCTGTTAGAGTACTTGTATTGGAATGAGATTGTTCTGGCTCTACATTTCTATCCTGCTTATCAGCACTGTCATTTTTGCTGTCCTCCCTTGAAGCCATGCTAGCAGCTGCTCTCTGAAACAAAAATTAAAGAATATTTCACAGTTCATTTTTAGTACAACATTTGAACAGTACAATATAAGTTATACAACAATTTAATTTAAAACAGAAAGAATTCAGGAAAAAACCCAAAGATAGGATTCACTGCATTCCAAGGTTTCTTATGTCTACTCGATTAAAAACAAAAGAGCAGAATTTGAAACAAGCAAACAAAAAAGCACAGTGAGTCCTTCTAAAGTGAATTCATAAGAAAATTTGTTTAGAAACTCCTTTTTTTAATTCTTCATTAGTTCTAATTATTGGAGGAGGGCACACTGCTGACATAAAAATTAAGACAAAAACATGAAACAAACACTTTTTTTATACATTTGTTTTTACCTGAATATTCTTTGGCACATTTTCACCTTCCATCCCAGGAATATGAGGTCCTGTATGAGGTTTTGGCTCAAGCCAGAAAGACACCAACCATCGAATGACAATAACACGAGCCTTAATAAAAGGTTCCTTTGTGCAATATATTGCCTCATTGGTTTCAGCATCTTTCTTAACCATTACATAGTGTGGCTTTGGTCTCATTTGTGGTATATCTGTAAGTAAACGCATCATCTTAAAAACAAGTGCAGAGAGAAAGCAATCCTAAAACCATAACCAATACACATGAACTTTCAGAGATGCCTTTTATTGATATTCACTGCTGCACAACTCATCCCAAGATTTGCTGAAATGGACGCGATACAGAAAATTTCAGGACTAGACTGTAAGATATCAAAAAGCTGCAATTTTTTCCTGGAGGGAAACAATCTCTTTGGTCCAACCGACAGCAACTTGTTTCTGCTACGTAAAACCTTTAATTTCTTATCTGAAAGTGATTTCTATAGCCTTACCTCCCTGCTTGCATTTTTCCCTAAAAAAAAATAAATACTTTTTTCTGTTTTCAGCCTTTTTTGAAGCTACATGCTATATACTCAATATTTAAAGATAAACTTTAGCAAACTCACTACTTCACACTTTCATTGAAAGCTACAAAGGAGTTCTATAGCAAAATAACTAATGGTTAACTAGACTAGAATACAGCCTATACAAGAAAACTACTTTCATATAAAATTAAGATATTGTCAAGTTTCTTCGCTTTTTAAGAAGTGTTTATAGTTAGTTGTTGCTAAGAATTTATATAACTCATACCATTTTACAGCCTTTTAAGAGATGTATAGATCCTATATGTCACTTATCCTTACTACCAAACCTACTAGGAAAAGCGAATGCAGATGCAAAGGATCACCACATTTCCACATGCATCCCTAAAAAGATCTCTATGCTGGTCTGCAGCAAGCCACAACAAAGCAATATAATTAATGATAAGGGTCATCAGTGTTTTAGAGATACATATCCCAACATTTAATTATGGCTAGAGTGGCAGAGCTTTAATTCCCAGCTGTATTCTCACAGCAGCTGCAATAAACACAGTCTCTTCTGGCCCTGCAATAGATGAAATACGAATAGAACAGAAAGAAATTGTGCTCCAAAGCCATGTGAGTTTCACAGCATCATCTAACGCCACACCTGCACTTTGCTGCCAGAGCAAGGGCACCTCCATATTCTGTCACTGAGCTGAGAGATGATTCTGTGGCAATAAGTTCTGTACCAGCTTGCAGGGAACGTAATGAATCATGCCCAGGGGCATGCCAACTAGCAGGAATGTGGTTATACACTCCATTTTCTCCATCCCATTTCTACATTATGGTTCAGAACTGTTTAGTTCTTCTGGTTCTCTACTATGCTAGTGACAAAGATGCTGACAGTGCCATCAGTATTCCCGAGTCTGCTTCAGAATAGAAGTGATAGTCCTTAATAAGTCAATGTGGATGGGATTGACGCGTGTGGTAAAAACATTACCAAGACTGGGGGGTGGGGACACATGGACAGAGAGTTTTTAAATTGTGCACAGTGAGGATTTCTGCACGGAAAGATACCTAACAGCACAGTTCAACTCCAGCCAGGTATCAGCCAACTCAGCTCTGCAAAATGTCATTTCTGGGTTTCACAACCCAAGATGGTGAAAAAGAGTTTTGCAATACAAATCATCAATCTGAAGCAGCTACGAAACTTTGAGGCGCAAATTACATTTCCCTGGGAGTGCTGTGTCAACTCTAATCCTATTTGTAGAAGGACAAGTATAAGATCTGCTCTGATACAAAAAGTAGATGAAAATTTGTCTGAGAACTGATTATGTCATGTGCTGTCAGAACACTCCCTGCTGCTGGTGTTTCAGTATCGCTATTTTCATCTGGCAGCAGCACACACACAAAAAAACCCCACGCAAAAATAAAACCAACAAAAAAACAAAAAGGAAGCATGGCAAATGACAGTCCAATTCAGATATGGAGAGGGACAGATTCAACAGACCTGGAATTTCAGTACTTCCTCAACTCTTCTATAGCTCATGGTACATGAGGAAGAGATACGTCCCATGGTTTTACAGGCCAGAAAGAAGTTCAAAGATACTGACACTGGGAGTCAAAAAAGATGCAAAGTAGTCATGCTGAAGAATATGAAGTTGTTCCCTGACTGCATCTTCCTAATGCAAGGTCAAGAGTTCTTTTAAGGGATCCAGCATAACTTCTGCCAGGTTCATAATCCAGGCAGAACAAAACTGGATAGCAGCACAGAAATAATCAGCTACAATTTAGGCAATTAACGTCTGACAGCCATTCTTTTAGGCATTTGAAGTGAATGCAGCCTACCTGCCAGGCTGCTGTAAACACTTCCTTGTTAACATTACAAATACACAACATAACATCCAGCACCAGCATTGAGGATATCCAAGCTGGTATATCTCAGTGTCATTTCAACAGCCACAAATAAAAATAAACTCATCATGATGCTGCTAAACTGAGTAATGTTTCCAGAATAGATTTTAAAGTTACATCCACTATTTTTAATGGAAGCATTATTTTTAGAGGGACAAACTGTATGGCTCTTGCATACCACCCATCTCAGTATATAACAAATGAACAGAATACATTTTTTAAAGCTTGCAATGAGTTTATTTCCTACAAGTAAAAACCAATACATTGTTTTCATTCTGTGGAAAGTAGCAAGAAAATTAAAAATTACTATTATCTTAAACAGAAGTATGTATAACAGCACAATCAGCGAAAAAAGGAAGCAAATGCCTGCTAGTGCATCATTTAAAGATGCAAAAATCAGTTCTCTCTGGCATCTCTAAGTATTCAGCAGGGTCTGAAGGCTGCAATACTGGCCATGCAGTAACAGCACTCAGACAGTATTTTCAAAGGGACAAGACATCCAGCAGACATGCAGTAAACACGTCTTTGTAGCACACTGTCTCCTTCTGTAGTTTCATGATATCCTCTCAGGACATCCTCTCTTTATATTCTCTCTCAACTGTATTAAGTGCTGCAGCTGCTTCTTAAATGTATCCTCCTTCAGTCATTTCTTGTATTTTCACATTTCTCTCCATCTTGGAAGTAGGTGTCAAGGCTCCGGATGAGGACACTGACATAAAACCAAAGCAAACCAGAGGCTGAGTGACTCAAAACAGCACAGGAGGAAATATTCCCTTGACCCAGCTGTCCATTTTTCCTCTCTATTTCGTTTTGGGCTTTCCCCACCCGCCCTCCTCCCACTCTGGGAACTTGGTGTGAGCTGGTGCCAAAAAGTGCAGGAAGCTGTAGATAGTGGAAGAGATAGACAGGGCAGAAAATGAAACAGCTAGCAGAAACACAGTTAAAATGGTGGACGCTTGTAGTTTTGACCACATTTACTTTTTAAGGCAAAAAAGGCTTCGGAAGGAATGAAGAACTGCAGGACAGCCCACTTTATTGCTTCCCTGTAAGTAAAGGGACCAAATCTAAATGGTTTGGAAATGGCACAGAAAGGCAAGTTACTATGCCCCTGGAATCTTACTGCCATATCTGTAGTTCTTACTAAAGAGCTTCCAAAGACTGTATTACAGAATCTAACCAGATGCTAAAAAACATTCAAAACAAAACAAACAATCTGATGGGCTCTTCTAACACTGTCTTGCTCTTCTAAGCCTGCAATACTTCTTGTAACTGGAATGCTCATTGCTGTAGCTGATATATGAAAGTCTGCTTTAACAGAAAGAAAAAGAATATAAATCTCAATCCAATATACTCTCTCCAGTAAAGCCCGGTATGAACGTTTGCTTACTAAAACTACTGTTTTGATTTGTAGCTCATGACTTCTCCTAAACTAAACATTACACCAGTAGCATAAGAACTGTTCTCAGTAACAGGCTCAGTGTCCAAGTTTACCCTGTTTTCTGCCTAAACGATGTCAATTTTGTTCAGAACAGGCACAGGATTATTTTCAAATAGGGTGGCGAGAGGCATGCCAGAGAAGAACTTCTTACAGGAGAAAAGACTATTCTACTCACCAGTGTTTCTGTTGTTTTCATTACTATATTCTTCCCAAAATCCTTGGCATTGTTGTTGACTTTGCACAGTTTAAGGCACTGACAGTAGTTTTGGAGCTCTGTGCCCATTTCTTCTTCTTCTTCTTCCCCATTGTCCTCTTCTTTATTAAGGCCTTGGAAGTTTCTTGTTTACGGCTCACAGAAAAAGAGAGGACTACACTAACACTTCTGTGGAAGACTCAATCAAGATCTTCCTTGAACAAGAAATGTGGAAATGATATTTTCTTGTTCTGTGATGTCAAGCAGCAGCAGGTTTGCTTTCTCAGCATTGCTCACATCCCTCTTGTAGCTATTTTATCACTGAACCTCTTCAGTACCTTCGAACAACTCTTGTTCTGCTGTTACTTATGGCTCACTTTAGACTGTTTCTTCTCCCCTACATGAGAAGGTCCAGTGTTTGTCTTTCCCTGGAGAACATGGTTTTGAAACATCCATCTCTGAAGAAAGCCACAGTCCAAATACATGTACATGGACTGGCAGAAAGAAGGACCTTTCCAACAAACTTCCCTGACAGCTTGATTTTAGAATATGAAATTGCAGCTGGAGATCACTACTAATCCTTGTGAGACGCTGCATCAGCAGGTAAGAGGAGCAACGAGGTGTCCAGATTATTCAAGTAACAATATGGCAGCTTAAAGCCTGCGTACGTGGCATTGCTTTGCAAACAAGAGTCTTGAACTCTGCTGGCTTACAAACAACACGTGCACAGATGCATGCAAACCTGAGCTAGCAGAATCAAGATATGCAAACAACGTTCTAGTTAAGAATGGGCTAAAAGCCTCTGAGCAAAACTCTAGTTAGATTTGCTTAACAAACACCAAAAATTCCACTCTCTATGGAAAGATATATTCTAGCACCATCAGCTTTGAAGATCACGTTAAACCCTAACTTCCTCTTCCTACTGCAAGCTCCTGACAACATACAGTTGATACAAAAACATAACTAACTTTGCCCTGATTGAATTATGAGCAAACACTGCATGATGTGAAAGTTATGATTCTGTACAGATAAAACCAACATCCCTGAAACAACAGCCCACTAACATCTTTTATATAAGCAGCAGCAGTTTCTCTTCAGAGCACAATTTAAACCAACAACAGGCATCAAAGAACTATTTTATGAGAACATTTAATTTACCTTAATCAGTTTAATGAAGCAAGGTTGACTCTAATGAAGGAGTCAGTGCCTCCATGAACAGAGAATTGAAAACCATGAACAGGAACTGTAACATGTTCTTTCATAAGAAATATTTTTGGAGAATGTTCTTTATGAGGAACACGACTCAAGCAAAAACTGCTTTGCTATACTCTCTATTAGAGAGAATGTTATGATTTTATCAGGTGTGTTAACACTTACCAAGTATAGGGTTATACAAGCTGGTCTCCTTACAGATGTTTGGGAAAATGGAAGGTAAGTAGTACTTCTTAAAATTTGAGAACAAAAATGAAAATCCCTTTTCCTGGTTTTCCTTGTTCTTCCATTCTAAACTTTTAACCTTAAAAAAAGAAGTTATATAAAGTAAACATTTAGAAGTAGAAGAGAAAGATGACTGATGAAACACCTTCTTTATAAGTTATTTATTTGGAACAAAATCACATGCATTTTAATAAACACTTTTAGAAAGATGCAACAGAAACTAGCTAGGAAGTGTCAATGAAACAAAGACCTTTCTCTTCCAAAATGCTGCTTCAAAATTAACTTTAACACATCATATACTGAAACAAATAGAAATATATCTGCTTTTATGGTTATCTTGCCAAGTCACAGAGTAAACCCAAACTGACTGTTTTTAATGAAATTGGTTTTTTATTTCAAAATGTTTTATAAGAAAAGGACAATTATCTGTGTTACTCTGATCATTTGTTTGACAATTTCTTTTAACACATCTTGACTAACAAGTGTCCATATATAATATGAAACAAACAAGTTTGCCAACCACAAGTAGCAGAATATACAACTTTAAAGTTGAATTACACAAATCTACTTTCATAGATCATAAGTGCTAAGCCTTTCCCATTATAAAATGTTTTCCTACTGAAAAGCATGATAATTTCTCCTTAAGAATAAACGAAACATGCAGTTTCCATGTTTGTACTGGAGAATCCATCTGCCTGTAGAGTTGGATAATCTGTCAAATCTACTATAAATAATAAAAAGGAGGTTTCAGAACAATTCAGAAGACAAGTGAAGATTTTCTAAAAGAATTTGCTTTTTACAAAGGACACTTTTTGGGGGGGGGAATGGGGGTGGCAAGGCGGAGGGATGTTTAAAGCATTTGTTTTTTTAACATACACGTCTACAGTACTACTAGTAAGTATCTTCTTGTAACGGACCAACAGTTGTTAGTTGTTTCATACTACTTTGCTTGAAAACTATAAAACATACCTGAATTACTATGTATTTCAAAAGTGCTTCTAAGAAATAGCTTGTTAAATCTTCTTGTCCTTTATCTCCTGATTGTGGAGGAACAAGGGGAGTGATTTCCTCTATAGTCACTTGAGCTATTAAAAAAAAGTACAGCTAACATTTAGACCATTTCTTCTCATGTGTAAATAATGACCAAGGTATCAAAACAGAAAAAGTAGAACTGTACTGGGGTAAGCAAAGACAGTTGCAGGCAAAATAATCCACCCTTAGATTAATGGAAATTAGGGAAATTTAGCTAGTAAACCACCATAGAACTGATTTCTTACATGTGTAAAAACATAGCCGATAATTCAGTATTCCCTATGCACCTTACGAATCTGCCTGCCAAACACAATTTTTCCAAAAGGCATAACCCTTTTCTTTTGGAATTTAGGTAAACAGTAGCATAACATTTGTGTTTCCCAAATGCCAAATCATTATTTGCATCTCTCATTTTCTTCATTTAGCAGTTGATCACAGTTACATTTCTGTGAATTTTTATTAGCTCCATGCTTCCTTTACCTCTACAGTGAAGCTAGTTCAGAGTTTATTTTTCTCTTGTTCCTGTAGTTAGATGTTCACACTCCACTTTTTGCACTCTGCATTTCTATGCTGTTATACCTATTCCTCCTTTCCTGCTGTAGAGATGTAACACAAGACCACTCCAAAACAGGGCAAACTTATCTGCAGAGCTATTCTGCCACAAAATCCATCTGCTAAGTCAGCTTTGTTTCAGTGAATTTAATTGCCAGTCAAGAAGACACTGCTTTCTTCTACAAGCAAAGCTTGTGTCAGCTGTAAAATATTGGATGGAGCTAAAAAAAAAAAAAAGGCAACCATACCTAATGATCAGAAGGAAAAGTGGTTAGCTTCTTATTCACATTTATGTGAATACCCAGTTTGCACTTATGACCCATCAAATTGCAATTTGTTAATAAATGAGCTTAAAACCCTACTAACAAAAATAAATTGAGTTAGCAGGCAAGAGGCTCCCCAAAGCTACCAGCATCTGATACTTACTGCCAGAGTGAACAGTCAAAGGAAAATCTGTCATTAGAATTATCTTAAGAGAAAAATCCTCAGAACTGATTAATGTTACCAAATTACTTACTTTCTTGAACATTAAGTGGAGGGTTAATGAGATTATCTAGTGTTCGTGGGCCATATTCAGACTGTGGTGATGAAAATCCAGGAATCAAGCAAGAAAACATCCATAGTTGTTCTTTACTACAGTTATTCTGAAGTGCTTGCAGCCACAAAAGAAAGAGACGCACACCCTCTCGTCGTATCTTAAAGGAAAAAAAAAAACAAAACCCAGAACAAGTTAACTTGTCCCAGAACATACAGAAGCATTTCCATTTGTCCTGGATGGCGAAGGAGAGTGGGGGTAGTAGAAAAGATGATGATGTACAAACAGCATGACCACCAGCAGTCAGCAGAGCAAAGCTAGCACATCTGCTGCTCCTGCTGAAATGCAAGGACAACCCTGGCACCTTCACTGCTGTTTGCCTCACAGAATCTCTTTCAAAGGGCTTTCTCGGAAAGAAGAGGAAGAAAACCAACACGAGTGTAATCACTTGTTTAACAGCAGCAGTGCAAGACATCTTGTGAATTTTTCAGAAAATACAAAGATCATAATAAAATTTCGTAACGTGTTTGTGAGTTAAGACAACAGAGTGAGCTCTCTGCAGCAGAAGGGCCCGTTCTACCCTCTTCAAGGAAGGTGGTGAAGTCCTAGAGCAGTCCCCTCCTGTCTCTCTCACTGGAGAATTTCAGCACCAGCCAAGCCTGCATGTGGTTTACAGGAGTGGCATGGCTGGTTGCTGAAGTACCAAAACTACATGTTACACCTGGGTGGCTTTTGTCCCATGGTCAACTGTTATTACACTACCCACCAACAGGTCTATTTTCCCTAGATAATCTTCCACTTCCAAGACAGCCTGAGCCCCAAAACCAGTTTTCTTGCTCCTAATAATGAATAGTTAAGGCTTACTTCTGCTTTAATGCAAATCCTTCAACCATTTACACACATTTTTAACTTGGCTACTCTATATAAGAACATTATTACTGTAAGTAGTTCTACTGAGGTAAAGCTGATGATCTAAAGTTATTTTTTCATGACACACAAGTCATGATCTGCTTCTCATTCCTGTGGCTTTACCATAAAAATTCATCCATATGTTTTTACTTGCATTTTAAAGTTTTTTTAGACAAAAGTAGCATGCAATTTCTTCTAATACCTTTAATGAATTTCCAGTGTGAAGAAGCTTCTTTAAAATCAACCCTAAAAAGAAGGAAAAAAAAATTTTTGTTTGTTTGTTCTTTCTTCATTAAGTAAGATGTCAGAGTTCTCGGTCAGACTTGATAGTAACTTTTAAACAAGTCCTTGGCAACCTCCAATTTAATCTCGGTGAACTTGATATCCTCAGGCAACTCTCTCAATGCCAGAAGGAAAAAAAAGATCACCTTTCATAGCTTCAGCATAACCTATAACATCTTTCCCCAATGACTTCTTGGGATGCATACATTAGGGGGGAATGATTCTTCAGTCATTAATGTGCATAATAGCAGTGTTCCCCATTTACAAATATAGACCTCACCCCAATTTTAAAATTTATTATTAGAAATTATAAAACTTAGGCATTTTTAGGATTTAATTAGAATTTTTTCCTAATTAGAATTAGGAAAAAAAAAATTACAATGCAACTTTTCACCTGCCTTTGTTCTATTTCCAGATTTGCAGCTTTAATTTTACCTAGAACAGCATCTCATTACATTGGTGGGGTTTTTTGTTTCTTTTCTTTCTTTTCTTTGTCTAGCTTGCAAGAGTTTCAAGACCATAATCCCTCTATCCTTGTTATGCCACTTAAAGGTTAAGGAAATGAACAGCACAAACTACTAATAGCTACTGATAAAAAAATAAGATTAAAAAAAAAGAGAAAGAAAAAAAGAAAATCTACTTACCAATACTATGAAATTGCCATCTCTGATGAATCCTTTCTGGGAGAAGTTGCAAAATTTTCTATAAAAAACAGAACCCAGGGATCTCTATTGCAGATATCACACTCGGAAGATCAAAGAGCAGTTGCACAAAGGCCACAGATCAGAAGATGAAGGGGGAACTTAAATTTCTCCACTGCCTTCCTTGGAAGCATTACTGTCCTCTCTTATTGTAAATAATCTGATTTCCCAAGAGAAATTCTGATCCTGGCCCTCTAGAAGCCTGTGCAACTGCTTCCAAAGCACGGGGCACCTAATACACCGGTATGTAGGATCCGGTGAAAAAATTAATCAGCTGTCTTCAGACTCACTCTCCTTGCAACAGCTACCCTACAGTTTCAAGCACCAATGTATCTTAAAAATATAAAACAAAAAATACTGAATTTGTATTCAGCTCTACATATTTTAGAAGCCTCCATCAAAAAGGAAAAACGAAACCTTGACATTCTAAACTCAGAAATTATTTTATTTAATTAAATTAGTTTCCAATTCATTATATGCTTTTGTTAAGGATATTGTGAAATGCTATTTTCAAATAATAAATCTTTTTAAAAAATAAAAGGGATCTATAAAAACCAATTCTGCAGCAGTAATCTACTATGAGAAAAATCACTGGGACCAGTACTGTTCAATTATCTTCATCAATGACATAGATAGTGGGATCGAGTGTACTCTCAGCAAGTTTGCAGATGACACCAAGCCGAGTGGTGTGGCTGACACACCTGAGGGATGGGATGCCATCCAGAGGGACCTGGACAGGCTCAAGAAGTGGACCTGTGTGAACCTCATAAGGTTCAACAAGGCCAAGTACAAGGTCCTGCACCTGTGTCAGGGCAACCTCTGGTATCAGTACAAGCTGGAGGATGAAGGGATTGAGAGCAGCCCTGTTGAGGACTTAGGGTGTTCGTGGATGGAAAGTCGTATATGAGCAGACAATGTGTGCTCGCAGCCCAGAGGGCAGATTTAGACTAGATACAAGGAAGACATTTTTTACAATTAGAGTGGTGAAGCACTGATACAGGTTACCCAGAGAGGTGGTAGATACCCCATCCCTGGGAAGGTTCAAGGCCAGGCTGGACTGGGCTCTGAGCAACCTGATCAAGTCAAAGATGTCCCCGCTCATTGCAGAGGAGGTTGGACTAGATGATCTCCTAAAGATCATCTTCCAACCAACCGAAACTATTCTATGATAACATGCAATCAAAAGATCCCAACTAATCAGAGATTGCATTTATAACAATTTCAAAGTGTACAATACATGGTGGGGAAAGGGAGAGACCACCACCACAAAGTAATGAACTATCTGCAGATGCAGAAAACATCTTTTTCCAGTTAGACATCTTCCTGCAAAACTGCAAGTCAAATTTTTCTTCACACAAAACATATATATACAAGCATAAGGAAGGCAGTTAAGCATAACGTGTATTTCCAGGCAACTGTAGGATAGCTGTGCTGTTATTATTCAACAGGATTTAATTCAAAGTAAAAAACTCATACAGGAATATTCAAGTTATCTTACCTCAAAAATAAAAAGAATAGAATCTAATTCTTCTCTCTGTGACTTGTGACCTAGATGCAATTAAAAATAAATAGAAGACAGAGTTTCATTATCAAAACAAAATGTAATGAACACTGACAGAGATCCTTAGATGTCTAAAGCAAAAACATGCATTTCTACAACCACAAGAATTATTCTGCATTCCTTCTGCAAGTAAAAAAAGTATATTTCCTAGTTACAGTTTACCATAGTTACTTTCCATTATGGCATCAACAGCTGGTAGAGATTAAGCTACACAGTATCTTCTTAAATAAAACTTAGAATAATTATAGAGAACACAGAAAGTATAACACCTTAAGAATCACCACTTTGCAAAAGGGCAAAACCAGCTATCAGAGAATAAACTCTCCTTGTTCACCTCCATGGCAGACACATCTAATTGCTCTGCCTTTCTTTGCAATGTTAGTGCTTACAGATATTGCTACACAACTAGTGGTGTCATCTGTGACCAAAGACACCATGCTTTTTTTATAACACCCTGCTTTATTTTATAATAAACACAGAAGCACAGACACAGAAATACTGTTCTATTTGAAATACTTACCTTTTTGTTTAAGGCCTACTTCAATAGTCACAAAGTTTTCAAAGAACACATAATATATATGTGAGAAATGTAGGTCGAAAAACTGTTTGAGATCAATTGATTCTGCATTCTCTGAAAAATAGAACAGAATATTGTTTTTTATTTCTTTCAAATATTTAGACTCAACCACTGCATACCTTTATCCAGCAGTAAGAACTGAAGATATTTAAAAGAAAAATTATTATTGGCAAAGAAGTTCTTGAAGTTTTCGTTCTTTCAAACTGAAGCTAAAGAAATTCAATATGGGACACCATAAGCACTTACTGCATTAAAACAGGAAGCAGTGCCTTCTTGCACAGCAGTGAAGGCTGCAAGCTCCAATGATGAAACAGAATTTCACCAGGACTAGAACTATACAAATGAATGCTGGTTTAATTGTTAAAATTTAACAGAAATAAAGCTAATGACCCTGCCCAAACTCCAGAACAGAAAGGCCATCACTGTCCCCAACTGTAATTACTAGACAGAACTAAGTTTAAGAAAGTAGAAGGATGGTAAGTGAGGATGTGCCTCTGCTCTGTAGAGAAACAGGTTGGGAGGAAGCAAACAGTTGCACTGGATTCCCACTGCTGCCTCCAAGTTCCAATATGTACTTTCCTTTCCAGTCTGACCCAGTCCCCCATGCTCCTTTGATTGTGTGGTCTCAGGAGACCAGAGACAGGTGGAAATATCATTGCGAGCGTAGACAGGACGTGCTTTCTTGTGCATCCCAGTGAAGTTTCCAGACTTGCTTCCCACAGCCCCCCTAGACAGTTTTGTGCACGTTCCCAGTTAAAGAAATACATAACGATTTACCTAGATTAAATTGATTAAAATTAAATTGATTGTTTAAAACAGTCAATTCTTTCAAGCCTTAGTACACACTGAACCAAATGACACTCCCTGTCCTGTTATTTACCTACATTAGACTAGAGAAACTAGGTGGACAGAACAACAGTATGGAAGCACAGAGGAATAGGGAGACAGTATTTTACTGGGCAAAACTCTCCCCTTTCAGAATATGGACATCAAACAACAAACAAAAAAAAAAACCCAAAAAACATGAAGAGAGGTGAGGGAAAAAAAACCTTTATACCCTTCACCAGCTCTATACACTGAGGCATCATCTTTCACTGCAGGCAGAGCTTTAAGTCCCCTTCTAATTCTTTTCTGGATCATCATTTCAGAATTATGTCAATCTTTATCTCACATGTCTGGATATACAACTGGTAGAGTATAAAGAAAGAAACAATCAGTTGAAAAGATGGCCAGAAGCATGGCATATTTTCAATTCTATTTTATTATGTAGTTCTATACATCTGCCCAACTCAATTTTATGACAAACCTTGTTATAAAAGTTTCAAATACATGTTCAGTTTTTGCAGTATCACAGCATTCTGCCAATATCTTGCATAATCAGGGTGGTGGAGCCAGAGTGCTCTTGGAGAAGACAGTGCTACATTAACAGCTGAGATCAACTCTGAAAGCAAGGCATCGTAGCCAGTAATAAACATAGTGGTGCACAGTGGCAAGTGTGTGCCTGACCATCTACCGGATTGGTAATCTACAGGTTAGGTAATCTCCAGGATTAGCTAACTGCCAGTTTTGCAGAAACTGCTGCACCACTTACAGACCTGCAGCTTGAGCTTAGAGCCCAAAATATTAAAGTACAGACAAGAAAAACAAATTCCACTTTAAACAAACTAAACCACGATTTTCAGGAGGTCAGGGCAAGCAGACAAGAAAGGGAGCTGTGACAGAGCATAGCCACAACTATTATGTCCACTTCCACTCACGGGGCAGAACCCTAAGCAAGTTCTAGACTATGGACATGAAAATAACAGCAAGATGCAAATTGGAAGGTTTTAAGACAGGAGGATTAAAGGGAAAAGAAAGCCATGATTGAGACTTTCAGGAGACACGAGGGTGGCACAAAAATGTTTAATCCCATACATTTAACTGCTATACAGAGTTACAGAAAACAGTGGAATGGTTCACATGATGTGAAGGAGCAGAGAACACTAGTCCTGATTACTAAAGAGATCAGCAGCAGTTAAACAGGGTCTCTGCCAGTCAACACGCAGGAATGTTGCATTTTTGCAGGCATATTAAATGTTTCATTTCCAGAAATAGCCCTTGTTCTTTCCCCAAACATGGGTCAGCTCTGAAGCAGACAAATAAAAAAAAACCCAAACCAAAGTTATTCTTTAAAGAAGACTCAATCTTAACACAATAGTTTGGACAAGCTATTTTGGACAAGCTATTCCTAGATTCCTCAAGAGACTATTTAAAGGCTTACCCACATAACCAGCTGAATGGTGATTCTCATTTTACCATATAATTACTGTGTGACACTTACATGCATACAAGTGGCACTGTGGTAAGGTGTTCTGCCCTTCCAGAGCTCTGTCTCGGGGGAATTTCAGACGATGGTCTTTTTTATTTACTTCGTATTTATTTATTTAAGGGCAATGTGGTGCTAATCACCTCAGAAAAGACTCAGAGCAGCACTGGTAGACCTCTGTTATTGACTCCCAATTAACACCAGAGCATACCTTCAGAAGACAGCTATAGCTTTGGAAGATTAGGATGAAAGTCAAAGATTCCTTGAGTTCACAACTTTTCTAGCAAGTCTGTTTCACCTTGATTTCTTCCTAAGGTAACACTTGTTAACACTTGGTGGCATAAACAAAAGCAAGTTTTGGGCATTCAAACAAATAGTTAACAAGTGGATTCTTGCTCTAGGTTCTATTGCTTCAGATGGAAGAAAACAAAACAAAACCACAACATTTTATTTAAGGGCAATTACATGAAAATAATACTTAAAAAACCCCAACCAACCAAAACAAAAAGTCCAGCTATTCGCCGCTGTTAATGCCTTTTTCATTAATCAAGAATCTAATACTTTTTCCCTATTGAGTGTTTCTAAAATGTTTAGTTCACCTTCATCCTTGTGATCAACTAAAGATAGAGTTCTTAAATTCTCTCATCTTAAACCACTTTCTTCAACACTAGGTCATTGTCTCTTTTCTATGCTCTCCCGAAGTATCATGAATGCTGCATACAGAGGTAAAAATCATTTCCTCTAAGAGGAGCATATGTGTGTCCTTTTCACACAACCTTGAACTGGGAATTTGCAGGAAGTTGCTTGGCTGCTTTAGCTACTTGATCTATTCTGCCTTTTTAAGAAGGGAGACATAGCCTTGTTTTTACATGAAGTGGGATTATGCAGAAACTGCCTTTCCTCCCTAATTTACCGTTCATTTTTTTATTTATTTTTAAACAAAAGAACGTTGTATTCTCCTAGCACAGATTCATGTAACTAAAACTAATGTATTCCTTGTGTTCTTGGCACTTATGCCCAGATTGGGAAGGAGGAGGGAGGACTCAGAAATAGCTCTGTCACTGTATAAAATAGTTAGAAAAATTTCTTAGAATGGGAGAGGGAAAAATAGGACAATATATACAGATTACTTAAATAAAACTATTACATATTTATAAATGAGTTGAGATAGCAAGGGGAACGCATCTGTACTATTTAGATGATTGCCCACTGTATGAAATTAAAATATTATAAAGCAGGTAACCTGGAACTTTCTTCACAGGACAGAACTTTACGAGGTGAACAATCAAAATACTGAACTTAAAACTGAAACACCACCACACCAGATCTTAGGTATCTATTAACTTTTCCAAAGAGAACATTAACATTCACCAGTTCACACACAGCACTGCAGTAATTTACCATGTTTAGCATTTAACAGAACAGTCTACACCATTACAGACCCAGTTGTGGTTAATTTCACCTTTGATTTTAAGTGTTTCAGGATTTAATAGTATGTTTATACATAAAATTGCTACAGCACATAGCATAACAAAAACATTATCCTGTCTCATTCTGACACTTAATGGGTTTTAAGTCACTTTCCCCTCATCCTTAACCAAAATAAAATACAAGTGACAACTGCAGCAAACAAAGACCTGGAAGACAGCCAGGCTTCTAGTTCTATTTCTGTAAGTGGAGGCCCGCTATAGACTGAAGGGTTCAGTATCAATTCTCATAACAAACTGGTGCCCTTAGAAAGCAAGAGGTTTCTAAGTGCCCTCAATTTCAGTTAACATACAAGCAAAACAGCCAACAAAACTTACTCATTCTTAATTCTCCAAGCTGGAAAATTTAATGTCTACTTTATAGCAAAACAGTACGGAGGCACAGTCTCTTTAATAGAAAAGCATGTCATTTAGAAAGGTTAAGTGGAAAACCTCCGGAACTAACTGATGGCTCTGGCATAGTTAACAGACTGTCAACGTGAAAGAGACCTGATGACAAACCACAGCGTTTCAAATAGTGAGCTACAAATGCAGATCTATTAAACAAGGGTTTCACATTAGCCATTACTGTTTCAGATCACTAACACCTATTTAACAAAAACAATTCATTTTTTTTTAAAAGGTAATTTTGTCAAAGAAAATATTACTGAGGTTTTTGGTACTGAAAAAGGCACACACTTCAAGAAATCTTTTAATGGACTTCTATTTAGCATCAGACAAGTCTGAACTTGTCTGATCACCACCATCTTTTAGACACAAATATCCAAGAAAAAAAAAAAATCACAAATAAATAAGCAGGTTAACAGCATCAACGAACATTATCTACATACAAACTGTTACAGATTTCAACACCAGTGCTCTACAGGAATGAGCAGAGGCAGCTGACAGCTCTCCAAGCTAATTCTTTCAGGTTGCTTGCAGACTCCAGAAGGGTTACGCTCATGAACTTTTAAAAAATGCTTGCATAACAACTCACGCATGTTCTAGGACTTAAGTTTTTCTTTAAGGAACTTCAAACACTTCCATAGTAATGGACTTATTTTCATTCCAAACTGCCACAAGCTAAACCTACACGGACCTTTCCTTCACATCCAAGCGGCTGGAGCTGCCCCTTTGGCTTTGATGTGACTCCAGCCCTTACGCCCCCACGCCCACAGCACTGCCCACTGCCACTCTCTGCGATTTGAGTGTGACATTAGCCAAAATCCCAAAGCCAAGTAATTCTTCCTCCTTTCCTCCTGGCCAAAACAGAGCAGAATCGGTTTGGGGTTTAGTCAAGACTGACAGAACATCAAGTCTGATTTCTTAAACTGCGCTCAACCCCCAGCCAAATCCATGAATTACAGCAGTGACATGTCCTCTGCAGTTAGAATTATCAGGAAAAAAAAAAAAAAAAAAAATCTACAACTCTTGCCAAAAATAATACAGCCTTGCACATCCACAGAAACTTCTGGAACAGTAATCTCCCAAAAAAATTCCAGGCAGCTGGTTTTGCTGTAGCTTCTCACTCGCCTCTCACTTTAACGACCATAAAACATTTTTCATTTATTATCGTATATAACTGACACTGTAATGAGTGATGCTGATGATGTACAACACCAATGAACGGCATCCAGCTGAAGCATTAGGGCTGACTGCCAGTGAAATAGATTTCTTAAATTAAAATCCCTTTAGGCAAATGCAATCTCTCTTTAAGTATATTGTTTAATATTAAACAATATATCAGAATGGATATCCGATGCAGCTTGCTTCATTCTGTCCGGTATAGCTTGTCTTTTCCCTTTCAGAGATCACTTACATGAGATGTCAAGCGCTAACAACCAACAAGAATAGCAAAACAAAACAAGAAAAAAAAATAATCAGCCCACACTTCAAATACTCTGTTCTCTCAGCATTACATTTTACAAGCATTCTCTCCATGGTTCCAGAGACACAAGCAGTGCATTTTTAAGATATCAGATGCAAATAAAATAATTTATGAGAAACAATATATTCCTTTTTCCTTTACTCTGGACTAACATATTACAGGCCTGTGACTTCTGCTCTACAAAAACACAAAGAAGGAAGAAATTCTTTTAAGAGTTTATCCCTGAAAGTATATTCATTTGACTAGCTTCCACATAGAAAGATTTTGCAGAAATTATTAAATATTTGGAGATTTAAAAAAAAAAAACCAAAAAACAAAAAACATACTTTTACAAATTCTGACTGAAACTACATATTCAACAGGTAGCAGCAATGTATTTTATATCAAAACTAGAAAACAAGAAGTCAATATTGTTAAGGTACGACATTCTGAAAGGGTCACGTATCTAGCTGCCTTAATAATTTACAGAGTTCTCAAAGCACTGTTTTAACAAAAGGACAAATGAGGCATGTTTTGATACTTGAAGAATTATTAGAGCAAACTTTTATGAACTACCATTTTAAGACCACAAAATTTTAGTTTAATGTTGAAGTCTGATTAAACAGTGCAACACTGATTATAAGAACAATGCAATATTATTTCCTCTTAACGATCCTAAAAACTGCAATCAGCTGCTAATTCACTGAAGACTGCTAAATTTATTTTTTTTTTCCTGGAAAATCATAGGCTTCATTCTGCAGGGAATACTTAATTCTGTAAGGTACACTGTGTGCCTCCACTTCCATCTGGCTGGAAAAGCCTTGGTGATCACACCTGCGGTAACTGGGGCTGGCGGCCTCCCTTACAACAGGGCCTGTTACTTTCATCTGAACCATTCCCATCTCTAAATCTTCTATACCCTGACTCCAGCTGCAGTGATATTTGATGCAGTGGTACACAGCTGTTTCACAAAAACACAGTATTTTCTATATTCTTTATGCAGTCAGACTAATTCGCATTTTTTACTAAATTTAAACCGAGTTATCACCAATGACAAGATACTTTTTCCTGAAAAATGACACAACTCACTGCATTCTAAGTTATCTTGTAGAAGATATTTAAATAATTCCATCTAATGTATACTACTTTTTAATTTGTTAAAAATAAACGTCCCTTGTCTTTGTACTATGCATTCACTCAGCTTCACATTAGGGTTGTCTGAAATTGGTCAGTTTCTTCTGCTCTTTACTAACAACCACATTATACAATCCTAAATATTTTTGATGATGCCTGACTTGCACCATTGCCTTGCAGGATTCAACTATCAATCTTTCACCAAACAAAGTTTTTTAGATTTCTCCTCTTCAGCTAATAGACAACGAGCAACCTATAATTCACAAGCATTCTGCCTCTTTTCATTACTATTCCATTATTTTAGCTTACTGGAGAATTACTGCTTTGGATGTCTTGACAAAATAGAGGGAAATGAACTGGTACGCCCTTTCCTCCCCTCAAGTCTTAACCATGAATCCAAGGTCATGCTTCAGTGTATCACTGCTGAACCAACAACTAAAAAGCACAGCAAAAAGAAATTAACACTGGTCCAACACACCTTGCAGGCCTACTGAAAGGACTTTAAGTTTAAAAACAAGAGAAAATTCTCTCCTTCTCCTGGATGTGGAACAGCAGAGAATTCTCTCCTGGATAGTCTTTTAGCCTCCAATATGCAGGGGCTAAGAGCAATAAACAAGACAAATAATTTTTCATTCATGAAGATGCTGAACAGAGCTGAACTGAGATTTCCTGCCTTTTCCCCTCGGATAGTCTGTTGGCAATAGCCAGCTTCGCTCCCCTGAGCACATGGAAACACGCCAATTATTATGCTAGGGGAGTTGTCACTGAAGAAAAAAGATAAACAGGAAAATGCAGCACCACGCTGCTCAAGCTGCAGGATGGTGCCGCATGCGAAGCCACCTCAAGCAGCAGCCACTCGTACGTGGGCACACCATTTTTTTAATCTGATCCTGCAGACGAGTCAAAGAAGCAACTGGAGAAGAAAGGGCACACAGCTCATGCTTTGAAAGCCAGTTTAGGGAACAGAGAAATTTAAGGAATAAGACAAGGAGGTGATCACAGCAGGAGACACACTTCAAGTAACCTGCTATGTACTTCTCTTGTACTATAATATGTAGAAAAATATCCTACTTCCCCTGCCCCAAAAAAAGACCTTGTTTTTGTACCTCATGCATCTAAGAATATCTGCATAATGACAATATCTTGTAGATGCATCCAAGACAGACGAGCTGAAGAGTACTGTTATATCTTCCTCTGCTTACAGAGTCACACGCTGTATTCTCCCAAACTCAGAGAAAGGATGTGTGAGCTGTGCTTCAATGGCTGAGATATATGCATGTGCATATATCTCAGCAAAAGGGGAATGGCCACCACATGAAAACATGCCCCAGCAGATTTAGTCTGTCCTACAGCCAGCAAGCAGAAACCTTAGATTAGATAAGAACTTCTGCTAGACACAGAGCTCATTGCTTGCATCTTACAGAATGCATCCAAGTACTAACTAAGCTGAAGGAAAATCTTATAAATAAAAGACAAGCAACAGAAATACCAAATCTAGAACAGATCAGCTCAAAAATCACACAGACTGTTTTGCAGACTGAAGCAAAACTAGAAATATTCAGCATACTTTAGCCAGGAAACCTAAATTCAGAGAGGTACTTAGTTTCTTTAGAACGCTCTTTCCTCTTAAGTTTCAACTGATGAAGTAGCTAAAAATAAAACAACATAAAGCAAGCCACAACTGGCTCAGTACAGCTAGTTAAGAGTGGCAACATTCTGAATGAGGCAAGAGGATACATCTGACTACTCAAGTGTTTTGAATAGCTACCTGCCCAACTATTCTCTATTTCAAAAGTCTAAATAATTACGTTGCAGGAAGTAAGTCATGCAGCAGCAGATGCCACCATACAGGAACACCTGTTCCTTCAAACCCCAATACAAAAGAAAAAGGGAGCAACAACCATTTTCCTTTGAAAGGAAAGAATCAAGCTTTGGAGGCCAAAGATAAAGTACTTAAATACCCCCAAACTGTGGGCAGAACCCAAAATAATCCATTCAGTGCTCTGCGCTAAATACAGAATGCAGTTGCCCTGCTCGTGTGTTGATAAACTGTCAGAAGTAACACATGCATTTACAGAACTGAAAAGCCCAAAAGACGCTCCGGAGCAAACTTCTTTTTCCAAGGACACTTTAACGACAATGACTTAGATTTTTTACAAACACATGCAACTAACAGGTATTTTGGAATGGTTAACTCTGGGGTTTCTTTCCACTGCTTTTTCATTAGAACTTGTGGTGATATACAATAATTGCCTAATTTACTGGCCAGGTTAAGCAGCTGCTCACATGGGACTGCAGCAGTACTTAAGTGCTGGCAAACCAAAAGTGCCTTCAGACCAGCTGTGTGAATGCTCATGTACTCCTGTGAGCACTTATTGTTGCAGCTCTTACCTTGAACACAAACACGAACAGAAGTTGTTACCGTAAGCATTTAGGGGAAATGGATTAGGGAGTCACAGGCACCATTAGTGCTCACCAGCCGCTTCTATTCAAGCCTACCGAGTTAGCAGCATTTATGCAGCTCCAGAGAATAATTCACGGGGGAAGCGCACCAGCTTTTCGCCTCCATCCCCGGCTGCCAAATGAAATCGACCTTCAAAGGCGAGGGAAATATACATGCCCCGGTACAACAGCGGGGAGCGAAGCGAGGGAAATATACATGCCCCGGTACAGCAGCGGGGAGCGAGGCGTTCCCCGCCGGCTCCCACGGCCCCCGCCGGGCGCGGGGCCCTCCCTGCGGCCGCCGTGCCGTGGGGAGGGTGGGCCGGTTGGGGTCTCTCGCCCAGCAGAGCCCCGAGCCCGCCTCCCGCCGGTCCCTCGAAGTTCCCGGTCCTTCCTCCGCCGCGACTCGGGGCCGGCAGCCGGACGGACCCCCCGGGCCGTGCTCCCCCCGCTCCCTCCTTCCCCCCCTCCTCACCGATGAGGACGCGCAGGTGCTTGAGGCGGGTAAGCGGGTCCTTGCGGGTGTCCAGCACCTTCTGCGTGGATTTTCGCACGTCTCCGTGCGGCTTCTTGGAGAACATCCCGCCGGGCCCGGCCCCGGCGCCGCGCTCCAGAGGCGGACAGCGGCCTCCGGATCCGCCCGCACCGGGGCCCCTACATAGCCAGCGGCGGCAGCGCCGCCTCCTCCTGGCTCCGGCTGCGATGCGGCGGGGGTGGAGGGACGCGGCGCGGAGCCAACTCCCCGTGGGCCCGGGGGGAGGCCGGGCCGGGCCGGGCCTAGACTCCCCCTTCCCTCCTTCTCCTCCCGCTGCTTCACGACAGCCGTCAGGTGCGACCCCAGGCGTCCCTATGGCAACCGCGCCGTGACGTCACGGCCGGCGCTCCCCAGCGCACCTCCGAGGCGCGGCGGGCGGACGGACCGACAGACAGACAGAGCGGCGGGCGGACCCGGCTCCTCCCTTCCTCCGGCCCGGGAGGGGCCGCTGCGTCTGCCCGGGGCTGTCACGGGTGTCCCCGCCAAGGGATGGGGAGCCGGGACCGGAGCGGGGCAGCCGGGGGGTCGCTGGAGGAGCCTCTGGGCAAAGTGCGGGAACCTGCGCTTCAGCGGTTTATACGTGAAATATATAAATTTATCCCATTCCACGGCTACTTCTGGCTGTACAGCACAGGAGATAACATCCAGGCGGGGACCGCCTTCGCCCAGGCGGCGACTCCAAACCTTTACTCACGATGCCTCAGTTGTGCAACCGGCAGCGCCGTGCCCCGACGTTCCTCTTCCCGCACCGGCCGCTCCTCACCCCCAGCCCCTGCCCGGTCCCCGGTACCCGCTTTCCCTGCCTGCGCCTTCGGCCGCAGGGCTGGCACGGAGACCGGGCCATCGGGGGAAGCCGGCTCCAGCCCGAGGGTCTGGCGTGGCCTCGTTTCTTCTGCCTGCCCCTTCTGCACGACCACGCTGGTCCTACCACAAAGCCAGAAGCGGGGTCCAGGCATGGTGTTTGGCCACCTCGCCAGTGGTGGGCCACAACAACAACCAGGGACACGTACGAGGTGCCATATAAACTCTGCTGCCGAGGGCTGAATTCATAATATTGAAAGAGCACAATGTTTCTCTGAAAACCTGACATTAGTTTACCATCATGAAATTTACGAAACAGAGAATCCTTGGACTTTTCAATAGACACGTGGTGGTGTATCATGTAAGACTCATGATTTCCAGTGTCACTTTGCTTGGACATTTTTAAACGTCCGGTGCTCTGTTTTGCGTTGAGGAAATCCAGTTCCCTCCCCTAAGAGTCTGGCTACAACAGCTGGAGTTTCTAATATTGGCCATATTTAAATATTTGAGACTTGTTATAAAGAGTAAGAATTGTCAACGTTTACATACCTCTTACATGAATAACATAACCTGAGTATTTAAAGGCATGACCAATAACAGTTAAGGTTACAAGCATAAAGGCAGTGGGATTTACTCAGCAGGGCATCAGTGAGGGAGTCAGTGTCATCTGCCTACCTATCTGGTCTGCCCCAAAGCATCTCATATTCTACCGTCTCCATAAATGAGATCTGAAGATTAGCAATGTCAGGTAATAGACAGTATTACAATAATTTATTTTACCATAACGCAGTACATTTTTGCTTTCTAAGATCTGACGCTGATACATTGATTTATGTGCTTTGCTTTCCAAATGTCATGACTTCTAAGCACATTTTTGTATTTCGACAATTTTTAAAAGATCTTTTCTGGGGAGAAAGTGCTTGTTCTTCTGATAATTTTTTGATCTTTAACTCAAGACAGAGCTTAAAAATAATAGACAGAGTAAGACCTCATCAAAACATTAAATGACAAGAGGGAGTGGTGTTAACCAAGATAATAATGGCTTCTACAGAGAACCTCCTCGTGCAGCGCGCACCAGACAGGAAGGGCACGTTCTATGCACAGCAAAAGCCGTGATCTTGCAAAGGCTTGACTTTGAAGCATGTGACTTCGATGCCTTTGATTATGCATGGAGGACAAGGTTAGAAAATAGCAGGATTAGTTAGGGAGGGGTTAGGTTCTGCTGCATTCCAGGTGGGTATTGCTGTACCCAATTCTTTGTATTTCCACTTTGAAGACAGAACTTTTCAAATATGTTTTTCCAGCCACGAGGGGACCCCCATAAGGAAGTTTAACGAAACTTTTAAAGGAGTGGGGTAGACAATTATATGTGACAGAACTTTTTTCTCCTTCTTTTAACTCTCTCTACAGGGCCCCATGGGGCACTCAAAAGGCAAGTGGGTCACATTCATACCATCAATTAACTTCTCACAATTCATCTAGGATTTATGATTTCCCAAAGAATTCAGCTGTTGCCAAGTACTTAAAAAAATACAAGTATTTTTTTGATATATCAAAGAGAGAACAAACCCTTCAGTTCTAGCTCAGTTCAACATTTCACATTTGAAATGATTATGTTTTGGACTCTTGCAACCCCATCCAGAAACCCAAGTTTCTGGAACCCTTGCTTTACTAATATGTACATGATACTAATACATACATGATTAAAAGGGAGTTAAAATTCCTCAGAATTTCACTAAGTATTTCCCTTCTTTCAGGTAACTCGCATGAGTCTTAAACCTGATCCCTCAGAGGTGCATACTTTTATTCTACTAAAGAGCTGTTTGCCCGCATGGTCCTTTAAGAGAAAACAACAAATTTAAAATAATTTTCTAAAAGCGTTCCACTGCTTCTCATCTCTTTGTATTTAGCTCAACAGCTGATCCCTTTGAGGTTTTTCTCTAAGTAGTCCTATTTCTACTTTTCTATACCACCCTTCACAGTTTCCTTCCTATGGAGGTTGTCTTGGTTTTGAGAAAGACACCTCTCTAAATTGCACCCTGGGCATTAGGATGGTGTGTTGCAATCCTCTGGGTGTATGGCTTTGCCTGTGCTACAGTATTCCTGTTTGGGAACCATCCTGAGTAACAAATTTTTTAGTTAACTTAACTGGCAACTATTTATTTTGAGAAAAAACCCCACCAAACCTAGATATTTAAGGTTTGAATAGTCAAAACAGGGTTCTGTACGGTTTGGTACTCTGGTGTAACATATTGATACCAGAGATGTTGGCCATTTTGACCTAAGCAGTCAAGTATCAGGATCCTGTAAGGTATTTCTATGAGAATAATGGAACAGCTAGCTGTTCTTTCCACAAAATCCTGTTCTTGTGCAAAAAAAAGCACCAATTCCCATTTCATTTACACAACCCCATAGCTGACAGATGAAATCTGGATTTATATGCTTCTGTAATTAAGTGAAAGACCTCTTCATGAGCTTATACTCTCCTGAGCAACCAATTCTTGCTTTATTGCCTTTTTTGCTAAGCAGTGTATCGGCATTAATACTTTTGCATGAGCATCTGGTACAAAGTCAGAACACTACAGTCTTTCCAACCACCAAAGATCCCAAGTTGGAATAAATTTTTCCATGAGCTACAGAATTAATGAAGCCAGATTTCCTCTGAATTTGTACTCTAGCCACTGAATGCCATGAGTCACCTCCTTGCACAATCATAAACCTTCCTTTGCTTAGTCCCTCCCTACCTATTTGAGGCAGGCAAGAGGCCTGACTGCAGTTACGTCCTGACTACCTGCATGCAGGTTGGTGGAACAGACTGCTGTCTCTTGGAGGGGTAAAAACTAAGTTACACGTTTCCTTCTGTGAGGTTCTTTGTTCCAGATACTGTTTCACAAAACACACAGAAACTTGGTATCTTTAACACTTGTGCTCTCATGTAAAATTGTATCTAAATTAGACAATGGCTTCAATAGTATCTGGGAGAGAGCAAGTGAAAAAAAAAAACAAAAAAACAAACCAAAACCCAATGCAACAATCATTATCTATGTTTTATTTTCTTAACCAGGATATGTCAGCCATGATCCAAGAACTGAAGGGACATATGGCCTGTCATGATGAGAAAATTTCATATGCGTGAAAGTTATTTTCAACCAGTGTAACCATCACCAGCTCCTGTCCAGCGCTGCCAGAGAATTTAGACATTTTTGCTGTGCAAAGTCACCTCCAACTCACAATGTTTGAGCTCTAATGTAAGCACTAGCACCCATATCTGATATGAAAGAGGTTTTGAAATGTGAATACACAGATACAGTGGCAGTTACAACAACTTCTTTTTTTAACTGAAAGGGCTCAAACACTCTCTCTCAACCACTGAGAGGTTTTCTTTTTCTTCCCTAAATTATGAAATAGTTTTGCAATATTGACAAACCCACAAAAGAACTTCCAGAAGAGAAAAGCCCTGCAGAAACCCTGCATGTTTGCCAGACTCCAGGGGAGAGCCAGTTTTGCAGAGATTATTTCTGTTTTGCCCCCAATCTCTCCCCTTATCTCATCTGCAGGAGTAAGCACAGTCTTTTAGAAATAAGTCATATCTCTTTGAGTTTATTTAGATTAGTAGTTTTAAACTTACTTTACACCATTTGCAGCAAATACCAGAATATCTTGCCTAGATAATAAATGAGCTGAAGGAGGAAAACGATCCAATAGCCTTCAAACACAGCTAGCAGCTTGCAAACTGTGGCTGCTACTTTAACTTGCTACTGACCTTGTCCTCAGGGAAAATAGTCTTCTTAGTGTTCTTGTGACCCACCTCCTAATATTTCACTTTGAAATTGAGAGTGAAGAATCAGATTTAATTTGATAGAGCATTCAGTGTATCATTTCTTTGTGATACTGGGTAAAAAATATTTAAAGTGACATAATTTTGTTTGCCACAGTCCACAAGCACCCAGTGCTACCACTTCTTTTGTAACCCATACCACAGATGAGGCCAAGAACTGATTAAAACTCTGCATGTATCTTCCAGACAAATTTTTCTCATGATTTTTCTTCCACTGTTAATAACACATACTGATACATCTGGCTAGTATGTTGATGTCCTGTCCCCTTTGGAGGACCTTGGCCCCCACAATCAAATTTGTGATGACCAGTCCAAGACAAACTACCTATCTGAACTCGGAGAAACTCCTAATGAGAAGCTATTTCAAACTCATTAAGATGTAGTGCACTATATCAGCTCAAACACAGTAAAAGCTCTTTTGTTTTTGCTTCTTCCTTGAAGGTTTCACCTTATGAAGGTTTTCCTATCTTATCTCAGGTTTTCATCACACCTGTGTCTTACTGATTCACATCATATATATATGGCTTCTCTCTTTACAATCCTCTTCTTGTCAGAATTATTCAGTTAGTACGCAGTTACTCACTACAACAAAAGCTGGCAGTCAGGTTGATAATCAGAAAGCTAGTAACTGCTTTTCAGATTCTAGAGTGATACATGTCTCCACTCACTGTCTCCATTCAACAAATTAGTTGTAAAATTACAGCTCTGCTTCCTAGCTTTTTCTAAAGATGTCTAATAGCGACTACACTTGTGCCAGGTTCCGCTTTTCTGTGTGTTCCACAGATGTCATTCAATAGCTAGATTCAGATTATTGGTTTAAGTGCCCAGATTAAGTCCTAGGAAGCTGATGCCTGCATTTCCACGCTTTTCATCGTCGTATGTGTGAGTTCCCATCTTCAATCATCTCTCTCTTTCCCAAACTGGGAAAGGAGATTTCACCATCTGTCAAGGTCTGTGCTGGCCAGCATTTTATTTATGATTGTTATCATGTCCAATTTTTTCTCAGTACCAGCTTTCAATAGAATTGCCAGTTTTGAATTTTACATTGTTGCCAACTATCCCTGTTAATGGACTGTGTCTAATTGTTCAAAAATACCACATACCAGCTGTTAATCCCCACTTCCCCATTAAATGCTGAGCCAAGATGATGAGGATGATGATAATCATCTTCTTCTTAAAGGTTATTTCACTCTGATGAAGGGTGTAAATCATGATCCAGAAAAAAAATCATAGTTTTGTAGGCATCTAATGCTTCCTTTCACTTACCTTGATAAAATGGTCAATCTAGTCCTCTGGTAGCTGACTGGACTCCTAGCTGGTATGTACACACAGTAAGACACAAATATTTGCAAGTCCTCTAGTAAGCCAGCCAGAATGTTTTTCTTTCCCCCCTCCTTCTAGCACACATCTGGCCCTAGACAGCCAATTAAGATAGGTGTTGCCACTTTAAGGGTTTATAGATTATCTGATTAGTTATATTTCTGAGATTATCAACTATCGACTGAGATTATCAACTATATTTCTGAATTATCAACTATCACTAGCACTGTACCACCATATATAGCTTCTGGAAACACCCTTTTCTCTTAGCTTTTCTAACACTCCATTTGGACAGTCAGATTAATTTCAACCAGTAACTATTTTTTTTCTCCTCAAGTCAGTAGATGTTTGGGTTGCTTCAGCTTGGTATCTTCCCCCTCTCCTGGCTACAAACAGAATAGAAGCAGCATGTAAAATTGTGTGTTACTAAAAAAAAAATAATTCTGGCCCAATTCCCCATCCTGGTTGCTGATCTCCACCGTGGCATGGGAACTTTGCTTTCCTTCTGAAGCTTATTTTTAGCTCCTTTAAACCTAGTTCCAACTGTTTGGAAAGGAAATTACAATCAGGCCAAAGGTTTCCTGATTTCCTGACATTCCTTTCCCTGCAACTGTTTCTAGTGCTTTTTTTCTACCCCAGAGCATTTGACTTCTAGTCTTTTTATCTTGCTAGTCCAAAGTGCAACACTTGAATTTGGGATTGTTAGACATATTTTACTTCTGGTTTCTTTTTGTCAAATCCCCGCAGATCTCTTAAGAGAAATTTCAGATCCAGTTTGTTAAATTCACCATTTTTCCTTTGGGAACGTCTCCAGCTCTTTTTTTTCAGGCCTCCTCCTAACTCCTTTCAGTTACCTGAGGATCAGACACCCCTACTAACCCTTTCGCTGGGTTACCTGGGGGGAGTACCTGCTTAGCACACAGTTCTTTGGGAACGCTCTTTGGAAATTTCCAAAACTCTCTGAACCAGCGCTGGGGCAGGTGCTGGGGTCCCGCCACTGCTCCCTAGACAGGGAAAACCCGAGCACAAGGTCAGTCGCTGTTGCTCTATTCAACAACCAGAGCCATTATAACCACCCCAGCACCTCTGCCCTGGGCCGGCTCCCCGCGGTGGTCCCACCACCCCCGGGGCCGGGGGCAGCCCGGGCACCCCCGAGCCCGCCCGCCAGCGCGGAGCATGCGCGGCCGGGCGCGGAGCATGCGCGGCCGCCTCCGCCGGCAGCCCGCCGCTTGCCTTGCAGGATTCAACTATCAATCTTTCACCAAACAAAGTTTTTTAGATTTCTCCTCTTCAGCTAATAGACAACGAGCAACCTATAATTCACAAGCATTCTGCCTCTTTTCATTACTATTCCATTATTTTAGCTTACTGGAGAATTACTGCTTTGGATGTCTTGACAAAATAGAGGGAAATGAACTGGTACGCCCTTTCCTCCCCTCAAGTCTTAACCATGAATCCAAGGTCATGCTTCAGTGTATCACTGCTGAACCAACAACTAAAAAGCACAGCAAAAAGAAATTAACACTGGTCCAACACACCTTGCAGGCCTACTGAAAGGACTTTAAGTTTAAAAACAAGAGAAAATTCTCTCCTTCTCCTGGATGTGGAACAGCAGAGAATTCTCTCCTGGATAGTCTTTTAGCCTCCAATATGCAGGGGCTAAGAGCAATAAACAAGACAAATAATTTTTCATTCATGAAGATGCTGAACAGAGCTGAACTGAGATTTCCTGCCTTTTCCCCTCGGATAGTCTGTTGGCAATAGCCAGCTTCGCTCCCCTGAGCACATGGAAACACGCCAATTATTATGCTAGGGGAGTTGTCACTGAAGAAAAAAGATAAACAGGAAAATGCAGCACCACGCTGCTCAAGCTGCAGGATGGTGCCGCATGCGAAGCCACCTCAAGCAGCAGCCACTCGTACGTGGGCACACCATTTTTTTAATCTGATCCTGCAGACGAGTCAAAGAAGCAACTGGAGAAGAAAGGGCACACAGCTCATGCTTTGAAAGCCAGTTTAGGGAACAGAGAAATTTAAGGAATAAGACAAGGAGGTGATCACAGCAGGAGACACACTTCAAGTAACCTGCTATGTACTTCTCTTGTACTATAATATGTAGAAAAATATCCTACTTCCCCTGCCCCAAAAAAAGACCTTGTTTTTGTACCTCATGCATCTAAGAATATCTGCATAATGACAATATCTTGTAGATGCATCCAAGACAGACGAGCTGAAGAGTACTGTTATATCTTCCTCTGCTTACAGAGTCACACGCTGTATTCTCCCAAACTCAGAGAAAGGATGTGTGAGCTGTGCTTCAATGGCTGAGATATATGCATGTGCATATATCTCAGCAAAAGGGGAATGGCCACCACATGAAAACATGCCCCAGCAGATTTAGTCTGTCCTACAGCCAGCAAGCAGAAACCTTAGATTAGATAAGAACTTCTGCTAGACACAGAGCTCATTGCTTGCATCTTACAGAATGCATCCAAGTACTAACTAAGCTGAAGGAAAATCTTATAAATAAAAGACAAGCAACAGAAATACCAAATCTAGAACAGATCAGCTCAAAAATCACACAGACTGTTTTGCAGACTGAAGCAAAACTAGAAATATTCAGCATACTTTAGCCAGGAAACCTAAATTCAGAGAGGTACTTAGTTTCTTTAGAACGCTCTTTCCTCTTAAGTTTCAACTGATGAAGTAGCTAAAAATAAAACAACATAAAGCAAGCCACAACTGGCTCAGTACAGCTAGTTAAGAGTGGCAACATTCTGAATGAGGCAAGAGGATACATCTGACTACTCAAGTGTTTTGAATAGCTACCTGCCCAACTATTCTCTATTTCAAAAGTCTAAATAATTACGTTGCAGGAAGTAAGTCATGCAGCAGCAGATGCCACCATACAGGAACACCTGTTCCTTCAAACCCCAATACAAAAGAAAAAGGGAGCAACAACCATTTTCCTTTGAAAGGAAAGAATCAAGCTTTGGAGGCCAAAGATAAAGTACTTAAATACCCCCAAACTGTGGGCAGAACCCAAAATAATCCATTCAGTGCTCTGCGCTAAATACAGAATGCAGCTGCCCTGCTCGTGTGTTGATAAACTGTCAGAAGTAACACATGCATTTACAGAACTGAAAAGCCCAAAAGACGCTCCGGAGCAAACTTCTTTTTCCAAGGACACTTTAACGACAATGACTTAGATTTTTTACAAACACATGCAACTAACAGGTATTTTGGAATGGTTAACTCTGGGGTTTCTTTCCACTGCTTTTTCATTAGAACTTGTGGTGATATACAATAATTGCCTAATTTACTGGCCAGGTTAAGCAGCTGCTCACATGGGACTGCAGCAGTACTTAAGTGCTGGCAAACCAAAAGTGCCTTCAGACCAGCTGTGTGAATGCTCATGTACTCCTGTGAGCACTTATTGTTGCAGCTCTTACCTTGAACACAAACACGAACAGAAGTTGTTACCGTAAGCATTTAGGGGAAATGGATTAGGGAGTCACAGGCACCATTAGTGCTCACCAGCCGCTTCTATTCAAGCCTACCGAGTTAGCAGCATTTATGCAGCTCCAGAGAATAATTCACGGGGGAAGCGCACCAGCTTTTCGCCTCCATCCCCGGCTGCCAAATGAAATCGACCTTCAAAGGCGAGGGAAATATACATGCCCCGGTACAACAGCGGGGAGCGAAGCGAGGGAAATATACATGCCCCGGTACAGCAGCGGGGAGCGAGGCGTTCCCCGCCGGCTCCCACGGCCCCCGCCGGGCGCGGGGCCCTCCCTGCGGCCGCCGTGCCGTGGGGAGGGTGGGCCGGTTGGGGTCTCTCGCCCAGCAGAGCCCCGAGCCCGCCTCCCGCCGGTCCCTCGAAGTTCCCGGTCCTTCCTCCGCCGCGACTCGGGGCCGGCAGCCGGACGGACCCCCCGGGCCGTGCTCCCCCCGCTCCCTCCTTCCCCCCCTCCTCACCGATGAGGACGCGCAGGTGCTTGAGGCGGGTAAGCGGGTCCTTGCGGGTGTCCAGCACCTTCTGCGTGGATTTTCGCACGTCTCCGTGCGGCTTCTTGGAGAACATCCCGCCGGGCCCGGCCCCGGCGCCGCGCTCCAGAGGCGGACAGCGGCCTCCGGATCCGCCCGCACCGGGGCCCCTACATAGCCAGCGGCGGCAGCGCCGCCTCCTCCTGGCTCCGGCTGCGATGCGGCGGGGGTGGAGGGACGCGGCGCGGAGCCAACTCCCCGTGGGCCCGGGGGGAGGCCGGGCCGGGCCGGGCCTAGACTCCCCCTTCCCTCCTTCTCCTCCCGCTGCTTCACGACAGCCGTCAGGTGCGACCCCAGGCGTCCCTATGGCAACCGCGCCGTGACGTCACGGCCGGCGCTCCCCAGCGCACCTCCGAGGCGCGGCGGGCGGACGGACCGACAGACAGACAGAGCGGCGGGCGGACCCGGCTCCTCCCTTCCTCCGGCCCGGGAGGGGCCGCTGCGTCTGCCCGGGGCTGTCACGGGTGTCCCCGCCAAGGGATGGGGAGCCGGGACCGGAGCGGGGCAGCCGGGGGGTCGCTGGAGGAGCCTCTGGGCAAAGTGCGGGAACCTGCGCTTCAGCGGTTTATACGTGAAATATATAAATTTATCCCATTCCACGGCTACTTCTGGCTGTACAGCACAGGAGATAACATCCAGGCGGGGACCGCCTTCGCCCAGGCGGCGACTCCAAACCTTTACTCACGATGCCTCAGTTGTGCAACCGGCAGCGCCGTGCCCCGACGTTCCTCTTCCCGCACCGGCCGCTCCTCACCCCCAGCCCCTGCCCGGTCCCCGGTACCCGCTTTCCCTGCCTGCGCCTTCGGCCGCAGGGCTGGCACGGAGACCGGGCCATCGGGGGAAGCCGGCTCCAGCCCGAGGGTCTGGCGTGGCCTCGTTTCTTCTGCCTGCCCCTTCTGCACGACCACGCTGGTCCTACCACAAAGCCAGAAGCGGGGTCCAGGCATGGTGTTTGGCCACCTCGCCAGTGGTGGGCCACAACAACAACCAGGGACACGTACGAGGTGCCATATAAACTCTGCTGCCGAGGGCTGAATTCATAATATTGAAAGAGCACAATGTTTCTCTGAAAACCTGACATTAGTTTACCATCATGAAATTTACGAAACAGAGAATCCTTGGACTTTTCAATAGACACGTGGTGGTGTATCATGTAAGACTCATGATTTCCAGTGTCACTTTGCTTGGACATTTTTAAACGTCCGGTGCTCTGTTTTGCGTTGAGGAAATCCAGTTCCCTCCCCTAAGAGTCTGGCTACAACAGCTGGAGTTTCTAATATTGGCCATATTTAAATATTTGAGACTTGTTATAAAGAGTAAGAATTGTCAACGTTTACATACCTCTTACATGAATAACATAACCTGAGTATTTAAAGGCATGACCAATAACAGTTAAGGTTACAAGCATAAAGGCAGTGGGATTTACTCAGCAGGGCATCAGTGAGGGAGTCAGTGTCATCTGCCTACCTATCTGGTCTGCCCCAAAGCATCTCATATTCTACCGTCTCCATAAATGAGATCTGAAGATTAGCAATGTCAGGTAATAGACAGTATTACAATAATTTATTTTACCATAACGCAGTACATTTTTGCTTTCTAAGATCTGACGCTGATACATTGATTTATGTGCTTTGCTTTCCAAATGTCATGACTTCTAAGCACATTTTTGTATTTCGACAATTTTTAAAAGATCTTTTCTGGGGAGAAAGTGCTTGTTCTTCTGATAATTTTTTGATCTTTAACTCAAGACAGAGCTTAAAAATAATAGACAGAGTAAGACCTCATCAAAACATTAAATGACAAGAGGGAGTGGTGTTAACCAAGATAATAATGGCTTCTACAGAGAACCTCCTCGTGCAGCGCGCACCAGACAGGAAGGGCACGTTCTATGCACAGCAAAAGCCGTGATCTTGCAAAGGCTTGACTTTGAAGCATGTGACTTCGATGCCTTTGATTATGCATGGAGGACAAGGTTAGAAAATAGCAGGATTAGTTAGGGAGGGGTTAGGTTCTGCTGCATTCCAGGTGGGTATTGCTGTACCCAATTCTTTGTATTTCCACTTTGAAGACAGAACTTTTCAAATATGTTTTTCCAGCCACGAGGGGACCCCCATAAGGAAGTTTAACGAAACTTTTAAAGGAGTGGGGTAGACAATTATATGTGACAGAACTTTTTTCTCCTTCTTTTAACTCTCTCTACAGGGCCCCATGGGGCACTCAAAAGGCAAGTGGGTCACATTCATACCATCAATTAACTTCTCACAATTCATCTAGGATTTATGATTTCCCAAAGAATTCAGCTGTTGCCAAGTACTTAAAAAAATACAAGTATTTTTTTGATATATCAAAGAGAGAACAAACCCTTCAGTTCTAGCTCAGTTCAACATTTCACATTTGAAATGATTATGTTTTGGACTCTTGCAACCCCATCCAGAAACCCAAGTTTCTGGAACCCTTGCTTTACTAATATGTACATGATACTAATACATACATGATTAAAAGGGAGTTAAAATTCCTCAGAATTTCACTAAGTATTTCCCTTCTTTCAGGTAACTCGCATGAGTCTTAAACCTGATCCCTCAGAGGTGCATACTTTTATTCTACTAAAGAGCTGTTTGCCCGCATGGTCCTTTAAGAGAAAACAACAAATTTAAAATAATTTTCTAAAAGCGTTCCACTGCTTCTCATCTCTTTGTATTTAGCTCAACAGCTGATCCCTTTGAGGTTTTTCTCTAAGTAGTCCTATTTCTACTTTTCTATACCACCCTTCACAGTTTCCTTCCTATGGAGGTTGTCTTGGTTTTGAGAAAGACACCTCTCTAAATTGCACCCTGGGCATTAGGATGGTGTGTTGCAATCCTCTGGGTGTATGGCTTTGCCTGTGCTACAGTATTCCTGTTTGGGAACCATCCTGAGTAACAAATTTTTTAGTTAACTTAACTGGCAACTATTTATTTTGAGAAAAAACCCCACCAAACCTAGATATTTAAGGTTTGAATAGTCAAAACAGGGTTCTGTACGGTTTGGTACTCTGGTGTAACATATTGATACCAGAGATGTTGGCCATTTTGACCTAAGCAGTCAAGTATCAGGATCCTGTAAGGTATTTCTATGAGAATAATGGAACAGCTAGCTGTTCTTTCCACAAAATCCTGTTCTTGTGCAAAAAAAAGCACCAATTCCCATTTCATTTACACAACCCCATAGCTGACAGATGAAATCTGGATTTATATGCTTCTGTAATTAAGTGAAAGACCTCTTCATGAGCTTATACTCTCCTGAGCAACCAATTCTTGCTTTATTGCCTTTTTTGCTAAGCAGTGTATCGGCATTAATACTTTTGCATGAGCATCTGGTACAAAGTCAGAACACTACAGTCTTTCCAACCACCAAAGATCCCAAGTTGGAATAAATTTTTCCATGAGCTACAGAATTAATGAAGCCAGATTTCCTCTGAATTTGTACTCTAGCCACTGAATGCCATGAGTCACCTCCTTGCACAATCATAAACCTTCCTTTGCTTAGTCCCTCCCTACCTATTTGAGGCAGGCAAGAGGCCTGACTGCAGTTACGTCCTGACTACCTGCATGCAGGTTGGTGGAACAGACTGCTGTCTCTTGGAGGGGTAAAAACTAAGTTACACGTTTCCTTCTGTGAGGTTCTTTGTTCCAGATACTGTTTCACAAAACACACAGAAACTTGGTATCTTTAACACTTGTGCTCTCATGTAAAATTGTATCTAAATTAGACAATGGCTTCAATAGTATCTGGGAGAGAGCAAGTGAAAAAAAAAAACAAAAAAACAAACCAAAACCCAATGCAACAATCATTATCTATGTTTTATTTTCTTAACCAGGATATGTCAGCCATGATCCAAGAACTGAAGGGACATATGGCCTGTCATGATGAGAAAATTTCATATGCGTGAAAGTTATTTTCAACCAGTGTAACCATCACCAGCTCCTGTCCAGCGCTGCCAGAGAATTTAGACATTTTTGCTGTGCAAAGTCACCTCCAACTCACAATGTTTGAGCTCTAATGTAAGCACTAGCACCCATATCTGATATGAAAGAGGTTTTGAAATGTGAATACACAGATACAGTGGCAGTTACAACAACTTCTTTTTTTAACTGAAAGGGCTCAAACACTCTCTCTCAACCACTGAGAGGTTTTCTTTTTCTTCCCTAAATTATGAAATAGTTTTGCAATATTGACAAACCCACAAAAGAACTTCCAGAAGAGAAAAGCCCTGCAGAAACCCTGCATGTTTGCCAGACTCCAGGGGAGAGCCAGTTTTGCAGAGATTATTTCTGTTTTGCCCCCAATCTCTCCCCTTATCTCATCTGCAGGAGTAAGCACAGTCTTTTAGAAATAAGTCATATCTCTTTGAGTTTATTTAGATTAGTAGTTTTAAACTTACTTTACACCATTTGCAGCAAATACCAGAATATCTTGCCTAGATAATAAATGAGCTGAAGGAGGAAAACGATCCAATAGCCTTCAAACACAGCTAGCAGCTTGCAAACTGTGGCTGCTACTTTAACTTGCTACTGACCTTGTCCTCAGGGAAAATAGTCTTCTTAGTGTTCTTGTGACCCACCTCCTAATATTTCACTTTGAAATTGAGAGTGAAGAATCAGATTTAATTTGATAGAGCATTCAGTGTATCATTTCTTTGTGATACTGGGTAAAAAATATTTAAAGTGACATAATTTTGTTTGCCACAGTCCACAAGCACCCAGTGCTACCACTTCTTTTGTAACCCATACCACAGATGAGGCCAAGAACTGATTAAAACTCTGCATGTATCTTCCAGACAAATTTTTCTCATGATTTTTCTTCCACTGTTAATAACACATACTGATACATCTGGCTAGTATGTTGATGTCCTGTCCCCTTTGGAGGACCTTGGCCCCCACAATCAAATTTGTGATGACCAGTCCAAGACAAACTACCTATCTGAACTCGGAGAAACTCCTAATGAGAAGCTATTTCAAACTCATTAAGATGTAGTGCACTATATCAGCTCAAACACAGTAAAAGCTCTTTTGTTTTTGCTTCTTCCTTGAAGGTTTCACCTTATGAAGGTTTTCCTATCTTATCTCAGGTTTTCATCACACCTGTGTCTTACTGATTCACATCATATATATATGGCTTCTCTCTTTACAATCCTCTTCTTGTCAGAATTATTCAGTTAGTACGCAGTTACTCACTACAACAAAAGCTGGCAGTCAGGTTGATAATCAGAAAGCTAGTAACTGCTTTTCAGATTCTAGAGTGATACATGTCTCCACTCACTGTCTCCATTCAACAAATTAGTTGTAAAATTACAGCTCTGCTTCCTAGCTTTTTCTAAAGATGTCTAATAGCGACTACACTTGTGCCAGGTTCCGCTTTTCTGTGTGTTCCACAGATGTCATTCAATAGCTAGATTCAGATTATTGGTTTAAGTGCCCAGATTAAGTCCTAGGAAGCTGATGCCTGCATTTCCACGCTTTTCATCGTCGTATGTGTGAGTTCCCATCTTCAATCATCTCTCTCTTTCCCAAACTGGGAAAGGAGATTTCACCATCTGTCAAGGTCTGTGCTGGCCAGCATTTTATTTATGATTGTTATCATGTCCAATTTTTTCTCAGTACCAGCTTTCAATAGAATTGCCAGTTTTGAATTTTACATTGTTGCCAACTATCCCTGTTAATGGACTGTGTCTAATTGTTCAAAAATACCACATACCAGCTGTTAATCCCCACTTCCCCATTAAATGCTGAGCCAAGATGATGAGGATGATGATAATCATCTTCTTCTTAAAGGTTATTTCACTCTGATGAAGGGTGTAAATCATGATCCAGAAAAAAAATCATAGTTTTGTAGGCATCTAATGCTTCCTTTCACTTACCTTGATAAAATGGTCAATCTAGTCCTCTGGTAGCTGACTGGACTCCTAGCTGGTATGTACACACAGTAAGACACAAATATTTGCAAGTCCTCTAGTAAGCCAGCCAGAATGTTTTTCTTTCCCCCCTCCTTCTAGCACACATCTGGCCCTAGACAGCCAATTAAGATAGGTGTTGCCACTTTAAGGGTTTATAGATTATCTGATTAGTTATATTTCTGAGATTATCAACTATCGACTGAGATTATCAACTATATTTCTGAATTATCAACTATCACTAGCACTGTACCACCATATATAGCTTCTGGAAACACCCTTTTCTCTTAGCTTTTCTAACACTCCATTTGGACAGTCAGATTAATTTCAACCAGTAACTATTTTTTTTCTCCTCAAGTCAGTAGATGTTTGGGTTGCTTCAGCTTGGTATCTTCCCCCTCTCCTGGCTACAAACAGAATAGAAGCAGCATGTAAAATTGTGTGTTACTAAAAAAAAAATAATTCTGGCCCAATTCCCCATCCTGGTTGCTGATCTCCACCGTGGCATGGGAACTTTGCTTTCCTTCTGAAGCTTATTTTTAGCTCCTTTAAACCTAGTTCCAACTGTTTGGAAAGGAAATTACAATCAGGCCAAAGGTTTCCTGATTTCCTGACATTCCTTTCCCTGCAACTGTTTCTAGTGCTTTTTTTCTACCCCAGAGCATTTGACTTCTAGTCTTTTTATCTTGCTAGTCCAAAGTGCAACACTTGAATTTGGGATTGTTAGACATATTTTACTTCTGGTTTCTTTTTGTCAAATCCCCGCAGATCTCTTAAGAGAAATTTCAGATCCAGTTTGTTAAATTCACCATTTTTCCTTTGGGAACGTCTCCAGCTCTTTTTTTTCAGGCCTCCTCCTAACTCCTTTCAGTTACCTGAGGATCAGACACCCCTACTAACCCTTTCGCTGGGTTACCTGGGGGGAGTACCTGCTTAGCACACAGTTCTTTGGGAACGCTCTTTGGAAATTTCCAAAACTCTCTGAACCAGCGCTGGGGCAGGTGCTGGGGTCCCGCCACTGCTCCCTAGACAGGGAAAACCCGAGCACAAGGTCAGTCGCTGTTGCTCTATTCAACAACCAGAGCCATTATAACCACCCCAGCACCTCTGCCCTGGGCCGGCTCCCCGCGGTGGTCCCACCACCCCCGGGGCCGGGGGCAGCCCGGGCACCCCCGAGCCCGCCCGCCAGCGCGGAGCATGCGCGGCCGGGCGCGGAGCATGCGCGGCCGCCTCCGCCGGCAGCCCGCCGCCGCCTTCCCCTTCCCCCGGCACCGCCGCGCCTCTCGGAAGGCTGCGGTCCTTTCAGAAATCGTAGAAGGTGTCTCCTGCCCTATACTTAAAATGACTATTCTGTGATTCCGTGATAAAAAGGGCGATGGGTGCGGGGAAAGCGTCGCCGGGTTCGGCTGGGTCCTCGGAGACAGGGCCAGAAGCAGCAGAAACAGAAGGGATGGAGCTTGCACAGCGAAGGACGGGAGGGGGTTAATTTTGTCTAATATTTCACGGAATCACGGAATTGTCAGAGTTGGAAGGGACCTCTAGAGATCATCTAGTCCAACTCCCCCGCTAAGCAGGATTGCCCAGAGCACATTATTCAGGACTGCATCCAGGCGGGCCTTGAAGATCTCCAGAGAAGGGGACTCCATGACCTCCCTGGGCAGCCTGTTCCAGGGCTCTGTCACCCTCACCGTAAAGAAGTTTTTCCTTGCATTTGAGGGGAACTTCCTATGTTCCAGCTTGTGCCCGTTGCGCCTTGTCCTATCGCTGGAGACAACTGAAAAAGAGTCTGGCTCCATCATCTTTCAACCCACCCTTTAGACACTTGTAAACGCAGATAAGGAACTCTTTGTTTCTCTCTCTCTCTCTGTGAAGAGGTGGCACACCTACATACGCTCCTCTTGGTGGAGATACAGTGAAATGAGTTGCTTTGGGCATACAGAGATGTGGGAGAAAAGAAGTGACTAATGTTCTTGTGGGCGAGGTGGGCAGCCATTGCCATGGAGGTAGAAGTCCATGGGGAAGCTCAGAAGCTATGAGCTGCCTCACAATATAACCAGCATAACATCCTTCTGGACTGCGGAGCGTGACCAAACCTGGATCTCTCAATATGAAGAACTGCCACTGCTGGGCCAACACAACCTTAATGTCACTGGAGCAGCACGTCACGTCACTGGAACACAGAGGGCTTCTCTACTGTGCTTTCAACCTGGCCCAGCCTTCAGAAGTGAGCCTGTAGTGCACCAGCAAGCTCACCTTCACCCCAGCCATCTTGCCCGTGCTTACCTGCAGGCTACAGATGACTCTATTCCATGGCTCTTGAGGATCCCTGCCATACCTTCCTCTGCACGCACACATCCTGAGGTGAAGCTAACCAGCCCCTGGTAGCACAGGGACAACTGAGCCAGCCTGCTCCAGTAAGCAGGATCGCATTCAGTACCTCTTGCACAGCACAATTAAGGGCAACTGATGAATTAACAGTGAAGTACTGATACTCAAAGCCAAAAAACCTACCCCAACCCTGCCCAAACTGCCAGCGTATCTGCATAGTCCCTTCTCACGTCCGCTCTCGGGGGTTGCTGTCAGCTTTAGGGGACCGAGTTAAGCCGGGTTTGATTTAAAGCCTATCACGGGATGTGAAACTGGGACAGACACAGGTTCTGGTGGGGAGGTGGCTGGTGACAGGGGCCTCTGTCCCCTGGTGGGAAGCTGCCGGTCGGCAGCCTGGGCGCGGGGTTGCCAGGTGGGCGGCACGGCCAGACGTGAGGCCCCCGCGTCCTCCCTCCGCTGCTCCGGCAGGGAACGGCAACGGTCGAACCCCCGGCCCCGCAGGCCCGCTCCCCCTCCCGGGCCACCTGTGGGGAGACGCGGGCAGGTGCGACGCTCCCCTAATTCTGCCTGGCCGCGACCGAGCCTCTCAAGCGAGAAGCGGTCCCGTGAGCGCCCCGGGGACAGGAAGGGGGCACGGAAAGCCCCGCCGCCCCTCACAGCCCCCCCGCGGCCGCCGGACGCCGCCGCTCTCTTCCCGCGCCCCGCCCCGCTCCCGGCGGACGACAATTCCCAGAATGCCCCGCGCGCAGGGGCTCACTGAGCCTGCTGGCGGGGCTCAGCCAATGGGAGGGCGCGGAGGGAGCGGGGCGGGGTAGGTTGCACAGGCAGGGAGGGGCGGGGCGGAGGGGCCGGCGGCAGCGGCGGCGGGAAGGACTGTCCCGGGGCTCGGCGGCGGCGGGGACGATGCCGGTTCATTCCCGGGAGAAGAAGGAGAACAATCACGATGAGATGGAGGTGGACTACGGGGAGAACGAGGGCAGCAGCTCGGAGGAGGAGGAGACCGAGAGCTCGTCCGTGTCTGAGGAGGGGGACAGCTCAGGTACCGGCGGCCGCCCGCGGGGCAGCGCCTTTGAGGGGGCGCCGCGGCCGTTCCCTCAGTGCCCGGCGCGCTGCCCCGGGGGAGAGACCCGTCCCGCCCCCTTCCCCCGGCACCCGTGGCTGCCGGTGCCCCCCCCTCGCTGTGACCCCGCCCCCTCTCGCCGCTCCGGCCCGGCCCAGCCCCTGCGGCGGCCCCGCGGCTCCTCTTCGGGCCAGCCGGCCGGCCCGGGTTGGGGTCGGGCCGCATGGGGACGGCAGCCCCGCTTCGGTCCGAGCCGCTGACACCCGGGCTTGGCGGGCCGGGCCGCTCCGAGTGGGTGCTGTGGGTTGTGCCCTGCTGGGCTTGAGTGCATGGGCCGCAGCAGGGTGCTCGCTGGGGTCTGCACTGGCACACACCCAGCCACACATACGTACATACGTGCCCATTGGTATGTACATGTGTATTTCCTCCTATGCAGAATCGTCAATTTCAGTCAGCTGTTTTGAGGCCTGTCTTTGAGGGGTCATTGGCAGCCCTGTTGGTACCATTAGCCTTTTTGTGAAGCATTTCAACCTCTGCTCTGCGGAAGGTCCCTTCCTTTTTCCGTAGCTTCCTATGGACTGTAGATTTTAAATTATATTAGTAGGTGAAAACCAGCTTTAAAAGGATTACTCTTTCTGTCCTCAGTTTCTGCTGTGTTAGAAGAAGGTTATTATCTGTTCAAACTTCCCTTGTAACTACAACAGGTAAATTATAACATGGTCACTTAACTGGGAAACGTACTGGTCATCAGATGCATAACAGTGCTGCTTTGGACTCCCCAGGGCTCCATAAGTAAGTAAGCTCTAGTCACCAAAAGGGCTAGCTGAAAAATTCAGTGCTAGCTGTGGTCCTAATTTGTGTTTCTGGCAGCTAAAGTGATTTAGACTGGTCTGCTGGGATCCTGTTCCGTGCCCGTACTAGCACATTGGCTTGTGGCATGAGTGCTGGGCTTGGCACAGTGGAAGGAATGGGACACTATGAGCTAAACAAATTAAGCAGCTGTGAAATTATATTTTTATATATGATGGCTTATGATTGATGTATTTGTGTGTATTAAAGTCCTCAATGTAGAGTTAATTCTTCATTTAGTTTTTAAAGGATCTGGGAGATCTTGAATGTTAAGTCTTGTGGCTTTTATATTCACACTGACTGATGCAGTTCAGGGAAGACCCTGCTATGGTGGTTCCATGTGGACTCATGGAGCTTGCCCTAGTCTGGGCTGTGCACGGTGCTGGAGCCCCACAGGTATGGCACAGAAACAGCCAAGCTGACTCTGCAGAAGTCGAGTGAAGACTACTAGTGCTGGGAAAGTGTGGCTGCCATACTGGGAGAGACTATAGTGACTCCCTTAGACCTTGATCTGAGTTAATGCTCACTCGGTACGAGAGTTGATCCCCCGGTAGAGGCCTTTGTTAATCCACAAATCCAGGTAATCTGCCCGTGGTTTATACAGAACTTCCTGTGTTTTGAGGTTGGGTTTTTTTTCTGCTTTTCCCCCTTCTTCTCCCCCAAACCTTTGAGCTGGCAAGGATTGCTGGTTGAACCCCTTTTTACAAGTTAGGCTGCTCGTCCATGGCAGTACACCTGGATCAAATTGCTGGCCGCCACTGTCCTGCCTCTCATCCTTATCCACCCTTCCTGGGTGCACACTGTGCTTTCTGGTCCCCTTTCTTGCATTCTCTTCGATGCTTTTGGGGCCTTTGTATGCTTAGGTGTCAGAAAAATAACCCATTAAAAAGCTAGCTAGTGAAAACATCTCAGCAAATAGTCAGATATGAAAATGGGAGGTGCTGGGGACTATGTGTATCAGTGGTTAGATAGCTGCAGCTCAGTAGCAGCAGAAGTCATAAATTAAAACTCTCTGAGAATATGTAAACACCTCCAACTTAAATCAGTTAACTGGGCACCTATACGTTTTTGTGAATTTGGGACTAATGATTTGCACAGTTTTAGACAAGAGGTCTCCTGGAGCAGGGAGTTCTTTAGTTCTTAGGCTGTTCCCTCATCTGAGAGAAGATCTCATGCCTCTTTGTCTAATGCAATGCTACACAGGAGATCTCTTCAATCAGTGAGCTGTGGACTGCATCCAGGGGCTTGAAAGAATCAGCAAAGTTATTACAAAGATAATTATTTTATTTGTATCTGTATTGGCAACTGAATTGGCAAAATAAGAATAGAGAATAAGTAGTTCTGAGTAGATAGTGCTGAGGCCCCCACATCTCCATAGTAGTTAGGATTTATTTCCAATTATGTAGCCTGAACTGAATGTGTTTGTTTGGAAGCTGCCTGAAGGACAAGTCAGCGTTTCAAATCCTTGTGTTGCCCATAGATGGAGACACATACTGGAACACATTTGACAAGTACCTGGAATGAAGCTTTGGGTTTAACTTGATAGGAGAAGAACTCGGTTTGTGTTCACCAAAACTGCTGCAAACTGACCCCGTGCCTGATAAGCTGGACCAGTCATGAGACTGGCTTCAAAGCTGTGCTGTACTGAAACTTGAATGTGTGCACAGCTTTTATAAACAGTTGGGCTGTTGTAGGTGGAGAGTTTATTGATAAATTTACAGATCTGCTACAGAGGAAGGCTGATCAGTCTTTCCTTACCCCCGTTCCCTCATGGTGATTCTGTTGGAAAACAAGGCCAGAAAAATGTGCTTAAACTGTCTTGGGTTGTTCTGATGAAACCTAAACTAGGCAGCATCTCTGCTGGTGGTTATGCTGGAAAAAAGGTGAACTTGAATGAGGGGACAAGGGCAAGCAGCTGGACGTAATAATATTTTTAAGTTGGAGGAGTATATCTGATTACGTCCTTGTTTGCACAGCAACCTTCTCTGTTCCTTTCAGATGTGACTTATGAAAGAATGCTTCAATTCTTTTATTATCGGAATTGCTTATGGACTAAAAAGGGAATACTGTATTTTGGATAAGAAATTCACGGAGACGGCTTTTCAAGAAGTTTATATGAAGTTTGTTACATCTTGCAGGGCAAAACAGTGTAAAGAAGGAATCTACAGGCTGCTTGGGCAGCTGGTGGGTGAGACACAGGGTTGTGAAGCACTCCTTGGTGAGGTCCAGGAGCAGCACTGCAAAAATAACCAGTACTTAGCCTGTCTTAGCTTACCAGTTTGTATTGTAGCTAGATGCCGTCTGGGAATGCCCTTTCTTCATCTCTTACTCTAGCGAATCTGTATGTCTAAAAAAATGACATTTTCTGTGGGAAAAAGGGAGTTTGATATAACAGATGTAGAGTTAACTCTTTCTCTCCTCCAACTCAGTGGCTGTGGTGAAGAGGTAATTGTCTCTGTTGGTTCCAGCTTTGAAGTTTTCTCTTTTTCAAAACTTGCCTTTGCTCCTGTTTGTAGTTTTGCTAATTGATATTTTTAAAGAAAATTTTGAAGTTTATGTGTCCTCAGATACACTTTGGTTGATCTTTATTGAAGGCAAATTTGTTGTCTTGCCCTTGTCTTGATTTCTTCTGGGATTAGGGGGAAGGAAGGAGGAATTGTGTTTTAAGTGAATGTAGCCTGTGAATGTTTCTTTAAAACAATACAAGAAGCTCTCCAGATAATTTCTGTTGCATTCCACAGAGAAATGCTTTTAAGGGAGCACTTAAAAAGCAATGATTAGAGGAAATTACATGCTTATCTCAGTGTCTTGACAAATATGAACATACTCCATGGAAGCATATTGCTCCTACAGACATAAGATGATTAGCACCTCAAGAAATAAGTCTTAATTAAAATTAGTAATAATAAGAAAAAAAGATTTTTGAAGGAAAGGTGGTTTTTTTTTTTTTGGTTAAATTTGTCATTTGCTTTATTTGCATTCAGCCTTCTTTTCTGTTTTTTTTTTGTTTTTGTTTTTGGTTTTGTTTTTTTTTTGTTTTTGTTTTTGGTTTTGTTTTTTTTTTGTTTTTGTTTTTGGTTTTGTTTTTTTTTTGTTTTTGTTTTTGGTTTTGTTTTTTTTTTGTTTTTGTTTTTGGTTTTGTTTTTTTTTTGTTTTTGTTTTTGGTTTTGTTTTTTTTTTGTTTTTGTTTTTGGTTTTGTTTTTTTTTTGTTTTTGTTTTTGGTTTTGTTTTTTTTTTGTTTTTGTTTTTGGTTTTGTTTTTTTTTTGTTTTTGTTTTTGGTTTTGTTTTTTTTTTGTTTGTTTGTTTTGGTTTTTTTAGCAGTAGATATCTGAGAATACAGAAAGTGCAGGTAGAGGAAGCATAACTTGCCCTTGAGAGCTGTCACTGTTTCTATCCCATTCTTTTTGATGATATGTGTTTAGTGTAGGGTTTCTTATTGACCAGGATATAGAATAGCATATTAGGGATGACTAAAAAACCCACAAGTTATGCTCACCATCCCAGATGAGAATTTGGCCATTTTTTAGAGCCCTTAATATAGGCCGCAGCTTATTAAAAAAAGCTATTTTAGGCACTGTTACATTTTAAGTACTATGAGGCTTTTTGTCTTTAAACCAGGCTGCCCTAGTTACTCATTTAACAGCTTGAATATAGTAGGAAAAGAATGACTATAATTTTGAAAGTGTTTAAAAATATCCTAAATACTTTGTGCAGTATGAAACTTCATGGGAAATCTGAAGTGTTGAGAAAGGATAGGCCTCTTACCAAGCATTTTAATATGAAATGAGGAATCTTCTGCCTGCAGTGATATAAATTTTCAACTGGAAAGCCATGAGATTTGATCCTAAAACCTCTTAGTCTTTTAGTACTGCATATTCCCCAATCTGTGTGTTGTTTAAGGTCATGGAGAAGAGGTTCCGTAACTGGGGAATTATAGTTATTTCAGGACTCTGAAAAACTTAATAATTTTATGAATCTTACTGGAGGTAGAATAAAGGTAAAACGATTGAAGAGCAACTTCACATGTGAATTGCCATTCAGTATGAATGATAGGTAGGTTGTAGACTTCTAGCCAGAAACTCAAAGACTCACGCATGTACATAGGGGAGGGGACACTGGAGAGAGCTATGTGTTATTTCAATAGCTACGAGAGTCAGCTGTACCCTCATTTACCAATGCATTATAGTTTCTTTGCAATGCAAGTTCAAAATGTAAGATGCAGTCACCTTTCCCTCCAAGAGTAGGTCTTGCACTGATCCTCAGCCAGGGTTACAGTTCTAGTCTGCTTTCACTGATTTATAGTCCCTAAACATAAACAATAAAATCCAGGTTAATTTAAGGAAAGACTTCTGAGTGATTACCATACTAAAACATACTTAGAACCAAAATCATAGCTGAACACACCTGAAACACATATTTGAATTTGAGAATAAATTTGAGAAGAACGGTTGGTATCCCAGTGCTTGTTCCTATCCGGCTTCATGCGGAGGTGCCTTCAAATTTTAAAGCTTTACTTTTATACCACATAAATGCTTAAGACAACTCTTTGAGTAACATGACTGCCACATTCCTTAAATCTGGCCAAGTTGAAAGTTGCCCAATCAATTTTGGCTTGAGTATTACTTTGGAGAGCCAAATAAAACTTTGCTCTTTAATCTAATTTTCAGCCTTATTCTGGGATTCAGGATCTGCCTTACTTTTGAGAACAATATTTTAAAATAAAATAGTATCTCTTAACAGCCTGATGCTTTCTTCCACCCTCCCCAGCGTGCTAAGCATTCAGTGTATTTTTTTTAGGTCCTGTTTTTAGACTTTCTTGCTCTGCTTTAAAATCATAGAATCATAGAGTGGTTTGGGTTGGAAGGGACCTTAAAGATCATCTAGTTCCAACCCCCCTGCCATGGGCAGGGACACCTCCCACTAGACCAGGTTGCTCAAACCCCATCCAGCCTGGCCTTGAGCACCTCCAGGGATGGGGAATCCACGACTTCTCTGGGCAGCCTGTTCCAGTGCCTCACCACCCTCACTGTAAAGAATTTCTTTCTAGTATCTAATCTAAATCTCCCCTCTTCCAGTTTAAAACCGTTGCCCCTTGTCCTTCCACTACACTTCCTGACAAAATACTTCAGGTTATATCATGTTTTAAAACTTTGTACGCACTGTCTTTTTTGCTTGTAATGTGACAAACTGTAGTAGGTCTTTGATTTGGGACGTGTGGGTACCATTGTAATACAGATTGATACTGCTCCACTGCTTGCTAGTTTTCACGTCTGGGCAGAGAGGGCTAGTGTGGTTTTTAGTCTTAAAAGTTCGTGATGATTGTGCAGAAAACTTCATACACTGCGAGGCCAGAGTGGAAGATCTGAGTTAATCAGATCCTCTGATGTAGCTGTGCTGGCCCTGAAGCTACTCATTTTACTTCATCACCTTTGCAAATTGCTGTACTCTTTTGCAAAACAGTAAGGATGAAGTCTAGTGTGCTGCGTTCTGTAGCTGGTGTAGGAGACCAGCATAAAAGCATAGAAAAAACAAGTTACTGCAAAATTCTAGACTTTGCAGGTTAAGAAGTGTTTCATTAGAAGTCCAGTCATTTTTAAATGGTCATGAAGATGAACTACAGATGTTTCCACATTAATATTTCAGGTTCAAAGAACTCTCCCAATTGAACAAATTGAAACCTGTTTTCAAAACCAAGGGTTACTTTTTTTTATTAATGGTTATTAATAACACAAACCCTTGAATTTTATATGACAAATGTAACATTGAACTGTGCTTGCTTTCTGGGGACTTCTTTTGCTCATACTAGCTCAGGATACTTGAATTTTCAGTGGTGGCTAATAACTCTTCACGCTTAATGGTGCCTTTCCTCTGGTGTGATATACAATGTTTAGTTTTTCTGTTTCACAAATTCTTAGATACACTTTGTATTATCAATCATGAAATTTAGCCTCTTAAAGTCTTATGGAGATGTTGTTTCCTGTTTTGAGGAAGAGAAATTGCTGTTAATCAGGTTTCTTGTAGAATTAGATAGAAATTTCTTACTTTGTAGTTTATTTGTCAAATGATTCCTCATAATCTGCTATAAGATTATAATAATTTAATAGATAATCTATTCATGCCTAAAATTCAGGTTTGTTTCAAATTCACTAAAAACAAAATACCCGGTTAATTTCATTATACATTGCACTGTTCAAAATAAATTACCTGTTTTTTTTTTTATTCATAGAAATGGATGATGAGGACTGTGAAAGAAGAAGAATGGAGTGTTTAGATGAAATGTCCAATCTTGAAAAGCAATTTACAGACCTTAAAGATCAGTAAGTATTTTAATGTTTCAAGTGCCTCATTTGAGGATCCATTCCATGAGACTATTCTGTGCAGTTCTGGTGTTTCTGGTCTTTCGTATATATATATGGATGCTACTTTTGGAGAAGAATAAAGGTAGGGAGTTCTGAAATTATTTGCAGGAAGTTGCTGCAGAATACTTGTATGTATGTATTTATTTATTTATTTATTTTCTGTTTTGCTGTAAGAATGTGTTGAAGTGTTGTTGCCTTGAAGGGTTGGTGTGTGTCAATTGCGTCAAAATCCTCTTCTAACTTGTGTTTGCTTTTAAATAAAATACTTTTTTTTTTTTTTTTTTAAATTTCTATTATTTTAAGACTTTACAAAGAAAGATTAAGCCAAGTGGATGCAAAACTACAAGAGGTCATAGCTGGAAAAGCACCTGAATATTTAGAACCATTGGCAGCTTTACAAGAAAATATGCAAATCCGAACCAAGGTGGCAGGTAGGCATGTAAAATAAGTATTGCTGTTTCAACAGTATAAAATTGTTACACATTTTAAGGTCTATCTTTTTTTTCTTTAGAATTGCTAAAGGAATGTGTTTTAAAGTTAGAAATACTGTGGCATAGTCATAGTTTTAAATGTAAAAGATTTTTCAAATCAAAATATATAGGTTGCTTACCTCTTCGCACAAGTTGCCTGATAACATTACATTAAAAATATGACTTTTTAAAATGTTTAATTTAATGACTGTCTGTCTTTGTGTAGTAAGCAGAAAACTACTGAATTAAAAACAGTAATAATTTTTATTAGTCAGCAAATTTGGGATCAAGCCTGCACACTGGTCACTGTTGAAATGAAGAGATATGTAGGTGCTATCTCATGAAGTGCTTGCCAGATCATCTTAGATCATCATGTTTTTCCTGCTTTTCGAGTCTGTCTCTTCTACTCCTCTGCTCCAATCCTCCTGTTCCATCAGGGGAAGGAGCAAAACTCTTGTCCTTAGCAGCTTTTTTCTAAGCTGCATTTTAATTATTAAAACTAGATGGGCTTTTATGCTCATAGAAGAAGCAGGCAAGAACTTTTATCTTCGTCTGGGATACAACCATATAGCCATATGGAGCTGTGCTATTACAGGAAGCCAAAGTTCTGTACTTCCCTGTGGTAGGTTCTTTTCATGTTACAGCTCAACTCCTGTAGGAGTAATTGAGCTAAGGGTTACCTAACACAGGCCGTCAGAAAGCCAAAAGAGAGATAGTCATAATCTCTCTGGCTGGAGAAGCTGTGTCTAAGAAATTCAGCAGAAGCACGGTGCAGGCAAATTGGAAAATGGGAAGCCTGCTTATACTTTTGTAATACTAGTGCTGCTCAGTATGTGTTCACTGGTACTTTTTTGCATTTCACTCCCTTCTGGTCCATAATGCTTTTCCTCAGCTGATGATCCAGAATTTCTGTGTTTTAAGATCTTGACCCAAATTTACTTAACTAGTCCTAAGTAGCCCACTTGGGTTTTGTAGAAAGTTCATAGGTGAACTTGGAGAAGATTTGATATAAAAGCAGCCTTAATCTAGACTCTTGATTTTCAGTTTTAAATGTATCTGTCTGTGAGTGCTTCCACGTATGTGGGTATGGATAGGCAGAATATTAGAGACCCTCCTGATTTGTCTTCAGCAGCATCAAAGATCCATGTTCCAATGTAAAAAAAGCCTGTGGTAAAAACTACAAAATTTCATTGAAGCCGAGACTAGAAATCAGGATTGGTTTTGCTTTTCCTTTTGTCCTCGAATGAGATTAATAAAGTTATTGTAGAGAAAGCAAGAAGCTGCAGAACAGGCTTATTTTCTCTTACTGTTGGAGAGCCTTGACAGAAGTGGGTAGTAGCAGGACTTGAGCTCCAGCAAGTAACCACTAAGGACCTACTTCTGTGTGAGAGAGGGGAGGAAGGGATGAAAAAAAAGCTAGATTATGTTTAGCTAGGCTGTGGTAGAAAAGAAACTTGTGTTCCTCTGCTCTCTAAGGCACTGAGCACTATTCACATGAAATGTGGATCAGCAAGTCAGGAGCATCTGTTTCTTTTAGAAGTATTCATACCTATACTGCTTCATTTCAGACAGATGAGCAGTGATTGTAGACCTAGATATGCCAGTCAGCCATAAATATTTAAAAAAAAAAAAGAAAAAAGCCAGCATAACACACTGATGTAAGAAAAGAATGTTTTGAATTCTAGATCAAAAGTGTCTTCACATTGGAAACATGATTGACATAATACTTGCAGTTTGTTTTTCAGAGGAATTGCCTGTAAGGGTATTGTTCCTCTTGAACTGTATTCATTTATAGTCTACTGATTTTAAGGGAAGTTGTTTTTGGGGAGTTCTTCAGTTGCTAGATGGCACCGGCGTGTGTGCAAACTTAACTCCTCAGAATGGTAATCTGAAACAAGTTAAGTATTTTGTGTTGAATGCATTGAATATATTAAATGCAGTTCTGTGTATACTTGCCAGATATTACATTTCAGGTACCTTTCAGATTTTTTCCACTGTCTGTTTAGTAGACACATTTTCAGAAATGTGTAAGAAATGCTTCTGATGCTTAGAAGCAGTATCCTTTGTATCACAAGATGGCTATTTCTAAGAATGGAACGCAGTCTTGTTAATTGATGTGATTTATTAAGGTCATGCATATAAAGTAAGCCTTATTCCAAATATTAATTTGTAAAAGCCTGTTCTTTCATTCAGTTTTCTAGCTATATAAAAATCCCAAAATATTATTTAAAACTGTAATTAGAAAATTAAAGAGGCCATTTAGTACTTCATGGATTTGAAAACTAAGGATATGCAGGATAATTTGATCAGAAATATGAAATAGACTTGTTTTGTAAAGTTAGCATGACTGCTGGTGCAATTTGTTTACTGATGGGGTAAAAGTTCTTAAAATAGCATTTATTTTTCCTGAGATCTTCAGAATTAAGGGATTACTTGTTCTTATTTTTACTCTGTAAAGCAGCCAGCTACTGTAGGTACCTAATATAATATATCTGTGTTTTCCAGTATGTACATGTTTTGGGACTTGTGGACAGTCTTAAAAGAGAATTCTGAAATCAGATATTAGCTAAAGAAAGTAATGTTGCTGTAATTTGTCTGATTACAGGTATCTATAGAGAGCTTTGTCTGGAATCTGTGAAGAACAAGTATGAATGTGAAATTCAAGCCTCTCGACAGCATTGTGAGGTTGTGCCTACTATTTTATATCAATAGCTAATCTCGTCTAACTTTACCGTGGGTCATGCTTTCCAAGCTCAGTGCCTGTTTTTATTGTTGCTGTTATTTGCTATTTGAATGCAATTGCCATGAGATATTTAAGCCCGTGTAAGAGGTTATTCAAAGCATATAAAAAAATTAGCTTTATATGAGTTTGGCTTTCCATATAAGTATAGATGCATATAAGATGCAGTCCTGAGTGATGTGCTCTAGGCAATCCTGCTTTAGCAGGGGAGTTGGACTAGATGATCTCTAGAGGTCTCTTCCAACTATTAATAGACTCCCATGTGATTTTTTTTTTTTTGCCTTTATTATAAGAATATTACCAAGAATAGTGTCTAAAATATCTGATGCAGTTTTAGCAGCAGCAATAATAACAGTGTCTTTTTAAGATGCCTTGGACAGCTAGTGATAGAGTTATTGTTTCAAGAGCAGTTACAGAAAAAGTATTTTTCTCTCCTCAAACATAAGCATTCACGTTTAAACATCTGAATACTGGGTACCATAGTACAAATACTCAAGTACATGTATATCCAGTGCTGTAACATAACTGTGGAGGTCCTGAGGTTTGCATTACAGTACTCCTCAACCCCCCCATTACTTAAACATGTTTTCTTCCGCGTGGTTCACCAAATTGCTGAAGTCTGTGGTTCCTACTGTACCAATAAAGCAAGAATGTGCATTCATACTTTTTAAAAAAATTCAATTTTCTTGATATATTGGCAAAGAGTAAGGTGTAATGAAGGACTACTCCTTACTGACTGTCTTCTCTCTTGTGAATACTCCTGAGGTTGGACAGAATCCTGTAAGATTTGCAGGTTTTTTTCTTCCATGACTGAATGATTTGCTTTGGCTATATATTATTCCTCTTTACAATGGTCCTTGTCCCTTGTTTTGCTAGTGTGTTTCCACTGTGAAACCTTCAGAATTCAAATACTCACTATCCAGTAAGGGTATCTTGGGGAAAAAGCTCTTTAAGGTCAGCAGTGCTGCTTGTAGGACTGGAAAATAACCATTCAGCGAGAATGCCTCTGATGCCTTTAAACCTTTTTACACCTTATTTGTCACCAAGTGCTTGAAGCAAAACAGCTGTCTAAACACCAACACTATTTCATTTTAAAACGGAATTCTGAAATGGTCTTGGGAAAGATAATAGTCATTTGGCTTTTCAGATATATATACACACACATATATATATATTATATGAGACTTTCACCTTTTCAATTCCGCTGGGAAATTTTTTTTTACAATGAGAGATTGAAAAAATAAATGAAAGGATGTCTTTGGAATTTAAATACTTTGTAACTTCAAGGGAATGGCAAACACGACAGTTATTTAGTAGAACAGGGTTCTTTATTTTCATATATTCCTGAACTGTTTTGATTCCCTCCAGCCCACTTGCTTGAACGCCGGTAGCGGTAGGTTTCTGTTAGTTTGCTGCGCTGTGGGCAGGAGCAGTTACGGGCAGACTCTTGGGCTTGGCTCTTGGGACTGCAGCTTCTGGCAGAGACATGGCAGCAAATAGCTAGACGCTCTGACTTGTACTGCTTAAGCTGTTTTTCTCACTGACTCCAAGCCGTCTGTTTTCCAGAGTTGTTAAAGATGTTGCTCAGTCAAAAAGAACTTGAAAATGTAAGAGTCAGCTGTGTTTCCTACTCGTGCTTTAGGAAATATGCAAGCTTATGAACAAACAGTAGATTTGTTTCCTTGAAGTTTGGAACTCAGCTTAATTCCAAGTTACTGGTTTAGAGATCAGTTTTTTTCAATGCTGCCTTTAAAAGGGTCACTGATCCATACAGATACACTGTGTAATTTTGGTATCAGTCCTTTGTGGTGGACTGTAATTGAGAGCAGTTTACTACAAAGTTAATTTTCTTGTTTTGAAACACTGAAAGAGAGCATGGACTGCACAAAACACTGCAAGAAGTTCACATCACAGTGTTTTTAGTTTGCCTTTGTATATAAAAAGTGCTAATGATACAACTAACATTGAAGTCATTGGGTAAATTATTTGAATCAAAAATTGCCTTTCAAAAGGACAGACTAGCTAACTTTTCTAAAGCAGTGCTTTTAAAGAGTTTCTCAGAGCTTTAAGGTGTGCTTTCACAACTTATCTAGGCTCTTTTATGTGCTCAATAAATGATTGCTTTTGTGGGAAGGCACTTTTCAGATCTATAAAAATAGACAATTATAAATGTTGTGGTAATAGATGATAATTCTCTATAAATGGGTGCAGGTTTATTAATATTGGAGGCAGCTCAATAAAAAGCTTTCAACACAAACATGATATTTTCTGATCTGTAATGAAAGATGGCATAGAGTTCACTACTTTACAGTTATTCATTGTGAATAAATCTTTGCTATACAAAAGGAAAATACTGTATTTGTGTCAAAATACAAATCTTATTTGGGACATCTAGCTTCATGGTTTTATATACTTAGTTACTCTTGGTACTGATATTTGATAACTATATTTACATTTATGCCAAGTAAGTGTGCTGTCTTTAAGGAGCTACGATCTCAGGCTAAGAAAGTGGATAGAGGGAAATGTCAAATGCTTTATGGCTTATGAAAAATTTTTACCTAAAGCTATTCTTGTCTTCCTCCTGCTGAGGCTTTAAATTGTTGTCATATATCTTTAGAGCATAGAACTTAGTCATGTAAAAATGTGTCATTTTTGCTTTTTTAGAGTGAAAAGCTTCTGTTGTACGATACTGTACAAAGTGAACTAGAGGAGAAGATTAGAAGACTTGAAGAAGACAGGCATAGCATTGACATTACCTCAGGTGGATGGAAATGCAAAGTTGGGGGTGGTGGTTTTTTTGGTTATTTGTTTGTTTTGTTTTTTTTTTTCATCTGGTAGCTACAGTTGACTGTACACATAGTATGTCTGGTGAGTTTGAGGTTATCCAGTAGAATGCTATTCGGCTGTAGACTTTGGGAGAGGGGGTGGAATTTTATCTTAAACCAAACTTTGGTCTAGTAATTATCAGCATTCCTTGTGTGGTTTGAGAGTTAAAACTCATTAATCTATGACTATATAATCACATAATATTCTGTTTGGAAACAGCATCTCACCAGAAAAAGGGTTATTTTCCATTCTTGGACATTTTCTGCTGTAAAAAAGAGCTAGTCATATAAAGGTTTCTAATTCATAGCATGTTGTTCTTATGTCGTTTCAGAATTATGGAATGATGAGCTACAGTCCAGGAAGAAAAGGAAGGATCCATTTAGTCCAGATAAGAAGAAACCTGTTGTTGTATCAGATATCCTTTTACTGAAATCACCTTTCTTTCTATGAGTGTTCACTGTTTTATAACTAGTCTTATTACATACGTCTTTACTAACAAGTCAAATGCATTCTCAAAATTCATTTTTGTATGGCAGATGTTATTCTAATTCAGGTTAGAGAAACCACGTTGACACATCCTATTATGAAAATTGAAATTAAGATTCTTTTATCTAACTACTGGTTTCATATAGAGAATATTTCTAAAAATTGATTTTTTTAACTCTTCAGAAAACAGAGCCACAGGCAAAAGCAGGAAAAAGACATTATGTTTGCAAAGTATTACTTGTGTAACTTCTCCTGTATAGCTTCCCTCATACTGGGACATCTTAGCCTCAATTTATTACTTCTTAAAAAATTCCATACAGTTTAGAACCTTCTTTGATGAAAAGTTTAAAATTCCAGCAATTGAGATTGTTTATGTGTGTGTGTTTGTGGGTTTGGGGTTCCTGTGTCTGGTGTCTGAGAATTTTGCATTGATGACTTCTTCATAGCTGTTGACAAGCATGTAGTGCAGTTGAAACTTTTTAAGGTACAACACCTAAGAGACAGTATAATCTTTCTCCAGAGAAAGGAGATGCCTTTGCAAACTGAGTCTTCTGTCTACCCCTACCCCCAGCCTAACACTTTTATAGGATCAAGAGATGTGATGGCTTAAAAGTTGCCAGAATCATGGAGACCGCTTAAAAGAGACCACCTTCTAAGTTTTAACATTATATGGTATAAAGGCCATTTTTTATTGCTAAGCTGCTGAAAAAAAAAAAAAGTCTTGCTACTTTCGTTTGTAACATGAAGAGAAGGTGAAAAGGAGGAGGTTTTTGAAAAAAAACCAAAACTGTCATCATTGGGACACCCTCCTTCAGGGTGGTTGATGTACTGGACCACATCCCAAATGCATGACTTGTCCTAATAACAGCTGTTCTTCCATTAGGCTGTGTCATAATTTCAGTTTAGTAGAGATAGTTTTTAACTAGTGCTTAAAAGCCAAGTGGTATTAATCAATGCAGGTACACGTGGTTTCATTAGTTTCTTAACTCCTGTTAGCAATTTCAGTGCCAGGTTGTTAGGAAGTGTATTTTCTTTAGCTATTAGTCATCCTTGTCTTCGGGATATCCATATAAATAGAATCAGATTCTGTGAATTATAAGCTACTTTGCCATTTTAGAATAGGTTCCAAACCTTACAGTTGATAGTTCAAAGAATGGGCTTTGCCTTTCTACTTCCTGTTTTTGGATATTTGATATTCAGAGCTGTGGTGCGGTCTACACTTTTTCAGTATTCTGCATTGTCTTTGAGAGAAAAGTAATGATTTTGTTAAAGCTGATACCTGATACTGAGCTTTCACTTCGTGTAGGTATTCTCTGTGTGAAAGATTGGTATTAATATTTCTCTACAAACATTAGAGAATTTTTATTACTGCTACTTAAAGAAATTTTCCCTAACTTTTCCACGCCCCTATATAGTTTATATGTTACAAGACCTTGATATACTTGAAGACTGGACAACAATAAGGAAGGTAAGATGAAAGGATGAATGCCAGTGGCTGTGGGTTTTGTTTGGGTTCTTGTCTAGTTCTTTTGCCTCTTAAAAGTATATAAATGTGTTTCTTATGTGGTCAAAACTCTAAATAGATTTTTTTATTCAGTAGTCAACTAATAATTGAAGTTCAAGCTATGTTATTGCTACTTTTTCTGATTCTACATAAATTATGCAGAGGAATCCGATAAAGTGGTGGAAAGGGTTATCTCTAAATTGGGTAATCCATAGTTTTCTGTGATAAAGTGAGCCTAAAGCCTGTGTCAAGAGGATCTGCTTTCTCATAGTTGAGCATAATTGGGTAGAAACTATGATGGGATTCTTTGATAGGGTTTTGTTTCAAAATAAGGTTTTTTTAAAAATATGTATCCTATGGTATGTTTTCACATAGTAAATAGTTTATTTTATGAAGATTTCTATGCTTTAACCTCTCCTTATACTTTTTTTTTATATATAAGTGAAACACTCTGGTTTTCCCAGATTATATGAGAATAAGGGTTTGCAGGAAGAGAAATTTGTTTGACCAGCTGATCTATTTGAAAAAATAAATCCAGCAGAATTAATTAATGAAGTGCAGAATTCCCTTAATAGATCTTTGTCGTATTGTTAAAGTAACTTGCTGTAGTGAAATGCTACCCTTGCCTTGCACCTGCAGTCAGAAAACTTCCCCTAGTACCTTAGTGCTTCCCAGCTTATAGAATATCAAATTACTTATGTGAATTCAAAAACTTGGTGGGAAATGGCTTTGAGTCAGTTTCCATCCTGCTTTATACTTGCGCTTCCTAAACAAGAAGTAAAATGTGATGTCTCTGTGAAAACTTGTCTGACTTTTCTCTTCCTGTTGCATCAGAAGAACAGCACAAAATAGATTTCCCTCGGTTTCTTTCCTTTAGTGTAACGTGATTTTAAACAATAGCAACAAACCCAGAATCTACTGGGGGCTTTGTCTTTTCTGGAAGTAATTTAAAAAATCAAAAAGCAACCAACCAACCCCAAAAAACTCCTAGAGCTTTTTTTTAAAGCCACTTTAATAGGACATGTTCTCATGAGAGAAAATTTGTATGTTTATGAGTATAATGTATAAATCAAAAGAGTAAGTTGTTTATATAGCATTTTTGAACTTAGAAAACCTCCTGAGTTATTTGAAATGAAAACTTTCTAAAGAAGGTGATTTTTTTTCACCCTCAAAATGCTGTTTTATTTAGTTACCAAGTCACTGTTGAGCACGCTTTTATTTTAGATTTGTTCTGATTGTGGTTTTTGCATGTAAAAGCAAGTATCCTGAGCTAGGCTGCACAATTAAAACTGCCGGTTAAGAAAAAAAGACTCTGTTTGCTGACTAACTTAATTTTCATTTGTGTTTCAAGGCAATGGCTACACTGGGGCCACACAGAGTAAAGCCTGAACGTAAGTAAACATTGTCTGGTTTCACAAGACAGAACTTGCTGTGTGCAGCGATGCGAATTCCAGCTGGGCAGATCGTATTTATTTTAGCCCCGGCACAGTGATGGAGGATGGGGTGAGGTAGCTGGAAGATGAGGCTTTTGTCTTTCCTCTCAAGTGCTGATACTTGTAGCTTGATTGCTGATAATTGTGTTGAGATCTGAATTCTAGAAAATGATCAACAAAAATGTAGACTTCTAAAAGTGGGTTACACCAATTAGTATTAACAAGCTATGCCAGTGTTTACACAAGATGAGGCAGGAAACTGAGAGCATCTGGACCTTAAGGATGCATTCTAAAGAATGCTTACATTCACTGCAAGCTACAGCCCTGAAAAAGTAGACATATGGGAAAGGAGCCTTAACTGATATTTGGCACTGGGGTGAGAAGCACATTAATGCTGGGCAAAATCAGATACTTGGAGGTGGTAAGAAAGGAGGAAAAAGGGGAGGAGGCAAGCATGTGGTATATTTCTTTCTATATTTTACTACTCGCATGTTGTGGTCGTGTGCTGATGAAGAGATTTCAGGATCTGCCACTTGAAGGCTTCTCTATATTCTATTGCTCCATTTGTGAAAAATTCATGTCAGATATGAAGGCAGTGGGGAAGAGAACTTCTGTCTAAAAATTGAAATATAGCTTTTACCTTCTTATTACCTGTGAGATAAGTTATCTTGCTTCCAATTTTCTTGCATTCTTGCAGTTATTAAGAGAGACTACTGATAATGGAAAAATAACTTGATGAAAGTGTATTTAAATATCTGACTTCTGCCAAGCTAATATTAAGTAACTTTTATTGATCATTTTAGCACCTGTCAAATTGGAAAAGCATTTACATAGTGCTAGATCTGAAGAAGGAAGACTCTATTATGATGGAGAGTGGTATGGACGTGGACAGACGATATGCATTGATAAGAAAGATGAATGTCCTACAAGGTAAAGATTATTCAGTTTATGCAGCTCTGTACACTCATGTTAAGCAATGGATAGGATGATGGCATTGAAGCATAAGGCTTGTTTGGAAGTACTGCCACCTCAGTGTACATTAGTTCACCTTGGAAGACAGGCATTATCAAAGAAGGTTGAGCACTGGACTTCTGAGGGAGGCTGGTAAAGGTTGGACTTCACAGAAGGTAGTAAGATGTTTGTCAAGCTGGGATCTGACAAACAATTTAAGCTCTTTCTAGTGTCTCAATAGCCTTTGAGTAGGTTTTGTTCAGTATCTTGGGATTTTGTTGCTTTTGAGAATTTGGTCTGTTGGCCCACCCAAAAAAAGCTTAATTATGGAAAAACACTTTATACTATTAAAGATGAACTTTCTTTTCAGAAAAGAGTTTGAAACTTTTTTATGGCTTTTCCTTCTCTTAACAAAGTTTCTACCTGGAAATGGTCTAAATATTACAGTGCAAAATTGGTTGACTGTTATATCTAAATGTATTTTCTCTGTATGGCTAATATTTGTCAATTCTAAAAGGATATATTTAAAATAAGAGACTTAAATGTATCTCTTACCTTTTACTGAACAGGGCAAATCAGTCCAAGAGCAGTGTTGATTAAATATGCATAGCTACCTGGGAAAATGAACTTTAACTTCAGATAGCAGTAGTTTACTGTGAAACTGTTTCTTTTCTTGCCTGTGTATGAAGGGGAACAGATTTTGGTGATTTTGGTGTTAGTTCAGGGCTGAAATAAGAAAGTATTTTGGCAAAATATATATTCTTTCTGAAATTTAAAAAAAATCTGAATTAGTTTTGCAGAATGGAGCCAAAAAGAGATCTTGGTATCCAGTGTCTGACAACAGCCAAAAGCTGATGCTTAACAGGGCGAGCATACAGTGGAACTTTCCCAGCCTTTCAAGGTTTCAGCAACTTGCAAGGCTGAAGGGTTTCCTGGAGGGAGTTTTGTCACACTCAGTATGTGATAGATCTTTCTTCCATTAACTGTTTTAATCTCTGGTTTTGAGCCTTTTCCTGTCATCAGTTCTACTTGATTTTTTTTTTTTCCCCTTTTTCTTGGGGTATGAGGGGGGAGTTGTATTCACTGTTTTTATTAAGGGTTACCACAAGGAGCATAAAAGCATCATTCATATAAGAATGGTTCAGTAAATCAAGCTTTGACTTATTTGTTACGGTCTTCGTATTGTGGCTAACAGTTGAATACATTTTTTTCTTTAAATTTGGGGCTTCAATCTGTTTAACTTTTTTTCAAATACTTTGTATTCTAAGTAATTTCTGGGTATGTTTTCCAACGGATCTGTTTTTTACCATGAGTAGTCTATTGTTGTGTTTTCTATGGGTGACTTTTCTATGTTGTTTTTTTAAACAATTAAAGTATTTGTACTTGTGGAGGGTTTTCTCATAGGAGAAGAAAATAGATAGGTGGCTGAATAATTAACTACCTTCACTAAAGACACGTGCAGTTACCAAAGAATTCTGTTAAAACTATCCTTCCAACAGAGGCAGTATCTTTTGGTTCTAGCACTTACAACTAATGCATATTTTCATTTACTGTATGGAAACACTGCTGCAGTTTTGAGGTTATTTACTGGCTTATAAGCTTTCTAAATTCTTCTTGTTTTTCTTTCCCTGACCCTTCTTCCCTCATTTTCTGTAGTGCCATAATTACAACAATTAACCATGATGAAGTTTGGTTTAAAAGACCGGATGGAAGCAAGTCCAAGCTGTATATTTCTCAGCTTCAGAAAGGAAAATATTCAATAAAGCATAATCACAACTGACTGTTGCTAACCAGATATGAAACAAGTGGTATTGCCATGCTTGATGTGCCATGGGGTGAAAGTTGTATTTAATGGTGTTTTGTATTCCTTATAAATTTACAGCAGTATCTGATGTGTATTTGTAGTGCTGTATGTGAACTTCATATGGATGGCCTTCAGAAACCTGAGGATGTTAAATCCTGTTGGCAGACATTTTCCCTCCAAATTGGGTCCAGTGCCTAGGATATGAAGTATGCTCTTCAAGTATAATGGCTCAGAACTTCTCATATTTGTAAAATGGAGGAAAAAAAAAAAAAAAGAAAAAAAAGTTGGTTTTTTTTTTCGTATTGGTGACCAGTTGGTGTGATAAAAATGATAACCATAATTACCAGCAACTCATTTAGTTTTCAGTGAACATGTCATGCTTCTCTTGTGGATGTAAATTTAGCCTGTTCAGCTGTTGCTTTTGAATAGATTGTAATATGCATAAGCATTCTTTTATCCAAAGTGAACTGATTTATTAAAATTATTGCCCTTGACAGCTCTGCTAGTACTGACTGTGTTATATTTTGTAAGGTTTACTATATTGCTTGTAATGAGGTAAAGCTACATTTTTGGAGGAGCACTTTTCAAGTTTAGGACCCTATTCTATAGCAAACAAATTATTGGTGATTATTTTTTTTTTCTTCCACCGATTGCCAGCAAAATGTATAGATGGTGTATAGACAGTGTTGCTCCAACCTGTGTTATATGTAGCCCACAAAGAACAACTGCGGGGATGGTTATGTAAATACTGTTGCATGCTCTGCTTGTTTGGTCCACAGTTGTATGAAATACTATGAATCTTTTTTTTTCAAAAGGAAAGTATTTCCCCAGAAGTCATATATCTGGGAAAATCTACGCTGACTTTTTCACCAAACACTGTTTTCAAATTTCTGTACCCTACTTCATGTTGTTGTACACCGGAATTATTTCATGCAGCTTAGAAAGCTCAGTTTCTCTTGACTCTTACTGTTTAAGCCACGGAGAAAAGTCCTGAATCCTTGATGTTACTGTGATGTGCTTGGAACATCTAGAATGATAGATGGGATTGCTGAAGAGTTATTAACGCGTTGGTTATGTGCACTTTAATCTCCATTTATGATGATTCTTCTTGGAGAAAGAAAGCATCCTTTTTGCTTTAAATGATCACAGCAAATAAGTATTTTTATTGTAACATATAAATGTTTTATTCCTATATTAATTGCCTCTTCTAGTGCAGGGTGGTAACTTCTTTCCAAATGCCAAATCAGTTTCTGCTGAGTGATGCTTTTCTACAATTGTATGACATGACTAATCAACTGTACATAAAGTATCAATTGACTGTTGGCTTTTAACAATATGAACTGTATGTATACAGTTGTTTGATAAACTTTTTGTAATAAAATATTTGTATTTTTTAACTTAGTATATAAATAAATGATCTGTGGTAGTGGACATCTTTTATGTTGTTTTGCTCTTTGGTTTTCTAGTCTTGTGGGAATTGTTGATACACCAAATCATAGAATCGTCTAGGTTGGAAGGGACTTCTAAGATCATCTAGTCCAACCATCAACCTAATTCTGATAAAAACCATCACTAAATCGTGTCACTAAGCACTATGTCTACCTGTTTCTTAAATACCTCCAGGGATTGTGCCTCAGCCACTTCCCTGGGCAGCCCATTCCGATGCTTAATAATGGAAGCGCTGTGCTGCGCTGTTTATAAATCAAATGTAAACACAATGTTAAGAGCATCTTAGCTATTAATGTGCTTGAACTCATTTGTATTTAGGGCACCCAGCATACCACTGCTTCCATAGTTCACCCCTTTCCTCCTTTGCCTCCTATGTTCTGCACATCTCTAACTGCAACTGTTATTTCTTAAGCTGTTTCTAATCCAATCTCCTTGGGTGCAGAACTTTGCTTTGGACAGATGTGCAGCTTGGACTGAAACCTGGTGAGTGTGGTTTTTTTTACTCAGAATAAACATCATTGATGCCAATGTGACAGGTAGTAAGGACAGCAGTATGGATTAGTGATGGCACATCTGGGATCTACCTGCTCTGTTACTAGAAGTCCAAGAACTGAGCTATGGCTTTCCTTTTCACATGTAATCACTTCTATGTATGTAATTGGAAAGATATGAGGTTGGTTGCTTTTTATAATTGGTTAATTGTTTCTTGCCTAGACAAATCATATTTGGTACATGCTATAGATCTTTTTAATATTTGAACAGTTAATGGTTTGCTTGCTCCATCATAAAACATAAGAGGAGTCTTGAACCAATTTTGGTCCTTTGACCAGGTTTTTAGCCTGTTGTCCATGTGTTTTATCTTTTTACTGTAGCAGTGTAAGTTTCCCAAGCCTCGGTGGCATTATTTTTACCTACAAATAGGATTAAGATCTGTAAAGTGCTGAAAGGAAAAAGATGTTGGGCAAATCGTTTATTCCTTGAGCTACAATACGTGAAAAGGAAAGTAAATTGAGAGTAACAGGCACTGAGTGACAAATAACTTTCTGTACATGTATGGAAAAGGCTTCTATATGAATAGTTATGTTTCAGTTTGTTTTTTGCCAATCACACAGAGCAAGCTGATCTGTGCATCTTTCCCATAATGAAGTATCTGGTGTATGTAGTTGAAATGCAGTTGATTTAACCTGACAACACTTCATGCATGAGTATCATGTGAAATTTAGCTTGGGTATCTTGTAACAAGCAGCTCTTAAACTTCCCAAATGCACTTGGATTTTGGCACTTCATTGCACTGTGTTTGTTTTAAAACTAAAATTGCCTATTTATAATCCATGGAACATCTTGTTTTATATTTGTAAGTCAAGGTCTGCGTAACTAGCTCACCACCCCCATCAAGTGGCAAGTGATGATTAAGTACTAAATTTTTCACTCATTTTGGAAACCTGTGCTGTCTTCCACCATCAGGTTCAATTTGTTGTGGGTGGGGTTTGTTGTTTGTTTTTTGTTGTTGTTTTTGTTTTTTTATTTGTAGTGGAAAGAAAAAAATACACTTTGGCTTTTACCAAAAGAGAGAAGTACAAATACTGCTCACAGTCTCCTGGAGAAATTCTTCAATTGGTACTGTGGGAAGAGCTGCCTTATTTGCCTTTTTTTTTTGAGGAGAAGGGGTGGAGGTAGGGAGAAAATATGTTCAATAGACCTCATAATTGAATAGCTAAAATCTGCAGTGCATTTATCCATATCAGGTTTGTTGGAGCCTTTCACTGTTCCTCTTGTAGGTAAATGGGACATGCTTGTTTCTGTTTCTGCACAGGACAGCCCTGTCCAAACACCCTTTTCCGAGTGCCCAAGCCCTGTTTTAAGGGCATTTGAATCTTCCTAAGGAAGGTTTTTGGCAAGGCATGGTTGGGGGCATGGTTACTGTTGGAATTCAGAGCAAGTAGGCAGTATTTTCCCTCGGGTAGCTCAGAGGTGAGACAGTCAGGGCGCTGTGGGTGATGCCTACTTCCAGGTAGCATGGTAACCACCTGGGGGCTGGAGATATTTCAGTGTTGGTTACCTGCACGGTCCGTCTGCAGTAAATCAGCATGGGATTTGCAGGCTACAATTTAATCAAAAGCTCAGCGTGTGTTCAGTAAGCAGCATGTTTCCTGGAAATGCCAGCCTAACTGTACCTGCGTGGCATTGTGTGTGCTTTTATTTCGCTGTATGGAAAATCTGGTCTTGATGGAAGAGCTATGACTTCTGACATTTAAGACTTGTTTCTGTTTTTTTCTGGAACTGCCAGACTGGAAAGCCAAAAAGTGGTGTGCTGAGCTGACTCCTGTGGGAGTGTGCTGGCTCCTGTAGACCTCATTTCTAGAAATCTTCACTTTCACAGGTGATGTATAAAGAATTAATGCTGAAACTGAGCTGAGAGATTCACCGGCAGGCAGAGGATGCAAAGTTAGGTGTGGTGCTGAATGCAGTGTTGAAGAAATTCCAGCTCCAAAATAAAGACTGGAAAGGTAAATGGAATAAATTGAGATGATGAAGTAGATGTCAAACACCAGCATTTAAAAAAAAAAGATATGGTAAAATGAGTAACTTAGCACTAGTTACCCTGGGCATTGAGAGACGCAACTTCTCATAGGAAAAAATACTGTATAATTTTGTAAGTAAGGATTGTTTCACATGGCAAGGGGTTAAAAAAAAGACTTTGTAGGCAAATTTCATGTTTGTTTGGCGTTTCCAAGCTTTAAAAGTGTCGATATTACTCTTCCAGAGTGGTTTGTGTGTATGAAAGGATATAAATGTATAGGACTTGGATCAATTAGGCAGTAATCTCCAAATTCGCATAAACCAGTGTTTTCACGTGTTTTAACTACAGACGTGTCTTACTGTAAGACCTGATTTGCTAGATTGTTTAAAGATCTTTGTTATGTTTTTGAAAATAGTAATTTCTTTGAACAATAAGAAAATACAGAAAGCTCCCATTGTTTAAGAGGTGGTTGGCAGCAGTGGAACAGCTATCTTACCATCTTTTTATGGTTGGTTTTTTTTTTTTTGGCATGTCAGTTCAGTATTAAAATCTTCCAACATCACCACTGTCTCCATGGGCAAGCTGGAAAAGGGAAGCACAAATTCAAATCAGCTGCATTATTTCTTTATAAGCAAAATAAATGTGCATCAGTTGGCAGGAGTAGGGATATTAAATCTGCCTTCCCTCTCTGGAGAGGGGTGTGTGGTGGGGGTACCTCGCTCCTCTGCTCTGGAGACCCATGTTGCTGAGAGCCTGCAGGTGGCAGTAAATTTATGCTGAAGTTACTTGCTTGTAGTTACAGAATTTTCTTTCTAGATCCTGTTAGTTTTTTTTTTTTAACACCGTTTCTTTTAGTTGTGGCAGCACTACAACTGGTTTTAATCCTAATGCATACTAATTAAGGGATATTTGGAAAGAACAGATAGTACCCGGAGTTCTAAAGAAGGATTATCTTTTGCTACTGTATCGTGAAAGAAAATTGCTATGTAAAGGCTTAGGAAGGAACAGAAATGGATTAGATGCTTTCTAGTTGCTATAGAAACAAAATATGTAATTAAACAAAATGAAATGTATTACAACTCTTACACTGATGAAAGTACTTAGGAAAGGTTGGACAATGAATGAGTGTTTTATATTGCAACACCAAACCGAGAAATAAACAGAGGGTTTGGGTTTATTTTTCTAATGCAGTTTTCACCTACTGCAGTTTTTGTGCTGGGTTAACTGAAACCAAAAACGTTTTGTTTCCTAAGGTGAATCTATGAAAAGGAATATCAATAATAACAAGCAATAAGTTATGCAGGGAGGATCTGCATCAATACTACTGCAAATTAATAATATTAATATTACATGATACTAGGAAGTGAATACAAGTTTAAGTACTTGCTTTTTTGGGGAAAAACCCAAGCATTATTTTATGAGTATGAACTGTTTAATTACACTTGGTTTAAAATAATTTTTAACAGCTCACTTCAATGTTTCTTGTTTTATAAAAGTATATGAACAGTTTCGTACCCTTGCTCTATAGCTAGTGAAGACGATTTCATAATAAAAAATGTGTATGAAAAGAACTTTAATTGGGGAGTAAGTGCTGCGGGTTTCAAATGAGCCAGCAGTTAGTGCCAGCTGCCAGAAGAGGGCACTTTCAAGTTTCTAATTAAATGCTATTTACTCTTACAGGTTAACTCGAGTTCTCAGAATTTTCTTTTTGTTTCTTGTATCATAAAATTTCACTATTTAAAGTTCAGAAATGCAGCAGTGGTTGTTAGTTCTTTTTGCTAGCTTAACTCTGAAGGTGACCACATCTGCTGTTTGTGAATTGGGGAGGCACGTTTTCCCCGTGGAAGGATCTCTTATTTAGCATGTGGCTGGGGGAAGTGGATGGAAATTGGTTGGCTTTGTATTTTACACCACCCCTACCCCCTAAAAAAAAAAAAATAAATATATATATAGAGAGAGCAAGAATGATGGTATATGATTCTTTATTGGTCAGGGTGAGGGAAGGGAAGGAAGATGAAAAGAAGTCCCACATCCAGTTCAACGTATGATTTCAAGTTCAGGTAATTATTGCAAAACATGGCTAAAATATCAGAATCTACCCTATGTGGGCAATGATTACCCTGTAAGTACTGTATGTGGTACATCTGCAACTGCTCACTCAAGACCAAAAGAGGGACACAGAGCTGGGGAAAAAAAGGAGGGGGGAAAAAACAGGGTTGGGAATAAATTTCAGATCTGCCTGTCGTGTATTCCTCCAGCAACCAGTTGCTTCACCCTCAGGTGTGTGTGTCCTGCTGTTGTTGACTAAATTTATACTGATTCCTAAAGCAGCTTAAGCCTTAGTCCAGGCAACCAATCCTATCAAAGCATCTTTAGAGAAACAAACAAAAACCCCTAGAAAAATGTATTGGTTTCCCCCTTTGCTTTTCTTTTTTTAGGGAGGAGGTGGGGGATGTTTAAACCCATTTAGGTCCTCAGTATTTTAGGATACCTGCCACTGCGAAGCCTTCTGAAGGCAAAATTTTCCTTTTTTAACCAGGAAAAGTTGCCTGGAGTTTTCGATAGCTACAGACTAAGCTTGCTGTCACTGCTAAACTGGGTTTTGTTTTTATTAAAAAAAAAAAAAAAAAAAAGTTTTCAGAGTTTTTAGATAATAATGAATACATTAAATAAACATACATTTTTGTAGTCAAGACCCAAAATTTCACTAAACTGGAAAAATCTATAATATAACCGCAACCTTAAATGTAACAAACCCCCATGAATTTTGCAACCACTTTTGAAAGTGAGGGGAGACATACCCAAAAATGGGGTGGAGATGACCCACAAAACCACTGGGACGGGTATACTTTATATGTGTTTTACTAAAAACTTTGGTTAATTACTGAGAAACAAGTTTCTGGTTTGTGATATTATGGGAACTTCTTTATAGGCATTTGAAGACACTGAAGTGAAAATATGTGTTTCACTTATTAGATATATTTTATAGACAGTATTAAATGTTTTGAACATTTTATTTTTTTTTCTGAACCTAAATGGGATTTTCCACTCCCCTTTTCTCTTTTATGGAAGATGGTGACATTTTCCTGAGAAACAACAGCTACAAAACAAAAAAAAAAAACCTAAAATGAGACTGTTATTAAGTTGCCATGAAATCCTTGCGTGGATTATGGACCTGAGAGGGTTGTGTCTTCAATGAAGCAAGAGAACCCCTGTCATCCCCCAAGAGGAGAGGTGACTGGAAATATACTCCAGCTAAAGATGTTAGGTCCAGTGAGAACAGAAAAGCAAGAGAAATGGAGTTATAAAAACTCACTAAAACACCAAGGGGAAAAAAAAAAAGTCTGAATCCTCTGGTCTGCTGTGGACTCTGTGGTAACAGGTTGCTTGTCCTGGCTCCCTGCTTGCGGCTTTGGCACACTTGCCTTAATGCTTTGTAAGACGTTCCTGCAAATCTTCTGATCCTTGCACTCAGAATCCCACCTCTTCTTCTGAGTTACTTCAGATGCCTGCAGTGAATCGCCTGGTGGCCACTGCTTTCTCTCTCGCTGTGACACTGCAGCACCCTGCTCTCACAGGTAAGGAGAAATACTTCACCACAGGCAATGTATTTAAGTGTTATTGCTAGAAACTTTTTATTCTGTCACAATAATGCAAAATTGTCATAATTTACCTCTCTTCTTAAGTGATTAACAACATGCTGCTGTGCTATGCTCCAATGGTGTGTGTTCAGGATCTACAGAATACCAAATTCTTAGTTTTCTGTGGCTACCACTACACGGTTGTTCTTATACTTCCTAATGTTATTACAAATGACTTGACCCTTAAACCATCTACAACTTCTTGAAGGCTGAGACAATTCACATTCTCTTGATCGCTTACTTTCTTTTAATTCTAAATGCTCAGTATACAGCCTTCAAGTACATTCAAAAGAAGACAATCTTGTCATAACCACCATTTGGAGAAAAAAAAAATCTTCAAGAAGAGAAGGGGCAAGAAAGGTATATGTTTTCAGATTTCATCAAAAGAACAAAAGATGTGGCAAGGAGTATAGAAGTTTAATCTTTTAAAAGGAGCTGTATAGTACTTTTTATACGTATTCTTAAATATCAAGGAGGACTATAGGATATTACAGCATATCCCATTTCTTTAACTGAGCTAAGCTGGGATGCTCGCACTGGCTCCATTGTGAGGCGAGGAGGGGTTTGTGTGGGGAAATACAGTGCCAAGCGTTCACTGAAAGGAGACTGTGGCTAGATGTGAGAGAGACCAAAGCACCTGGGGCACGTCCCCAAAACCTCAGGGGACCAGAGCTGAAGGTCCTGTGCTGGCATGGGTTATTTCGAGCCGCTTGTGGGCCGGACCTAGAGCAGCAGTTAGGCAGCTGAATCTCTTCTTGGACTAATCACAGCGTGGCCACTGCCTCGCTGAGTTGCCCAAATACTTATGGTGCCCTGGAAAGGAGAAACGTAGCGCATGCCTGACCGCTGAGACCATGTGGGGTTTGTTTGGCTTTGGGTTTGGTGTCTTTTCTCTCTAACTCCCCCACTGCTTGTTTCTTGCCTCTGTTGCCAGCCTTTCTGGAAGCTGGAGGCAGCCTGCAGAAAGCATTGGGTGTTGTCCAGTGGCGAAAGCATTGTTTGGTGGGCAGAAGACCTCCATGGTAGTGGTAACTACATACTAGCATGTATCCACCAAGCATTAATCATAGCTTTTTTTGTGGTTTTATTATGCAATATGCAACAACTTCAACAAGCCATGAAAGTGCCAGGCCCTGAGCTTTGGTGCTTCACCTCTTCAGGATCTCTCTGGATGTGGATGTGTATTTGAGTCAGGGCTGCCGAAGCTGCCTGCGGATGACTTCTCGGTCTCTGTGCTCGCTCTCCCCTCAAAAGCCTGCAAGGCTTTGCTGCTCAGTTCCAAAACACCACTGGGAGTTTGGATTTTAATCTTGGTACGTGTCTGACCCCACTTGTAAGGTAGTGCTTCCTCAGTGGGAAGCTGGGATGTTTAATGCCTTAGACACTGGCTTGCTCGGCAGATCTGGTGGTGAGAACCCTAGAACTAACAAAAATAGCCAGTTAACATTACACAGAATGCATTTTGAGCCAAAGACAATAAACACCTTTTTTGCATTTAAGACTATGAATCCAGATCCAGTTTTTAATCATACAAGCATCATTTTGTTGAAATGATTATTGGATTGAAGTAAATCATTTAACTTGGGTAAGATGAAGTCTGTGCATGGTACATAACTGATAGCTGACTATTTTAATTTTTCTACCATTTTAACAACAGGAATCAAATCACAAATGAGTTTTGTGAGTGTATCGTTTCTGTCTCAAGAACTCACTTGTGCTGAACAGGCTAAAACTCAGCACCGGTGGGAAAAGTTGTGAGATGCTGTGATAAAATGTACTATTGGTTGCAGACCACAGTTATTAAATTCTCATATTTGTCCAGGTTCTCTCATTCTCTTGTGGTGTGGTCTTGCTACTTGTATGACTGCAGTATTCATTGTATCTCTAAATAGAAAGCAAAGGAAAGCTTTTTGGGTTGAAATGCATTTTTTTTTTTTAATTCTTTCTTCCAGTGTTTCCCTTTTAAATAGTTTGAGATGCATATAAATATTCCTAATAATTAGGCAGTAGTCAGCCAATTCCAACTTGCCTACAAATGAACCATTTTTAATCAGGCTTCATATGAATTGGGCTGTATCATAAAAATTTCACATGCAACTCAGAGAAAGCTGTTTCTCATTTTAAGTAACGCTCGCTCTTTGTGGGTTTTTGTTTGGGGTTTTTTGTTGTCATTGGATTTTGGTTTTTTCCCTTCCTGGGGTATAAATAACCCAGTATTGTTTGGAATAATATAGTATAAAAATGTTTTCCTGGCCATGTAGGATTCAGGATGTGGGTTGCTTTATTATTGCACTTTATAATGCAAGAAAGATCCTTATTACAGAAGACTAACCATATCTCCCTCATATTTTATTTTATGAAGGAGGCCACACAGAGAGGGTTATCTCCTGATACCTAATATCAGGCTAATCTCATTGTCTCTCATTTTATCTCTGGAAACATACCTAATCAGACTGGTACTAGCAATCATACTTGGTGATAATAATTTGGAAAAATTTTCAGCATCACCAGTTTTTGGGAATTGGTGTCCCTGGCTTGGAAGGAGCGATCCAGCATGGGTGGGCAGCCACTTTACTGGCTGTGAGGTTACAGCCCCCTAGACAGGACTGGGCAGCAGAAGCACTCCTGGTGCTGTATAGACAAGAGGTAGAAGATATTGTAGCTGGTGGAAGAGGAGCAAGAGTGACCTTAACCCTCATCCTTCAGGTCTCCTCTGCCTCCCTCCATCGGGAACAGCAACGTAAGCCATTCCCTCCCACACACGAGTTCTCACACACTGTATAGGAAAATGCTTTCTCTGAAACCTCTCACTGCCTTATTAGATGCAGTTAGATGCTGATGAAGTTCAGAAGTTGTTAGAGTGAAAGGACTAACGGACAAACAGGCGATATAGTTGAGTAAGTCTCTTTTCCTTCGAAAATTAAGCTAGGTTCTTGTATTTTATATGAAAAATAGTGAGTAAGCAAACCAAAGCCAGGGGCACGGTTTTGTTTCTTTTGCTTCTTTTTCATAACTTTTATAATGCCTTGTGTGTTAATTGCAAATTTAATCCCAAATATTCGTACTGCTGCCTGCTGTCCATGTTTGTTTTCTTGGTAACCTGTGGCCTGAAAGTCACCACAGAACATGTAATTTCTTTTCTAAACTGCTAGGAATTAATCTAGTGATTGAAAGGGAATACTAATAAAGATGTTGGTGTGTATGATTCACTCCACTGCAGTGTAATCAGGTTTTCCTGGATTTTTATAAAAAGAAACTATGAATTAATCCTCATAATTTTGTCTCAAGTATAAAAAGCACATTATATTTCCAGAACAAAAGCTGTAAAACACCAAAGGGAAGTTATCCTTGGGCTTTGGTAAAAGTTCAAGAGATGGCTTTTGACATGTAATAATTCTTGTCTATGCAAATTGTTTTATGGTGTAGCAGGCTTTTCTTTTTCCTAACAAATGGCATAGAAATATATTTCTCTATTCTCAAAAATGTATTTGAGTACTAAATTTGAAGAAAACCATCACCACCTTTTTGGAATGGTATTCAAGCTTCTTCATCTTTTGGTCTTGTTTCTCTATGGTTGCCAGTTGCCTATTTCAGCCTGGCTATGTGGGATCTGATACCCAGTGTGGCTGTAGGTGTCACCTCAAATACACTTAAAGAATGTGTGTATCGATGCAGTGCATGGAGGTAAAGCAAATAAATAAGTACAAACCAGCATTCTTTAATGTGTATCTCCATTTGTCTCTTGCCCCTTTTCCTTGAATTATGTATGTCCTAACAGGAGATGTTGATGATGCCAGTTAAAGCCAGTTTAAGTGGGACTTTCTAACCTCTCCATGTGGGTGTGCTTTTGTTTGTGGTTTGTTTTGTTTGTTTGGTTGGTTGTTTTCCACTTGGGTTCTCATTGCTTGAGACCCCGGCACCTTGCTGGAGCTGAGGTTTCAATAAATAGGTTTTTCTTAAGATTTAGCCCTACGTGCTTTAGGTTTGAAAAAATGAGTTCTAGGCACTGAGGTATTATTGAAAATCACTCGATATTTATGAGAACGAAGTTGTTAAAAAACAAAAGGTGTTTGTAGCTATAATAATAATAAACTTTCAAAATAATGGTTTAAAGTTCTAAAAATGAAATATTAATATCAAGAAAACATGGATGCTCACACATGCACGCACACACACAAAGGCATTATTACCTTTTCAGTTGTGCTTCTGGTGTTCCAGAAAACCAAACATTATGTTAAATCGGTAGAGACAATCGTTCATAGTCCTTGTGCCCCAGAGTAGCTGTCGATAATTATAGAAATGGTGACTACTTACCTCATCTTAAAATATGTTCCAACTCTTTTGGACTAAAATTGCAGTCTAGTTGAAATTATCTCGTCCAGTGATTTTTATTTATTTTTTTTTTTAATTTGTGCCTTTAATAGCCACACAATGGGCTTGCAATGTTATATTGCCTAAAACGTTTCTCAAAACCAAGTCTTCAGAAGGTAAAGATGTAGTATTACATGCTGTGCTCATCTTTATGATATTTCCTGAAAAGACCTAAAATTTCACCTTACAGGAGTTTCTCCTTCTTTTTCTGTCTGTCTCTTCTGAGAATGAAACAAAGTATCTTGCTAGAGAGTATTTTTTGTTTGGTTTATTGATTGTTTTTTAAGTCTTTGATATGCTGGAATTAACAGTAAAGCTGCTAAAAGGTAAAATAAAATGAAAACACTTTCCTTGCTTATGTCTCTTTGTAAGATGTTGTTACCAACTATATTTCTGTGTTTTCAGGGCCATGACCTCTAGTTTTCTCATACAATTTGCACAGAAAATGAATATATGCTAATTATAGAAATTAACTATTAAATCCAAGGATTTCTATTATTCTGAGAAGAAAGGGCTACAGAAGCCTTATAGAAAAAAAAAAAAAGGTGTGCAAATACTGAGCATTCTTATTATCCTGTTCTGATTTATGTCCTTTACTGTTATTTACGAATGGCTTCCCTCTGATTAGATTTAACTGTAAAACAAGTCTCACTGATATAATAAAGATTAAAAAGTACACATGCAAGTATTAACCACTTAAAATGTGCCAAAATCTTCTAGTTTTGTAACTGATTGTATAGCACAGAAATGTATTTTAAAATATCCTATATGGTAGTTAAGACAGTTTTATGGGAAGCAGCTTCAATTACTAAGTGAAAAATCTCATTTCTGTTTCAAAGATTAATTTCTTTTCCTTATTTTTTTTTCCAGACTGCAGTGTGGAAAGTTTGAGTTTTGTTCTATGCTGACAAAAATAAAAAATCTTGCAATAATATTGTTCCCTCTGTCTTGCAAAGAATTTGTATTTGTTTGGAAAACTGTGGGACTAATGTAGAGGGTGTATGATCTTCTATATCCAACTGCTACAAAAATAAAAGCCACGAGCGTTGTTAGGCAAGCAGGCATTTTCTGCTTCAAAATACAGTATAAAATCAGGTTCACATCTCATTGCAAAAGAGAAGACAAAAATAATACTATGGCAAACCTATATTAGGGAAGCAGAAGTCTAACATTCCAGCATAATTTGCACTAAGATTGCAACACAACCAGACGTGTGTTTATACACACATGGAAAACATGTATGTGTATACATATATACACCAGCATCTCCACAGGAAGACTGCAAACCTGTGGCACTATGTCTAGTTCATGTCACTCACCCCCTAAACTGTTTATCTGCACAGACTTCTCACAGCTCAGAAACAGTCTCATTTCGAGAAATGAAGTATTCTGTCAGAGATTGCATGACAGTTTAATATATTACCATTAAACCTATTTTATAAGCAGAGTTACTTGGTGCAGGATGTGTTCACCTGAAGGAATGCGAGTTTGGATACTCCTTGGTGACTCCATGGGAAAAGCTGAGATGTTTTCCCAGGGGTATTGTGTGCTGCTTTGCTGGGTGTGTGGTGCCATGAGCGTGCGTTGTGTCATCCAGCAGTCGGGTATTACAATTCCCTTCCACAACCCCCTTCTCACACGTGCCTTAGTCTCCTGGTTGGTCAGACGGACCTTTCTCTGAGACATGACCTGGCCTTTATATACAGGCTGTGGGAAGAGTGAGCTTTACACTACCATCTGAACTTGGCACAGATGTGCCAGTGGATGCCCTGATAGGTGAGGAACAGCATGGTGCCCAGCTCCAATGGGGCAACAGAGCTCTGCCTTGGCCAATGCCCATGGCAGGAGTACAGGAACTGGCTGGTGTCACAGCTGCTCTCAGCTGAATCCCAGCTTAATGTGCCATCATTGTACCAGGCTACTTGTGACACAGTAAACAAACTGCTCGTAAATGACAAGGCAGGTAGTCAGGTAGGTAACCCTGAGCCAGACACAGTTGTAGCAATCCCTTCCTGGCAATAGACCAGCAGGCGAAGGCTCAGAGAGAAGCTATGAGAGGGGCTGTTTCCAACACATCCTAAATGACACATTGCAATACAACGTGGTGAGGGATGCTTTGGCATGTTGTGTTGATGTCACTTTTTCTTGCCTTAAAGCAGTTCTAACATGGCTCATACTCCTTACTTTGCCTCACCTAAGCAGGCTCAATAGGTAGCCTACCTATAGCCGTGTCTGAAACGTGTTCATCATCTGTTTGCAGCAAAGGCCACACGTTCTGTGAGCTGCCTATCCCACCCCGGGGTCCAGCAGATCACCGTATCCTAGAACAAATCCACTTACGTAACATTTACATTAGTGATTTATAGCTTAGGACAGCAGTCTGTAGCAATTTCATGTATTCATAGAATATGAATTCTTAGAATTCAAAGAAAATACCACGTTATCCTTATTTTGTACTAGATGCAACACATAGTTTTAAACAAAACATTTACTTTTCTAAACACTAAGGTAATATTGACTCAGATACATTTTTAGAAAAGAGCATTCTTTCACCAAATAAAATTTATAAACAGGTGGAATGACAACAAATTTAATGAACTACTGAGTAGAAACAGTGTTTCCTTTTTGTTTGATAAGTATTATTCTTACTGAAAAAAAAAAGAGGTCAAATGTTGCATATGTGCCTGTGTATACCTTTTAAAAAAGTTGTGAACTCGGACTGTTTGACTGAGCAATAAAATGTCACATCTGTCTGATCCTCCTTTTTGACATCAGATTTTGAAGACATCCATTGTATTTGCAGGAGAATGGACTTCTCCGTTGCCCGAGGACTAAAAGCTGAGGAGCAGGATGGAGGTGGAGCCCAAATGCCCAATGGCCTCTTGAAGGCAAAGTGGGAAACCATAAGATCTGCCGGGGCTGGAAATGGGACTTCTGCTATTTGTGTCATGGGAAAGTTTTCTGTTTGCTTTCTCTTTACAAAAAAAAAGGTACTTCATTTGTCTTGTTTTAGCTGTATGTTCTAAAGCTTTGAGCAGAACTATTTACTTGCAGAAGTGTAATTTTTGATTGTTACATGAGCTGATGCATGTGTTTACACTTAACATGTTTCTCACCTTAAATTGCTATGAGCTTATGAAATTAAAACCATGACCATTCTTATATAATAGAGCTCTGCACTATACTGCTTACTATAATATGACAAGATTTAGGAAACATTTAAATTAACTAATCCTAGGACTTTGGTAATATTTCCAAGAAACATATGCATCACAAAGTTCTGTATATGTTGATCTCTCTTACTCTTAGATACAAGCTTTTCCGTTTTATACCCTTTTCATTTTAACAGCCAGTGCATGTGCTGTTGCTCAGCTACGAAACACTTGCAAAAGTTGCGTGGTTCAGGTATTCTGCCAGATGACTTTTGCCATGTTTTGTTTATCAGAAGCTGTATTTTCATTTAAATTTTCATTACAGATTTGTATTACAATAGTTGCATTTTTTCTATGAAGAGCAACTCATGTACTGAACAGTCAAACGCAGAGCAGTAATTAGTCTGGGAGAGATCAGAGCAGCTGCTTCCCTGTCAATTCAGTGCCCTGCTTGAAAAAAAAATCCACTTGGATGTCACAAATGCAACTTCAAGGGGCTTAGCAGGAACTACTCTTTAACTTAACCCTTCTCTTTTGCAGGGAACTCATGGGAAGAAGAAATTCCTTGACCAACAGTGTCTCCAAAACCCATCAGAACATGTCACAGGGGGAAAGCAGCGTCCGAGGCCAGTTTCATGTCCCAAGACATGAGTTGGTCTGATTCTTTGCTGAGTGACAGATGCAAACCCTGTGGGATTTAAAAAAAAAATAAAAAAATAGTGAATGACAGCCAAATACTCTGATGAGAAGCTGTAGAGCTGGAATAGTAGTATTAACAGCCCACCATTAGTATTGTCAGCAGAGAGATTTCTTCCTTAATGCACCCTGCTGAGGTAGATGATCTCTTGAAATCTATTTCAGCCCAGCATTTTTATGATTTCGTGGCAATATCTCAGTATTTTGGCTAGTACTCAAAGTCCTGTTCTCTCTTCTTTCTCTGCCCTATATTGTCAAGTGGCTAGGGCAAAAAAAAAAAAAGAGGTTTGATTAAAGTTCCTTTACCTTAAAAGCAAAGGCTACAGCTGCATTCTGTAAGAAGAGAGAAGGTGGGAGCACGTCTGTGTTCCCTGTCCAGGGAGGATGGAGTGCAAGGTGGCAGAAAAGGGGGTCCTTGCTCAGCAAGGGGAAAAGATAACACCACCCCCATCACCCTTCCGAGCACTACAGGAGGAAATGATGGAAGAAATTTTACTCACTGGAGAGGAAAATAGCGTAAAAGTTATGCAATGCCTTAGGATGAAGGAGAATAAGAAGAAAGAGCATCATACTGCAAAAAGCATACCATGGGTGTAGTGCTCCTTTCCCCTTACTGGTGTTCTCTCTGCCTGCCTGGTGAAGGGTATTTTTATAGTCCCTTGCACGGAAGTGGGAGAAAGGAGATGGGGAGGCCTTCTCTGCAGGTTTAGTCAGGTTTAGACCTCTGCTGCGACATGCTGGTCTGAATTTTGATCCCTGGGTGGTTCTCCCATTCTCTGGTTTTATGTGATAGACTATAGTAGCTGTGTCAGGCTCTCTCCTTGGCTGGCTGGGAACTGAGCCAATGATTTACCAAAGTAAGGCAAGCTGGTGGTATTTGCTTTCTTCTAGAACTGGTGGAAGAACAAATTTCACTCCCAGTTTTAACTCTTGCAGGACACAGTAGCTGGAACCAAATATTTCTGTCTGTAACAGCACTGCTACTATATCCTGAAAATACTAACAGTTCTCAGTTATCTAAATACATGGAAAACCCCTCTGCTCATCTCTTTCCACAGAGATCTGTGATCATTTAAAAGTGTGTTCATTTTCTTAAGTATTTTTTGCCAATGGTATACATCCAGGTACATTTTTTCCTACAGGTTACCTGTAGGCACTCTTTTGCAACCGTTTTTTTTCCGTTCCTGTCCTGGCATTACAGAATGGTCCAGCATGTGCTCAGCCCTGGGGTGACTGGAGAGCTGCCCTGGTCTGTGCTGACAGGAGAACTGCACATCCCCCCCCGTCTGCAGCATGCCCGTATCCTGCACTGCCAAAAACTTCTGTGCTCCAGACACCGTAAAGCTGGAGCAGAGTTTGGACAATTGTTTTACAGCTGCATTCTAATTTTTTTTGCCTCAAATGCAGACATTGTAGTAAAACAAGCTTATTGCGTTGTCAAAAGCTGGGATGGGGGTTATTGGCTCGTTTGGCATCCCTAACAGGTGGGCTAATTGTGGGTCCTTATGGCATGCTGACTGCCTGCACTTGCGGCCAAATGGAAATTACCTCCGCCGCCACAAATGTTCCAACATAGGTTGTTTTAGTGGGGATAGTAGTTGTCGTTTTCAACATATGAGCAATCTCTTCAAGTTTAATTTTTAGATTATCAGACAATTGTAAAGATGTTTAATTCAGGGAGCCATAATGCAACTTTCTTAATGTGATATGAAGGCTTTTAAAAAACACCTCTTTAAAAAGAAGCCCATTTGCATTAAAGAGAGAGAACCTTTTCTCTTACTGCTTTTGTTCTGATCTCCTTTGAAGTGACAACATCTGAGATCTATGGAAAACTCAAGTGCTGTGTATGATTATAGGAATGACATGATATTAAGTGGTTGACCTACCTATTATAGAATTTGTAAGGCACAGAACTTTTTATCACACAGTGATAAATATCACACTATGGAGAACTGAAGCTGCTACTTCCCATTTGAAATGGAGCCATTCTTAAGCCAGCACTAATATTTTAGACACAGATATTCTTTGTTTTTTCGTTAGAGAAAAATAAATCTTGATCTTTTTTCCCCATCTCTTTATGGTACCAACTGATATTTCAGAAAACGATCTTGTTCTGTATTTGGATATATTAAAAATGTACTTCAAAGTGTAAGAAAAAGTTGTTTTAGCCAAAGACTGCTTTAGTTAAATCAATTATTCTTTTGAGTGTAAACAGGCAGGTATGTTAAGCACATTTGTAGGGATGAGGCCTTAAATGTACAACCTTCCAGTCCTTACTTTATGTTCTGTGACCAGACAGCCTAGTGAGAACACCCGGATGAAACAGGAGCAAACAGTATTGTAAATCCAAACATTTTGAAAGCAAGAGCTATTAGTTGTGATCTTTAGGAAGATTTTAAAAAAAGACAACAATCTGGGTATAAATGTGATCCTATAAAACACTTCAGTGTGTCCTTTAAGACTAAGAGTTGTGTAAAAGGGCCGTTGTGCCAGCTGGGTATGGCAGCCCACTGCTCGTTCCTCTCAGTGTGCCGGCCGTGCGGGGCAGCAATGCGAAGGAGTGACTTCTAGAAGTAGAGTATTGGAGACATGGAAGGAGGAGGCCAGTTGTGAAATTATTGCATTTGTGGTTTTGTGCATGTTTATGAAGGCATCAAAGACTAAGCTGGACAAAGCAAGAATTTCTTTCTCCCTTCACAATTTAAAGTTCCACAGAGATCTGCTGAGCTGTTACAGTTGTAGACGTACAGAGTAAGAGGAGGAGGAAAGAATGTGGGCAGGTGATCCTGTGCTAAGTAAAAGCAATTTTCCTTGGACCAAATTAGTTTGAAAAATTGTATCCTGGTATTATTCTGGTAAAATCTCTTAGGATATGGTTATGGTTATGTTTCCCCTTTTCCAGTCAGCAGGAACTTCACCAGACTGCCACGACTTCTCAAATATGGTGGGTGGTGGCTTGACAACTTCATCTTCCAGTTCCCTCCAGATCTGCGGATGAATCTCATGAGGTTCCACAGATTTGTGCACCTTCAGTTTCCTTAGACGGTCTCAAACCTGATCTTCTCCTGTAGCAGGTGGTTCTTCATTCTCCCAGTCCCTTTTTTTGCCTTCTGGGTGGTGTGGTTAGAGCCCTCGCTGGTGAATACAGAGGCGAAAAAGTCACTCAGTACCTCAGCCTTCTCCATATCCTGGGAACCAGGTCTCCCATTTCCTTCTGGAGAGGGCCCATGTCTTCCCTAGTCTTTCCTTTAACTCTGACAAACTTATAGAAGTTTTTCTTGTTATCCTTGATATCCCTGGCCAGATTTAATTCTATCTGGGCTTTAGTTTGCCTAATCTAGTTCCTGGCATTTGGACAGTTTCTCTGTGTTCCTCCCAGTCTACCTGTCCTTTCTTCCTCCTCTGTAGGCCTCCTTTTTGCTTTTGAGTTTCTCTAGAAGCTCCTTTTCATTCGTGCACGCCTCCTGGCTTTTTTGCCTGACTTCTTCTTTCTTGGGATACACTGCTACTGAGCTTGGAGGAGGTGATCCTTGAATACTAACCAACTAACTAATTCCTTGGGCTCCTCTCCCCTCCAGTGCTTTATCTCATGTTACCCTACCAAGCAGACCCCTGAAGAGGCCAAAGTCAGCTCTCCTGAAGTGTAGGGTAGTGAGCTTGCTGCACACTTTCCTTACTACCCCTTAGACGGTCTCAAACCTGATCTTCTCCTGTAGCAGGTGGTTCTTCATTCTCCCAGTCCCTTTTTTTGCCTTCTGGGTGGTGTGGTTAGAGCCCTCGCTGGTGAATACAGAGGCGAAAAAGTCACTCAGTACCTCAGCCTTCTCCATATCCTGGGAACCAGGTCTCCCATTTCCTTCTGGAGAGGGCCCATGTCTTCCCTAGTCTTTCCTTTAACTCTGACAAACTTATAGAAGTTTTTCTTGTTATCCTTGATATCCCTGGCCAGATTTAATTCTATCTGGGCTTTAGTTTGCCTAATCTAGTTCCTGGCATTTGGACAGTTTCTCTGTGTTCCTCCCAGTCTACCTGTCCTTTCTTCCTCCTCTGTAGGCCTCCTTTTTGCTTTTGAGTTTCTCTAGAAGCTCCTTTTCATTCGTGCACGCCTCCTGGCTTTTTTGCCTGACTTCTTCTTTCTTGGGATACACTGCTACTGAGCTTGGAGGAGGTGATCCTTGAATACTAACCAACTAACTAATTCCTTGGGCTCCTCTCCCCTCCAGTGCTTTATCTCATGTTACCCAGTTCCCTCCAGATCTGCGGATGAATCTCATGAGGTTCCACAGATTTGTGCACCTTCAGTTTCCTTAGACGGTCTCAAACCTGATCTTCTCCTGTAGCAGGTGGTTCTTCATTCTCCCAGTCCCTTTTTTTGCCTTCTGGGTGGTGTGGTTAGAGCCCTCGCTGGTGAATACAGAGGCGAAAAAGTCACTCAGTACCTCAGCCTTCTCCATATCCTGGGAACCAGGTCTCCCATTTCCTTCTGGAGAGGGCCCATGTCTTCCCTAGTCTTTCCTTTAACTCTGACAAACTTATAGAAGTTTTTCTTGTTATCCTTGATATCCCTGGCCAGATTTAATTCTATCTGGGCTTTAGTTTGCCTAATCTAGTTCCTGGCATTTGGACAGTTTCTCTGTGTTCCTCCCAGTCTACCTGTCCTTTCTTCCTCCTCTGTAGGCCTCCTTTTTGCTTTTGAGTTTCTCTAGAAGCTCCTTTTCATTCGTGCACGCCTCCTGGCTTTTTTGCCTGACTTCTTCTTTCTTGGGATACACTGCTACTGAGCTTGGAGGAGGTGATCCTTGAATACTAACCAACTAACTAATTCCTTGGGCTCCTCTCCCCTCCAGTGCTTTATCTCATGTTACCCTACCAAGCAGACCCCTGAAGAGGCCAAAGTCAGCTCTCCTGAAGTGTAGGGTAGTGAGCTTGCTGCACACTTTCCTTACTACCCTAAGGATCTTGAGCTCTACCATTTCATGATTACTGCAACCAAAGCTGCCCTTGAGCTTGACGTTCTTCACTAGCACCTCCTTGTTGGTAAGGTCAAGGTCCAGCGTGGCTCCTCTCCTCATTGGCTCCTCAACTATTTGGAGAAGGTTGTCATTGACACATTCCAAGAACTTCCTGGATTGCTTGTGCTCTGCTGTGTTGTCCCTCCAACAGATATTGGGGTGGTAAAGTCCCCCATGAGAATCAGGGTTTGTGAACATGATGCTACTCCAATCTCAGCCTCCTGAAGTGCTGGAATTTCCCCTGGCAGGGGAATTTTCTTAAGAGGTTTTTGTTTTCTCCCTTTTTGTCTCATATGAATGATTTGAAAATGAATGCAAGTCTTCAGGCCTAACAAAGGAAGGTGTCTGTCTTGTTCAGAAGTTATGTGTTTTGTGGAGATGGTTACTTCCCTTCTGCCACACACTTACCACCTACTATGAGCGCAGCAATGGAAATCCACTGCCAAAGTTATGAGTTGTTAATTAGAGCAGAAACCGTGGTAGTTCTTTGCCTGGGATGTGCTTTGCAAATTCACTTTGTATAGATGTTGCATTCAAAATTGTTAGCAGCCCTGTTTTTGTTGTACCCTGGTTTTTCTCCAAAACTTTAGAGGTTAACATTACACTCAAGTGAGAAGAAAAGAATGTTCATACTGGATGTGAGTTCAACTATATTTTGATTTAATTTCATTTTTTTGAAATAAATGGAAATAGCTTAATGTGTCCCCTAAGAAATAATGAAATGGTGCAATAATGTGTCCTGTACTGTTGTGAATACTGAAACAGTTTCCTTTCTTGCTTGCAAGGTCCATTCACGCAGCTCTGAAAAAGTAAAGGAAATTATTTATGTGTACCTTGAAAACTAAGTTTTGTGCTTCACGCAAAATGAGACTTTAACGTTGCCTACAGTTGGTGTGAATAGTAAAAGAAACGGGAAACAAAAAAGTCCTTTGGAGCTCGGTTCAAGGGGGTCTGACACACTACAAGAGAGCCACATGACATCTGCACATTTTTCTGTACGTTAGCGCTGGAAAGAGGTTAGAATTACCAGGAAATGTTGCCCTGTGATTTCTGTATTGAAGTGGCTGCATCTGTGCCACCTGTTGATGACATGATTGGAGCATTAGTTCTTGCTCTGCCTTAGCACTATTGATAACTCTGCTTAACATCGCCACAGGGGAGGCTTTGTTGGAGGCTGCAGTCACTTCGCCTGAGCAATGGTGTACATTGGCTCCCCCATTCAACTCTTTTTTCTGACATTAGCGCATTTGAATGGGCCACCAGTGAAGCCATTCAGTGAGAACATGCAGCGGGGCTCCTGGGTGGCCCGGGGCCGGGCTGAGAACCCCCGTTAATGGACTGCCAGCCGCGGCCCATTGAGCTCCATGAACTCGGTGACCAAAGAAAAGTGAGACAAAGATGTCCCTCCCCGCAACGTGTAGGTCAGCGCCGGACAAAGGCGGGCAGTGACCAATCAAACCTATTTGATTACTCCGCTGAAAAAGGGGGCGCCGACCCCAAGGGGAGCCCTGCTCCCGCCAGGGCTGCCCGGCTCCTGCGCTCCCTTCCGCGCTGCGCCCATCACCCGGGCACCGCGGCTCTGAGGACTTGGCTGAGCCCTGGCGCTGCTCACAGAGGGATTTGCAGGCCCTTTAAGCCTGACGTCGGTGTAAGAATCGCTGCAGATTGCTTATAAACACGCGTATAACCCTCTTGCGTGTTGTCCCCCCGTGTAGCGCATACCCATTTGTGTGTCTGCGGAAAGTCAGCGGCAGTGCAGTGAATTGAGTGCAGTTAAACTCCTCGTCTGACTGTTCCTGCCGATGGTCTTGATAAAGACAACAGCATTTCTCAAACATTGACCAAAGATGGGTGAATCCAAGATGGAAAGTAGCAGATACTGCGTTGTGTCCCACTCCCAAATAACAAATGTGGTCAATATTAAAATCACGTTCTGTTGAAAGAGGATTTTCATTGCATTTTTGCCAGTGATTACAAAATATCTGTTTCTTTTTTTTTGGTTTGTTTGTTTGTTTGTTTATTTTGCTTCTAACTTACACCTGCTGGAACTAACAGGCTCCTGTTCACAGTCATTAAAAGTACTCTGCTGAGTCAGTCGGACACCAGGTAGTGAGATCTCATCTCACAGTTAAGGAAAAAAGGGCAGGGAAGCTGTTGGCTCTAAGCTCTCTACAGCTCTACAGCTAAGATCCTCTGATTTGGGTCAGTGGCTTGAAAGCCGTTGGTTGGCTTGGAATAGGGACAGCATACAAGACTACTCTCATCCTTGCATCTTTGTATGGTCTCTCTGAAGTCCGCTGGAGAAGTGTTTCCATTAAGATTAACAGAAGAGCTGTGAGAAACATCCTGAACCCCATGCAGATGTTGTGAGCTCAGTTGTCAAATTTGCTCATTTGATGAACTGATGGGCATATTACCTGTGTGGATCCTGTTTTCACCCTTGTGAAAGTATCCCTCAAAACTTTGTATGGGTGCTAAATATCCCTGCAGCTAGGAGGAAACTGTGTATGTGTGACTTCATGTTGTATTTCCTGCACCTCATTCCCCACTTGCTTTAGGAAAAACCCTCGGGGCTGAGCTGTCTGGTGCCTAGAAGATATATATTTGCTTTGTAACCAATCTCCCACAGATCTAACACTGCCTTTTCTAGATCACTTCTCCTGTCTTGAAAGTGTCTGTGAGTTTTCTGTAACAGAAGACAATATGACAAGCTCTCAGCTTCTTGTAAATAACAGATTTCCATTTTGATTGACAATGAAGGACAGAAGAGAAATGAGTAATTTCTTTTTCTTGACTTTATAATACCTTACAGCAAATATTCTCTACCAAGGTTTTTTTTTTGGTTTTGTGTTTCTGTCAAAATTAAGGCAAAGCAGAACTAGCCTCAGAGACCCCAGAGAGAAAAAAAAAAAAAGATATGTGGATTTAGAGGTAGGGGGAGGATGCTAAAGCAGGAAGAATTAGTTGAAAAATACTGTGGAAATCTCAACTCCACAGTTTATTAATTTTAAAAATAGACTGTAGTTTCAGGATTGTAAAACATACAGTTGAAAGTGAAAATATGAGGAGAGAATTTTACAAAGAAAAGACATGAAGCAGAAAGAAGTCCCTTGGGAATGCTCAGGCTGGTTATAAAGATAAAGAGGGCAAAAGGTGGACAAAAAAGAGAAAGAGAAGCAGCCAGGTGAGACAGATGACCAGAAATGAAGAGACAGCTGAGCCTGATCTGCTCAGATTAGAGAGGTCCAATTAAAAAGCATGCAAAGTGCTGGGTATGATTGAGCCAGTGATTTAGTTGTGAGTGTTTGAGCACAGAGTTCTTACTTTCTAGGTCTGGTTTTGTTTTTTAAATGCTAAAACTATTCCCTACATTGCACAATTGTCTATGACTTTGTATACCTTTTGGTTCCATTGCAATTGTGATATATTACTGTTTTTCCAAGAGGAAACAAGAACTCAGGCAGCTAGAGAGGCTTTGGAAGAATGGATGGGAAACCTTGCTCCACTTGGTAAGTTTTTGATGGTTACTAAGCAGATAAGATGCAGTCAAATCTCTCATGTTACTTTCTTGAATGTAAAAACAAAGGCACAGTATGTGGGGATATGCATTTCTGTGTGAGCAACCAGTAAATATCTAGACTTATTTTTATGATTGTGGATATATTGGAAACTTCAGATACATGATAACAAAAATCATAAAGAATCTGCACTTACCTTTATAATCAGGCTTCTGCTGTAGCAATAAAGAAAATGGTTAGTTTCCCTAACGTGGCTACCAACCCATGTAACAGCTCAGGACTAACTAGATCAGAGTTGTTTGGGCCTAGGACAAAGCAAGAATGTAAGGGTTTTGCTGCTAATGTTAAAAAAGAGAACGTGTTGAGAGAAGCAATCACTGCAGTCTCTGGGGGGCAGCACACCACCACCTCCTGTGCCTGGATGTAGCAGCCGCTTCAGCCTCATACATCACCTCAGAAGAATAACTGCTGCTGTTGCTAGAAACCTGAGAGAACTTGGGTTTGATTTCACCTGGTCTCCTACAATAAGTATTTTATTCACTGTTTATAGGACTGTGTTACTTAAAATCTTAGGACTTTGCAAACATTACTAGTTTTGTGCATGCTCAGCAATATCAGTTTAATTCTTGTGTTAGACTTTTGTCTCCTGTGGTTACCCTCTGGTATAAAATTTGATAATATTACCTTGATCAACAATGGTTCTGGTCATTTTTCCTTTGCTTCCTGTCAGATTTTTTTTCCATAACTGTAAAGGGTTTTGCCATGTGGAAAAGCAGTCCTTTACAAAGGATGCTTTTTTTTTCACTTGCTTCTTGCCAAGAGGTTTCTGTACTTCTCAAATATGATAGATAATGGCTTGACAAATTAATCTGCCAGTTCCCTCAGGACATGTGGATCAGGTCCCATGGACCTGTGCACCTTCAGATTCCCTGGATGGTCTCAAACTTGATCTTCTCCTACGGTGGGCAGCTTCTCATTCTCCTGGTCCCTGCTTTTGCCCTCTGCAACTTGGGTGGTATGGTTAGAGCCCTTGACAGTGAAGACAGAGACAAAAAAAGTCATTGAGCCTTCTCCATATCCTGGGGACCTTCCGTTTCCCTCTAGAGAGGGCCCACATTTTCCCTAGTTTTCCTTTTATCACTGACACACCTATAGAAGTTCTTCTTGTTGCCCTTGACGCCCCCTGCCAGATTTAATGCTACCAGGGTTTTAGTTTTCCTAACCTGATCCCTGGCTGCTTGGACAATTTCTCTGTATTCCTCCCAGTCTCCCTGTTCTTGCTTCCACCCTCTGTGGGCTTCCTTTTGAGTTTGTTTCTCCAGAAGCTTTTTGTTCATCCATGCAGGCCTCCTGTTGTTTCTTCATCTTTGTGTCCTATTTCCTCTTTGTTGGGACGCAAAACTTCCAAAAGTTCTGAAGTTGTGTTCTGAATTTCACAGGGAGATGCTGAATCCTGAGTAGAACTGTCCTGGTCAATGCTGGAGCACTACCATGGTCTCCTTTTCAGGTTTCTAGAACATTCTAAAATGTTGGCTTTAATTCAGAACATGCATACAAATTTAGAAATGCATACGTGTACCAAGTGATAGGTATACAAATATGAGCTTAATTTTTCAAATGGATACTGAATGAACTGTTACATCAGGCTTATTAGCAAGTCTAGTCTAAACTATATTAAAAAAAAGAAAATGGAAGGATGCTGTGAGCTTCCTTGGGATGCTGGAAAACCTTGATCACTTTTGTAAGTTTGTGATGGGCACACTGCTTGTTAATTGCTGTTGTCAGGAAGTGAGAAGAACGAGAGAGAGAACTAAGACACCTTGAACAAGTAGAAGACAATAATTCTTAAAATAGTATTTTATTAAACCTTTGGAGGTCAAAGAGCAACATCTAATTTAGGTGATCAGTGTGACATGTTTCAATAAAGCCTTAATTGTCATGTCTATCATTTCTGTAAGCTCAAACAACGTTGAAGGGGTTAATTTACCATGCATAATCTGGAAAAAACAGACAATAGATCATGTTAACTAACAGTTAAGATAGAGACACTATTAGTGCCACCAGGTAAGATAGCTTCTGTCTGATAGTTAGCCCTTCTGCCAGGTAGTACCCCACGTCTCAGGAGTGCCCAAATCCCCATACTTATTCTTCAAATCTGTTTGAGAACAGAGAAATCTTTCTCATTAAGCATCTGCAACATCCTCTTTCCTGACTTCCTGAACACATCATCGTGTCCCTCTAGTCCATAGTAAGTTCTTCTAAGTTAACTTTCATATAATTTGTAAAATTCTTTGCAAGGTTTGTCCTTTGGATGTTGGAAATTGCCCAATACAGGTATTGGGCGGAAATTCAGTGAAATTCAGTGAAATTGCCCAATACAGGTATTGGGCGAGTATTAAAGTACTTGCACATACAGGTCAACTGTTGAATATTGCTGCTTAGAATTATGCCTATCCTACTACTTTTGTATACAACACTGAAGAAATTGTCTAGAATATGTGTCTTCAACATAACCATTTAAGAAGCTGTACTGCACTGAACCTGGAGTTCTGTTTTGTGCAGGAAGAAAAATCCCTCTGTAATATATAAAAGAGATATTCTTCACAAAATGTAATGGACTGAGAAATATTCTTTTCTAAAAGAAAATGGATTTCAATATGAAAATTAATTTGAAAACAGTTAAAAGCACAGTCGTGCAAAAAGTTTTTGCATCTTTTCTTTTGCTGTGAATGACTGTAAGAATATCCCTTCCATTGTGAGGGCAAGAAAACATAAAAAGTGAAGTGTGCTTTTAAAAGTGGATTTATCTGGGAGGTCAAGTGCTAAAATCCCCTATCTAAGAGCCCTTTTTCAGTTGTGGAAATTTTCAGTTTCTCATGGGTTGCTATAGCATCTATTATTTTAAGAGCAAATTCTTTAAAGGCTATGCTAAAAATATAAGCTTCAATATTGCCCCATGGAATGGCTGCGGGTCTCTTAACTTGGCCTCAACAATCATATTTGCCTAATCAGAATCTCATCATTATTAGCTAATTTTATTCCAGGCCAGTAAGTAAAGCCTTTGAATATGAAAAAAATAAAGTATATAACCATACCCTGTATATCTTCATATATTTAGAGTTATTTCAAGTATGACTTAGCCTGATTTTTCAAGGGTTTATAAAGCCTGATTTTTTCAGAACAGTTACAACTCAACCCTGTAATGGTTTTACCCCAAGTCGTCACCGCATGCATCTTAACTTCAGCTTCGTCTTCCTGTAGTTTTTATCTGACAATAAGTACTGACCTCTGTTTCAGAGGCAGGTCCAATGCATGTAGGTTTACTTAGAATTTGCAACATGAAATCCTATGTTTAAACATAACAATGAAGTGGGGACAAACATGATAGAAATAAGGCTTTTATAAACCTAGCCCGTGACATCTCTTTGCTCAGAACCAACCTTGAGTGTAGAACTGTTTTTATCCAGGAGTAGTTTTTACACATATGATCTACAGCTATAAACCAAGACTTTGCCTTTAAGAGCATGTTGAGTGGGGATTTAGCACTGTGAGAGCAGACATATGGTAAAGAAGATATTTGTAGAACATATCAGAAAAGAGAAGAAGGATGTATAAGGGGTCAAAAGCTAGGCTAGCAGTGTGAGGGAAGCGTGAGAATAGGGCTAGAGAGAGTTTAGGAAGAAGGACAGCCAGCTGAGAACCTGGGAGTGACAGGTGGCAAACTGTTTGCCGTTAATTTGCGGGGGTTAGGTAAGTATCTCTCCTGAAAAAGAGTTTATGATTCCAGGTTCAGTTGCAGTAGAAATCAGAGCAAGCAGGATAAACAGAAAGTAGTAATCTTGGTTAAAGTAGGATGGCAACAAATAAATTTGTTACTGAATTAGCAGCTTTTCAAACACTAAATACCACTGTACATGAAACAAAAATCCTTCTGAATGCTAAACAGCTGTTAAAGGCAATTATTTTTTGCAAACAAACCCATGAAAGAGAATTTCCCGATCACCTCAAACTGCTGTTTTGTGTGACCCACAAATGCTGGTTTTAATAAGCAATCTGGCAGTAGGGAAAGCCCCAGAAAATGAGCATAAAAGATTCAGACACATAAGCATGATAGTTGCAAGGTTTTTCCAACCTGAGACTTTGCTAACCTGGCTAGTTTGGGTTCTAGCTTGGCTCTGGCTCATGGTCACAGGTTGGCCCAGGTTTGGGAGGTGCAAGTCATTAAAAGCTGCCTAAGATAGTTTGGGACAGCTGCCTACATACAGTCTATTAGTTGTGTTTAGTATTGCATACCTCGTACCAGACTGAGAGCTTTATTTTAAGCAGAAGGTTGGTTGCCTTCCCTGCTGCGTGCGCTGACACATCTCCTGCTGTGAAGTCAAAGCAATGGATCCTGCTGGAAGCCCTGGTACCTGACAGGATTCCTCTGAGGGACATCCAACAGAGGAAACTGTTGGTAGAATGTAATCTCAGGGTGCCCACAGTTTTGAGCTCTGGGAAAGATATGATTACCATTTAGGGGGGTTTAGAAGGGCTGGTGCTTCACATTTCAGTGGGGGGATAAGAGTGTCTTTGCGTCATACCTGAATTCAAAATTACCAGTCAGTCACAACCAACGTACAGGCAAAAATCAGGGCTTCACCATGAGTTTGAGGTGAAATTCCAAGAAGAGGCTTAAGGAGAATTTTGCTTCAGGTGTCCTGGGTCCTAGCTCAATAGCAGACCTATGGGGAGCAGGGCTGACTACAGCACTCCTGGCCTGGCAGGCTCGCACACATCACTTCCCCTTGCAGCAAGACAAAATCCTTCAGAAAAAGGCCGTGACATCAAATACCGTAAAGGCAATCAGAATTTACAGACAGCTTGGATTCTGCCTTCTGCCATCCCCATACTGGCAGTTCCTGCCACACTCACTGGTGCTGCGTGAGCCTGAGAGCAGTGGCATGGAACTGGCTGAGGGAGAGCAACAGGGATTGCCCTCCTGTCTCTCCTGGTTTCCTATAGGCAATAAAGTCACAGCCTGAAGACTCTTTCTATGAACCATTTTTGGTGGTGGTGGGACAAGCCAGGACACAGCAGGCCTGTAGGTGGCTGGCAAGGAACTTCTAGCAAGCTTTATGGCACCCTCATCACATAAGAACAGAAATGTGTTTTTTTTTCACAAAATGTTCTGTGGCAGTTCAGAGAACGGTGGTAGTTGATGTTGTGGCAAACTTTGTCTTCACTCTAGTCTTTCGTTTGTTGTAATATTCCCTCATATGCCTGACTGTGGGTGTAAAGGACAAAGATCAGTGTTTCTTCAGGAACCCCAGGTTCAGAGCTCTCCTATGCCTTTGAGAGCCTCTTTTGGAAAGCAAATGGCGGAAATGGGCTGGTGGGCTAGGGCAATGCTACTTCTCCCAGCTTTGGCAGCTTCTTAAGTTTCCAAGGGGTGTTTCTGAGCTGTAAAATAAAGCTGTAAGAGGGGAGAACAGAAGTGTTGTAATTAAGTTGGGGAAAGCTCAAGCAGCCTAGCTGTTTCCTGGGATGAGGGAGCCACCATAATAAAATTCTGGGTTTGGGGGAGGTTCAGGGTTTGGGGAGAAAAAGAAACCATGAGGTGCCAAATCTACAAGGAGCCAAGAGTTTACTGGTGAAGTCTTCCTTTGAGACAAGGACCCTGGGTGGATTTGGCATGTCATTGCCTACCTGTGATGCACACATGACTGCCATGAAAGGTAGGGTGGCAGAGCAGCACTAGGTTATCTGCAGGGAGGACCAGGTCCAGCGGATCAGGTCCTCAGGAGGAGCATGGGGTCAAGAGCACCTGGAGGAGGACAAGGTCAGGAGAATTGCTAGGTTCTCTGCTGGGGCAGTGGTGTTGCCTGTTGTGAATGGTTGGTATATGTTTTTTCATTTCCTCCTTTTCCAGTTGAACAAAATCTGTTTAAACCCACACGCTCCACTCTCTGCTTGATAGTGGAGACAGACTGTCCAGAACCCAAGTGGTCCTGTCAGGATGATATTTGATTAATAGTCCCTTGTTTCCTCAGTTGCACTCTGCCCCTGCAGTCCTGCTAGCAACCGTTCATGGGTTCGTAAATCCAGTGAGATTTGGAAAATAAAGAAGAGTTTTTGAGTGGAAGGACAGCTATTTTGTTGAGCTCACCTCCTGCGGGGCCCCAGCAGGCTGTTGCATCAGGGTGGCTATGATGGGGGAGTGGGCTGGGGTGAGCCTGCCAGGCGCAGGGGGGGCTTCGTGTGGCACCACTGCCCTCTGTCAAGCAGTGGCCTCCGTGTGCCAGGTTTCTGTGGAAAGAGAGCGAGGCAGGCTTGTTTTAAGTGTGTTAGTGATTCAGAGATTGAACCTGGCCCCTGTAGCTGCCAGGCAGCGGTGCCAGAAGGATTACACAGGAAACTGAATCACTCCATTGAAACACCTTGGGGAATTGCTTTGGTCCTCCGGTGAGCGCAGTAGGAGTGAGGCAGTGAACATCTGCCATAAACCCAGTGCGGGAGGTACTTGTTCCACCTGCACTGCGCTTTGAGGGTGGAAAAGTCTGGATTTCCTCTCTGATTTACTGCTCTGTAGTAGTGACGGGAGATGTTTTGCCCATGTTACCCTCTTTGATCTGTACTGAGTCATTTGGGGGCTGCCTGCTGAATCACCAGTATAAATTCCTTTTTTATGACTGTAACCCTAATTTTTTCCACCTAACTCTTTATTTGATTTAACTTGTTGAACCGTTATTGAATTTGTACTATGTAAACATCTATCTGTGGGACTCAAACCTGACAGAAGAGAAATCAATTAGAGTAGGAACAAAAACCATACTTGAGAAGTCTTGAAGGACACTCGACTATATTTAATATCCATTGTGGGCAGGGAAGCTTCTATAAGGTGACTATTCCCTGACATTGGGAGTGTATTTACCATTAAATCATAATTGGAATACGAGATTGCATTTTATTATCCAGAACTGTTAAAATGTAGAAAGGTTTTATTTCTATGACAGGTCAGAAAAGCGTAAGAGTAGGTTGTACATATTCAAACGTTTATATCTTGAAACCAGTAGATAACGAGTGTATTTTAAATACTTTTCTTCCGAATAATATATTGAAGCTGAACAGTGCTATACTAGGTTCATCCCTAGTCACAAAAGGGCTGCATTTTTACCTGAAGCTTTGAATTTGCATGACACATATCCTATGCAGTCTTATAGAAGAAATATTTCCATTTTAGAATTCAACTTTTGTAACCTTTGGCAACATGTAGTATCAATGGCTCTTTGTTGTTTAAAAAAAGTGAAACTGTAAGCTATCCACAAGGATATGCAGGGCATTGCTATAGCAACACAGCCTCCCTTCCAGCACCAAGAGAGAAGTCATGAATAAAAGATGGGGTTCTAAAGACAACAAAATAGAAAAGGTTGTTTCAACCTCTCTAATACCTGACATTTGCAGTTATTTTGTTAAATGCAAACCTAAATAAAAAATAATGTTGGGAAAGGGCATGCCTTTGCTGAAAGTATGCATTTATATATTGGGAATATCACCAAGCAGATATGCACTTTTTGCATTTATCAGCTTAGAAAGGGGGAATAGAAATCAATAGCAGAAGCCAACAGCATGCAATTTCTTAAAATGTGTATGTATACATAAAAGAAACAATCACCTTAAATATCTATCTGATCTGAAAAAACAGTGGATGCTTGCTATCTGAATTAACATAATGAAAATATAATGTTGGAAAAATACCACTCATTTTCTGGACTATACTTGAATGTTTAAAAAATTGAGATGGAAATTGTCCTTTAGAAAAGGAAAGATTCTCAGCCACAACAAACACATCTTTTCCTTTAGCTATATAGAGGTTATAAAGAAATTAAAGCTCAATCTCATTTTCCTCTGTGCGCTACTTCACTTTCTGGCCCTTATTATTTTTTCTGGAAATGTCTTAATTAACAAATTAACTGAGAGGCATAAGAATAGCAGTATGGTTTGGAAAGTCCTTTTTAAAAAATGAGTGTTATTTGTCACTGCATTTCAATTCAGATTAAACCCAGGGAGGACTACAAAACCATTTCCTGGCTACAGTCTTGTTTATTAAAAGATCATTTTAAAAAATACCGTTGCTTTAGAAAAAATTGTATCACTCATAAATCACTGTATTTGAAAAGTAGAGAAACATGTATCTATGATCATCTTATTTCATTTACTCTTTGGAATGATTTGCTATGTGTATCTGCACTTGGATTTATTCTATTTGAAATGATAACATCGTGACAGGTGACTGTCAGTTATGCTGGGACACTTTCACGAGGTAACTGTCAATGTGATGTAGGAAGCAATGTGAATGAGTAGTGGTGTTAAAAAAACCCTCATCTATCAGTCCTATGGCTTGGCTCCGAAGCTGGGAAACTCACTTCCTTCAGATCATAAATTTTGTTTGCTTTGGGGGTACACTTTACTTATAATTACATCTTTGTCTCCACTGAGCTGTACAAATATGAAGAAAGATTGTAGAACAACATTGTTCCTCACCATTAGAAAACCTGATTAATTGTTATTCTTTCTTTTTTTTTTTCTTCACTCATTCCAATCCATTCACTTTCCTGCACTGTGTGGTACAGTAAGCAGATGAGATCTCATCCTAGGGAATCCTGAGAAATACTTTGATCAATTTTATAGCTTTTAAATGTGGTGTGAAATTTCCTTAGGCTTTCTAAAAAAAATAACGCTTTTGGTGGGGATCTTGTTACTTTGGCACTTTGGTATCTGTGCTGCTGCAGAGCTGCTGGTCACTGACATTGCTGAGAATCCTCTTTATTCTGCCTGATAGCTTTACAGCCTGTCACACACGTCGGCACTGAAAGCCTTGCCCTTGGGAAGACTCGTGGCTCTTTCACAGCCCTGGACACAGGAGCACTGCAGTTATTCTTGCAGACTGCAGCTTAATGGTGATGAGCAATGGTGTGAAGCTTTTCAGGTGAGGTTTTGAGAGGCAGGGTTCTCCTCACTGCCTTCAGTTGTTAGATTAGCCATGTAGTCATCAGAGTGATGAGTGCTGCTGCTTAGATCATGCATTAGTCAACTGCCGCTAAGCAGCCCTCTTCTCTAGAACAGGCGTCTTGTTGGGAATCTCATTGACATTGACTGTTTCCTACACTGACTACGTTAAAACATTGACTGTTTCCTACAGTTTTGACACTTACTAATTCTGGTCACTGACTGGGTTTTTGGTTTGTTTATCAGAGTCCACAGGAAACAGATAGTAAACAAAATCAGTGTCGCTGCCTGCCTACAGAATTCTGATTCGGTGCAAGAGACCTGCTTGTAAGGCAAACTGGAATGGAAAAGGATGTATCTGTATTTAATTATTTTGGAAACATTCAGCCAATACATCTGTTCCAGTTTGGACATATCCTATTTACATAAAACTTCTGAAAGATGTGTCTTTCCAAACACCATCTTCTATCACAGATGGCCCTCACCTATACGATGGAAGTTTTTCTAAACAAAGAGTGACTACGTTAAAACATTGACTGTTTCCTACAGTTTTGACACTTACTAACTCTGGTCACTGACTGGGTTTTTGGTTTGTTTATCAGAGTCCACAGGAAACAGATAGTAAACAAAATCAGTGTCGCTGCCTGCCTACAGAATTCTGATTTGGTGCAAGAGACCTGCTTGTAAGGCAAACTGGAATGGAAAAGGATGTATCTGTATTTAATTATTTTGGAAACATTCAGCCAATACATCTGTTCCAGTTTGGACATATCCTATTTACATAAAACTTCTGAAAGATGCGTCTTTCCAAACACCATCTTCTATCACAGATGGCCCTCACCTATACGATGGAAGTTTTTCTAAACAAAGAGAGATACCCTCCACCCAGCTTTGTTCAGCGACACTGTTTGCTGACAGTATTACCCTGCAAGACCAGGGAAATAGGCAAAATATCACTCACAGGGTAGGAGAGGCAAAATTAAAATTTGCAGTTTTTAGTGTAATGTTATTCTGAGCAGAAAAGTTGTACAGTACTGTTGCCACGAATAGTTAACAACATGATCCCATGCCAGTTGTTAAAGATATTTTAATACACTTTCTAATGCAACTTCATAGTGATTCCTTTTTCCACTCCCAGTTCTATTTCCACCCCAGTTCAGGTGACAGGTATGCTCAGAAAAAGTGTAACCATTTCATGTTCTCTTTGCCAGTTTGAGCAAACCTGTATTTATGCAATCCCACTGTGACATGTCAGACACTGTGACATCTTCGGACAGCAACTTTAAATTCCCCTCGAGGATATTTACTTACTATCACTGTCAAAATTTTTCCATTTTGACTCTGCTGTCAAGATTTGATTTTGTTTCGGGCAGATGCTTGTCTAATATGCATTTTAAAAGGATCTGTTAGTTTGTTTTTTAATTCAGGGATAATGAGAATAATTGCAGTTATAATGGAACAATGGAAGACCAACACAAAAGCAAAGTTCCTTGTGCTTTTTTTGTGACTTGTTATAGAGAAGATATATCTCCTTTTTTACTTGCTGTCTTCTTTTTTCTGGCCTGTTAGTTCAATATAAGGTCTCTTTAGCACTGAGAATGAGCACCTGAATGCTTACAGGTAGTTTGTGCTGTTTTTTCCTGGTATTCAGACAGCAGGACTGGAGCTGTGACCAAACTGATCCTCTCTCGTGTTAGCAATTGCTGCACAAATTGCTTTTGGCCACTTTGTTTGTGGGAGAAATGGTTGACGTTCAACCAACCATTCCTCATGGCTACTGGGCAAGCCAGTTCTGTATGTTCCAGCAGCCCTGCTTAGCCAGTGGATTGCTCTCCTGATTTTTAGTAGCCTGCTGTTGAAGGCCCTTATAGGATGCTATAGGGTTTTCCTTTGTCTTATTCCTGGTGCTCACTCACACTTCTTGAGCCTCCTCCTCTTCAGGCTCTGTGTGGAGCAGCTGCCTCCTCCCCAGGGCTGTGGAGCTGTGTGCCCCTGGCACTCATGACCAGGGCAATTCTCCTCCTGCGTCCAGCTGGACTTAGCTGTACACCATCTCTTTCTTGTCTGGTTGGATACAATAAACACACGGCCATCTAAATTTGCTTGCATACATGTAATGATACTCCAAAGAAATAAAAAATTGTTTTCATAAACATTTTATTAGTGTATTGGAAATTATGCTACCACGTTCCATGGGCAGCTTCTGCTTTCAAGGCCTGACAATTCTTATTTTAAACAGTCTTTGTAAGAAGCATGAGGTGCTTATCATTTTTGTATGGTGCCAGTCTGCATCTGAATAGAGGATGGTTACTGCTTCTTTGCCAAGGCACATGGTGCCACTTGAAGGGTCCCTACATAGAAAACATGCCATAGGAAGTAGCAGAGTAGCCAAAAATACTGCAACTCAAATTTGCAGATAGCCCACATCTGACATTAAGGTTGGTGGAACAATGAGCCATAACATGAAATGCGGCGAATATGTGTGGATGTGTATTGCAAAGGTAAATGTGGTGTTGTTTTCTGCTGTGTCAGGTGGACAGTTCTTTACCAAAAGCATTCCAAAATAACTGCAAAAAAGCATTATATCAACTTACAGAAAAATTAAACTATTCTGACAACATAACAAGAGCTCTAAAAAGAAACTTACTGTGATTATTTAACCAATTAGTAAAGCACTTTATTTACTGTTCTATAAATAATAGGTAATAAAGGCCATGCAGTGCATAGCAGTGCCATAACTCCCAGTCACAGAATGGCAGGGGTTGGAAGGGACCTCTGGAGAGCATCTAGTCCAATCCTCCTGCCAAAGCAGGGTCAGCCAAGAGAGAACCTGCCTGGCCACAAAACCCCCTAATACTTTAACCAAGAAATAGGCCTAAAAAAAGGAAGAAATCTGTTCAAGGAGGGTATGCACTCTTATCCCCCAAGTGTCTAACAACCACTCTTGTTATGGCATTTGCTATTTAGGATTCAGTTATGAATTTCATACTTATGAAGGTTACAGTTCTATTAACAAATAAATAGACCAATTATTCTGTTTTTATGGATGCATTGGATAGCTCAATTTAACAGTAAATTACAATAATCAAGTGATTCCCAGCAGAATTAATTGTTATCTTTGTTATTCATTAAAACACTTTCAAAGAAGAAATCTCTTGCTTAAAGGAATTTAATTCATTCTTTAAAAAAAAAAAAAAATTATATAAACTAACAACTGTACTATTCTATTAATTTCAACCTCCAGAAAAAGTACATTTTAATGTATTTCTTGACCCAGGTTTTTTTTTTTTTCTCCTTTTTGGCCAAGAGAAACATTTTTGCCTAAATGTAGGCAAATCCAGAGTTTCTCAAGCTTGTGTACTTCTGGGATACAGGATTTGTCACAATCCAAGGCAGGATTTTTTTGCAAGAACCTCTTGGTAAAAGGATTGGCAGACTAGGATTGAGAAGGCTTCATGAATGCCTTGATAGCACTTTGTTAAAATAACCTCCTCTCCTCATCAATAGGCTTTAATATAATTGAGGATTAAACATATTTAAATTGCAGAAAATGCAGCAAATAGCTGTTAACTCCTGTGAATGGATGTATATTCAGCAGCAAAAACTTTCATTTTAATGTTTTTTAGCTACGCAAAGTCTCTTCAGAGCTCCTCAGCTACATATCCTATTGATTACACTGTGACTTAATTACATGCAGGAATACTGGGGCAGACTGTTGTCCTTGAAAACCTCATGATGTCAAGAAAAGGCATAAAAGTGATCTTTCTGATACCTGGAGAACTTATCTGGCTTCAGTCTCATCTTGAACCTAGGTCTGTATTTGTGCCAAGTGCTCTGGGGATTGTGTTTTCAAGCATTTCACTGATGTTAACATAGCTTAATATTAATCACAGGACATCTTTTTAAAAATCTCACCATCAATTCCATGAAACCACAAGCAAACTTCAGTGGTCAAAGTGTAAAATAGGGTTTGCAAGACAAATAGGGTTTGCGCTCTTCCTTCATGTCCCAGTGTTTCCCTGGGTGCTGTGTGTGACAAGTACTTTTGTTATGGGTGAGTGATCCAGGGGTAGAGATGGGAGGAGGAGATAACAAACATCACTTGGAAAAAAAGACACCCAGCTTTATTTTATTTTTTAACAACATGCTATTGAAGAAAACAAATGCAGAAGCAGAGAAGAAAAGAGCTAGCACAATAAAATATCTACTGTTTTCTCTGAACAGCATACAGACCCATTAAGCCAGTAAGTTTTCCATTCTTATTATTTTTAGACCACACTGTGATGAGACTGTTTGGATCTAATGGACACTGAGGTACCAGGGAAAAAGACATTTGTGCCCTGAGTACCCTCTTATGAAAGCAATGGGTGTAAGCTAGCTGAGGCTGGTTTAGGCAGAGGCTATGTCCCAGGCAGTGCTGCTATTTGAATGCAAAGAAATAAATCAAAAGGGGACAGAAAGAGGAGGAAAGTCAGGTAGATGGATAAAAGAATACCCATGGAAATGGAGGAAGAGGGACAAGAATCTAAAAATGGCAGGAAAGAAATCAGCAGGGCTAGGAGTAGCGTGAAGAAGAAAAAATGTATTAATTTTGAAAAGGGTAGAGGACAAAAGAGAAAATATTTTTGTTTTCTTGTATTAAAAGTTTGTTGTAAAAAGATATTTACACGTAGTTGAAATTATTTTGAACGTTGTGTGTGCATAGATTTGTGGATGCTTGCCTATACCTTAGATTGTCTAAATTTGATTTCTCTAGAGTTCTTGCATGAGGTGATTGTGTGCAATATTTTATTTTAAGTGTATTTGAAAGAAAAATATTGCTTTTCCAATGTGAAGTGCGTAGAAGGGGGCTTTGGTTGCAATCCATGTAATTACAGGATGGAAAATTCCTCTTGGCAGTGGCGCTGCCATTCTTCAGTTCCTATCATTTACATTTCAGGCGGTCCTGGAAATTGTTGTTAGTTTCATACTCACTTAAGAAAGTAAGAGCCCCAAACATAGTCTTTAGTCACCTTTATTCATCCTTGAATTCTGTTCAAAATTTGCTTCATGGCACGGTTTTTTTTTGGTTTTTTTTTTTTTTTAGACCACTCAATGCACGTTTACTTACATGAACCTCTTTTACCACCCTCTGTTTTATACTGTGCTGGGGTGGCCTTAGTGAATTTATCTCTGGGTAAAATGGATAAGGCTTGTCTTCATCTTGTTCTTATTTTGGGGGAGATCTCTGAGCTGGAGGAGAAGGTTGTGAGTGACAAAAGAGAGAGAGAAAAAATTATGAAGTACTATCCATATCCTGAACCAATTTAATTGTGATCTGGGTGATCTGAAGGCTCTGTTTGTGCCGAACTGAGTCATTTGCTGACATTGACTCTTGTTGCAGCAACTCTCAGTAATTTTAAAATGTCAAATAATGCAAGTCAATATATGTATATAAAATTGAGATTTTAAAACTTTTGACCCTCTTTCACTTTAAAAAAAAAACAAAACAAAAAACAAAACCCACCACACTGAATTGAAACGCATCTTGTTAAAACATTGATTTTTAATTGGTTTTCATCTGTAGTCTTTGGTTTACTCCAAATGTATCAAAAGTGACTTTTCTTGTCCTCGTGCATGGGGCAGTGCTTTCAAATAACTTTGGATCTGCAACTGTCATTAGTAAAACAGACAGAGAAGACTGATATTGTTTAGTACTTTATATAAATATAAATTTGGTATGGTCAACCAAAAATAAACTTCCATTGAATATCATTATGGCCAGCACAATGTGGCAATTACCATCACACAGAAGAAACTTTAGTTCAGTTCAGTAATTCATTTTAGGTTATTTTGCCTTTTGATATGCTTAAAAATGAGAAGGCAAGGGTATTTCTGACAAAAAAAAAAACCTGAATTTTTCACACTATGTGCAAAGAATGAGAACAAATTGCTGACAGATTGAAATAATTTCTGTGAGGTCACTCACGTTGTGAGGAACTGCAATTATCCTTTTTCGCTTTTTCATCTTTAGTGGTGCAAATAACAATGAACTCCTTCCTCTTTTTTTTTTTTCATTTCAATAATCTGGAAAACAGATTGCTGAATTAATGATAAAGATCTCTTTTCTTTGCAAGATTTTATATATTCATGTTGAATGATAAAATTCAACATCTCATCTTTAGCTCAAGTTAAAGGTACTGAATTTCATGAAAAAGGCAGGCTTAGTCATATACACAAATACTTTTTTAAAACAACAGCAACAAAACCCTGGCATAATACAGTATTTCACTAATAATCCATGGCAGCATATGTTTTATTCCACTTTCTTATTTAATGACTGGGATTTAACTTAGATTTTAATGTTAACTAGATTTTGCTGTTAACTACATGCTGTACAGTGCACGTATCCATCAATGGTTGCAATTCTTAAGGCTGCTATTTTAATCCAGCAACAGATTTTTTTCATTTACAATGAAAATAAAGCTCATTTTATCCTTGCAATTCTTTTCTAAAATCATAACAATGATCTGCCCTGCAATACTGGCCACAGTCTTCTCAAATTCAATACCACTGGAGGCAGAACAACCACAACTTCTTGCCCATCTCCCCACCATAATAAAATTTACAACAAGAAGTGCACACAGATGAAGAACCTCCCCCAAAAGAAACTGAGAAAAGCAGCCCAAAGGATAAAATCCTTACAGAAGACTGTTTAAAGCTACCAGAGACATCTTCCATTGTGGAACTTTTATCCAAATGAGAAAAATGGAAGACCCTGGCAAGATAATGCAAAACTGTTATGAAACAGGCCAAAAATGTTGTTAAGCCTTGACTTGCTAAAAGCCTTAGCACAATAACAGCATTTAAAACGCAAAAGTAGAAAGCCTGACTCTGTACTTCTGACAAAGTGCAAAAGAAAAATTCGAGAAAGATAAGATTTTAGTTAAGAAAACCCTAAACCTTAAATGTATTATTTCTATTGTTATTTACTAAGAGCAAAATCAGAGGTTTTTTCATACTGTAGCCTTTCTGTGTGGAGGACAAACTAAGGACCTTTGACTTGGCTGTCGTGACAAAGGTTTAGAGCAAATTGCTATATGTATAGTAACGAACCATCAGAAAGAAATTGTGCTCATCTAAAAACTCCAGCAGAAATCAAAACTAAAGTGCTGAACTCCTCCCTGTTATGCATAACTATGGCTTACATCAGCCCTGGTACTTGAGGGGTGGGCAGTGATAGTCACGAAGCCAAGTTGTTTAAAGAACCTGTTTAAGGTGTCTGGGCTCTATAGCGAGCAGATTGGCTGAAATCATAACAAAGACCAGAATTAGGATGCCACAGTGTTTTAATGTGTTGCAATGGAGAAGAATCAGCATATTTAATAGGTGTCTCACAAAAGGCTAAAAAAAATTAACTCATAGGGAATAGGTTTTTTCCTGAATTAGCAATGGGTTAAAGAAAAGGTTAAAAAATAACATGAATTGGATAGATAATAATTTTCCACAAGATTTAGGGGGGAATGAATGGAGCTGTCTGCTATTTTAATATATTCTTAACGGATCTAGAAAAGGGGGTGAATAAAGAAACAATTTTTGACTGATATGAAATTACTCAAGATAGCCAAAGTTCACTGTAAAGAGTTGTGGAAGAATTTTACTGTGTTGAGTGGTTGGGTGAGAAAATACAAAATTAATGCAAAGTAATTGCCCCGAGGAAAAACCAGTTTTAATGATGAAGCTCACTGTGGTGGACTCCAAATTAGCAAAGATCTAAGTTCTTATGATTAATTCCTTAAAGAAATGACCCCAGTTCTCAGCAGCCATCAAAACACAAACAGAATATTAGGAAGTATTGGGAAAAAAATAAAAAAAAAAAAAAAAAGGAAACAGAGATTTGATCATGTGTATGTTGATGAGATGGGCACATAGTGAATGGTTTGTGGAAGTGTGGAAGGATATAGACCTAGAAAGGGCAGGAAGAAGAGCAAAGGGGAAGCTTAGAGGTATAGGACAGCTTCTGAGTGAGACATATAACTGTACCAGCACTCTTCAGCTTGGCAAAGAGACAACAAAAGGCGGGTGTGATAGAGGAATATAAAATTATGAATGACATGAACAAACTGAATAGGGAATGATTACTCACTGCAGGGTACCCAAGGAAACTATTAGGCAGCAGGTTTAAAACAAACAAAAGAAAGCCCTTTCCTGCATAACAATATTACATTTTCAGATTCATTTTCATGGGATGCCAAAATTAAAAGACTTCAAAAGTGATTAACCAGTTTTATAAAGGAAATACCACGAAGAGGTATTAAACGTGAGATGAATCATTTTAAACAGGAGTAGCTGGTAACTACTGCTCTACTTTCCCTCCTTTCATTTTTCTATGTTCTTTTTTCTAAACATCAGCTGCTGGCCACAGGCTGAGAAAAATCTTCTAGTTTGATCTAGCATGTCTGTTTTTATGGAAAACAGCATAGAAAATATGGTTTATTCAATACTAAATATGTAAGCTCTGATTCTGCTATCCTTTCTCCTGGCCTGTTCTCAGTGTAAAAGCTAACCAGGTTTCATTGGGGTTGCATGATTAAATGTCATATAACTGAGCACTTCAGAATTGCTAATCTTTCAATAATAATCCAATCAAAATCTTCCATCATATGATTCTTTTTACATTTATCATATATCTAATAGTATACAAATATTTTCAATGTTGCTAAGAGTAAGGAATAAAATGGAACATACAGCTTGAGACTTAAAACAGTAAGCATAGAATGGGTTAAGGACAAATGAGGGAGCTGTATCTCCACAAACTAGCAAGAGATGCTAATTCAGTTGCTCTACAGTCTTCCTTTAGTGAAGTAAAAATTGGGAAGGAAGGAATGGTTCAGTATTTTCAATATCTTTGTGTTTATAAAACAGTACCAGAAGAACAGTAATCCAGGTGGTTTCATCTTTTATTACTGTATGAATGCGAAGACTTCCATTCATTTCAAGGGCTGCCCCCACTAAATATGTGGTTTCTGTGGGAACAGAAAACAGCCTGGTCGAAGAACATGGGTGTCTTCACGAGTCTACAAAGCTAATGTGACAATGAATATTTCTCTGTCAAGGCCCAACGTGGAAAAAAAAAAAAAGCAGCTCTGGGATTGACATGTGGAAGGTCTGTAAAATGTTAGTGGGGTTTTACTCCCCCTTTCCTGACTGCAAAGCCAAGCAAGTTATAGTTTAAATTTGCTCTTCTAGCGGAGAGTATTGTGCAAAAATAGCCCTAAATATTTGAGGCAGAATCAAACCCTTAGAGCTTGTGAGATGGGAGTAATGACAGAAAATGGAAAGGCTGGCAGTTAATGTTGCCATCAGCAACTGAAATGTTGAGATGAACTGTCAAGAATCAAGTGTTCTCCTATTTATTTAAAATTTATAGACAGCTACTATTGTATTACCTGGAATATTCACTTCTGAAAGCCGAAGAATGAAAGAGCCTGTTTGAACGGCCGCCCTGCTACTCAGGCAGCTTCCTAATGGAGCTGGGCCCAGTGCTGCTGTTGTTTCCAGCACAAGGGGTCTGGTGACGTTAAGCTCGGTGCTGGCTCGGTGTGACAATGCCTGTGCCGTGCTCGGCTCTGAGGGGTGACCAGGAGGGCTCCAGCTCTGCCAGTAGCGTGTCTCGCTGCCACCTCGGGCTGCCTGGAAATGCCGTGTGGAGGTGGGTACGCACAGAGTTGGGTACGTTGCACAATGGCAATGGGCTAAGTGGTCCTGCCAGGTTGTAAGCCTGCGGTGAAAGAGAAGTGCTGTCTTGGACACTGTGTCATCATCCTGACCTTTGAGACGTGGACAAAGTCTAAGGACCCTTTTGCTTTGTGCCTGAGCATGGCTCAGGTGCTGTTGTATGTGCTTCGGTGTCCATGTTTAGGTGCTTTGAGGAACTTGTGTCAAAAATTGAGATGCAGATTGAATGCAGGTATCAGTGAGGATTAGATCTCCAAATTATTCTCTTGAACTTTCGCATTTAAGTTCTCATCTGCCCTGGCACGCTTGATGCGTCGTGGTCACTGCCGATTGCTTTCTGATTATATTTGATGTGTGTTTGCAGCTGGTGGAACCAAGTAGCTATTAGCAAAAACATTCTGAACTCACTTCTTGAACTCCTGGAATAACAGTTCAATGAAACCAGAATAGAAATGGGATCTGCATTTATGCCGGAGTAGGAATACTCAAAATGGAAAATTCCTGGTGTGTGGTCTGGATGACCCAATGTCAGTGTAGGTTTGATTTCTATGGGCTAGTGGAGAAAAAGTGGTAGGTGAAAAGATAGGATTCAGTTCCTGCTGTTATTCTGCAATTTTGAATAAAACATCCAAGACTCCCAGGCTTTGTTTCTTTGTACTGTAAAAATGCAGGTAGTTAACTTTGACCATATTTGTAAATGATTTTGGTTTTAAGGTTGATAATACGTTTGTGAATTATTTTAAGAAAGAAAATGAATATGATGTTGCGGAGAAAAAGTTGCCTCAAAAAATTTGAGAATCCTATAAAAGAAACCTGTATTCTTGGTGACTATTGCCTCCACAGGCTTACTTGGACTCCAGAAATGAAGGTGGTTTTTGGGTGAATTTGGTTTAAGTAAGGTATGAATAATTGTTCCTCTCCTCCTGAGATATATAATACTGATAAAATTTTTGTCAGTTCTTTTATCGATATGCAGATTGTAATCTTAAAAATATTTGGTCCCTGTCTCTTAGCAATACAGTTTCTGCTGTTGGAATTAAGATTGTTAAATAAGCAGAGTTAATAGATGTTTCTTTGAAAATATCCATTCAAAAGTAATGTTTTAAACAACGCATTTGTTCCTTGTGTTTAGTTGTAAAATTTAGTTCATCGATTCAGTAGAAATACAGGACCTAGTGGTGTTGTACTGCTTGCATGCAGTTATACTGGTGATAACTAATAACTGGAGGAAGGGCAGGAAGAGCAGGCATATTTCCTTTCATTTGGTAGAATAAAAATGATGGAGATAAGGTGCAAAATACTCTTCATGTTAATACTAATTATGTTTTCCCCAACTTTTTCATGTATAGACCACATTTCAACATGCATTAACTTCTATTAATTGCATGACTTTTCTATGGGGAAGCAGAGCAATAAGGGTGTTGGAGAATGCAACAGGGAATGGTGGTTTGGTTTTTTTTTATCCCCCAGTACTGGCTGGCAAGGTCACTGTCTGAATGGATTGTCTGCTTATAACCTTTTGTGTTGTACAAATAAGAGCTTTTCTGATGCAGTTCTCAGAAATTATGAAAGAGTTCAGTTAAATATTCTAAACACACAGGTCTTGTGGCTTTCCTTCTGCATTAGCATTTTTGATAGTCTTCAGATTTTTTTCTTGATTTGGAAACGTGCTTTCTGATATATCCTCTGTCTGGTCGCATGTGGTAGTGTTATGTTTTCCTGAAGCTGTTGTTGTTTGTGATGAATAGGAACTATTAGAATAATCTGTAGTGATGCTAATTCTCATTCACTTGTAGTGCTGCTGCCTAGATACATAGTAATTGTTCCAGAAGCCTTCGTTCTGATAAGGACAAATATTCGTGATGAAGACATCACTGATTTTTAACTCATTTGTTCTTTAAGTTCAGAGTAACGCTGGTTTGTTCCCAATGAAGAGAAGCAAAAGGATAGGTATGTGGTTAGAGGTTTTGAGGACGCATATATATGACTTTAGTAATCCTAAAGTGCTGTGAAACATCAGTTGAACACATATGATGCATATTGTTTATAAACAGTATCTTGCATGCTGCAAGGTATTTAAAGTATGAATGTCACAGTGCCAACATATCTCCATATTTTGCAACCCTCTCCACCCATCCCCAGTATTGAGGCAATGTTGTATAAGAAGGAGGAATTTTCACTGAAGAGAGAGTCAGGAGTGCTCCTCAGTCAACTGTTGATTCCATGTGTTCTGTTACCAAACTCTACCTCTGTTTCTGTCTTCCAGTTCTACCCTTGATCCCCTTCATCTGGTTTTGGTAATTTCACTGATATTTCTTTCTTTCACTACAGCTTCTTTTTAGATCAGATCTTCAGATCTTTTCAGATCTTTCCTGTCTTTCTTTCCATGTAGTAGAAGTTGGCATGATCTTGTGCCTAAGTTGCTATGACACACGTTTTGTCTTTTGCTGTAAATTTGTTTCTCTGATAATTCTTCGTATTGCTGCAAAGATCTTCCTTCCTATGTTTCTCTTATAGTTAATCCTCTTGCTTTGCAAAATCCACTCCGCTTCGCTTGCCTCAATAAACCTAAGCTGATGATTCATTCTGAAGGCTTTTCACGACCTCTTGCACAATACTTAACACCTTATCTTCAAGACCGAGGGTGAACACCAACCTCCAGTTAGCCCACAAACCTTCTCCCTCTACTTTTGAAGTTCCAGGCAGACACTTGCTTTTTTCTTCATAGTATCCCTGTATCTCCCCCTAAACTGCAGAAGGAGAATGTCTATATAGGCAGCCCCAAACTATTTCACTATCCTCCAAATCTCTGCATAATACTCTTCTTAAGTATGACTAATATGGGAGACAGCATGAGCACAGCCTCTTGAGATCAAGCCGAGCAATGATGTTTGCTTTATTTCCCCCAGTGATCTGTCTGCATTAATTGCCTCAACATAAGTCATCTGGGCCAGAGACAGTAGCATAAATAAATTACTGCAGCAATGCAGATGATAAGTAATGATTTTGGAAGGCTGGCACCTCCAGGAGGCTTTGAAGTGTTGGCCCTAAGGCGTGTGAATGCTACAGAACCAGTGCCTCTGGCTGAAGAATGAGAAGGTGTTATGGGATTTACTTTCCATTTCCTCACTTCTGTGAAAGGTTTATTTTTATTTGTAGAAGGCTTTATTGTTTCTCAATTAAGTTATTTGTATATTAATGGTATCTATGGATAGCATGAGATGATAAATATTGAAATGGGATGTGGAAGTGATTCATATTTCATGAACCCTGGTCTTGACCTTCTTACAATTACCAGAACAAATTACATTAATTACACCAAATTGCATGACAGGTGGAGGAAGTTGTCATTAGTATCCATTACATACAGCAATATAGAAAGAAATTCCCTGGTTTTCTGTGGTAATTGACTGTAAACATGACCAGTCTTACATAACAGCAATGCACATTCAGGAGGTGGTGTTCATTTTGTTTGTGCCGTTTTCATGCAAAAAGAGCTTATTTATTTCAAAATAAAAAGGTTGTTCCTGAGTGATAAAACCTATGAAGTCTGGATTTCTATGGTTAGGGTCCCCTGTGCCCACTATTGCTGCAATGCCTGTTTCCATGTCCTCTGTGGCATCCTTGACTGGTCAAAAGCACTCAGTAACGTGGGTGCCTGGGGTGATGTACACTGACCTCCTGCCACTGCAGCTACGGAGGCCGTCTGTCCTTCCCTGGGGTGGGCAGGAGTTCCTCACTTTCCCTCTCTGTGTCTAACTGCTGGCCTTCAGGAAACCTGTAGGAGTGCAATCATCTGTGGGACTTGTAGCACCTTTCAAATTTGGGTTAGTAATGGTTGTGTGTGTGTGTGAAATTAGATGAGAGATACTGTGATAACATAAACCTTGTTTCTCTGGGCAAAGAAACAGGCAAAAATATTTTGTATGAAGGTCAGCACCTGAAAATGTGAACCTGAGAGACATCTGGCAGGGTCAGACAGCATGACCCATGGGACCAGCTGCCGTAGCATGACATTATGCTCCACTGGGACCTCCTACCACAGTGCAGACATCACACTTGCCTTTCCTTTTTAATCACATGAACTGTTTCTGAGGTGAAAGACTGTGATGAGAAAGGAACATATTCTGATACGTACACATGCCATAGCCGAATTGTTTACTAAGCACATTGGAAATTCATTTTACCAAAAAGAATTTTTTCTTCAGTTTTTTTGATGGGAGAAAGAAGCTGAAAGGCACAGATAAGACCTTGTTTCTCCTTCAACCTTTTTGCTAAAGCCTTTCTCTCTGTTCTTCCCTGTAGAGGTTGTGCTGCGTGTTTTCCTTTTGCTCTTTCTCTTTATTCTGTTATTCATCCTTAAACAAAGTTTTATCCCTGATGTTGGTTTCTGTTAAGCATTCCAAAGATTTTTTACGAAAAAAAATAGGAAAAAATATATGAAAAAGAATGGAACAACTCCCTTTGAACAGATTTTTAAAAAATCAAGGACCACGTGCAAAAATGGCTTATACAGGTATTTGCACATACGGACCTTTTTTCATGCAATAGGTATGACAAGAATAAATCAAACTGCCTCTGTAAACTCCAGGTTGCTTCCCAGGTACATGAATGTACAACTTGATATATATATATATAAAATAAACAGTCATTAAAAGCAAATGGATATTACTTTAAAAAATGTAATGAATCCCCTGTTTGAGTGATGAAAGAGCCATCACTTTCACATAAGCTCTGTAGTTTCAAAAATGCAGTAAAACCTCCCAAACTAAGTTAAGAACATAATCAAGAAATCAGTATGTCCCAGTCTTTTCAAAAAGAGAACACAGAATCTGTTATAGGAGACAGAGGAGAGGGAAAGGTATGAAGGCTTAAAAATGGGACAGAAAAAAAAAAGTTATCCTTAAAAAAATGGATGAATGCAGTCAATGAACAGCAGTATCCAAGACGGCATCATCAGAGGGAGTGATGTGGTTATTACCTGTGTCTGTGACCTTCCAGCCCACCTGGGCCAGCTAGTGTTGGCCTTTGGCTTCAGCCCAGGACCAGCCTCAAACTGGGGATCCTGCAGAAGGGACACTGTAACTCCTCTGTCATCATTATCTAGAGAGCGCCTTTAAGCAATTCAAGGTTAGTGTATGATTGAAAAACCTTTCCTCTTGTTGTTCAATCAAATACTTTAGAATGATGGCCCAGCACTTTAATTTGTGGAATAAATAACATATTTCTGCTATAGGTGCACTTTGTCACCCAGATGAAGAATGCTAAGAGAGCTCTGAGGCTGGGGACAGTTGTATTGTGTATAATGAGATTTTTGCAAGAGTTAGATGTTGTAGAGATCACAGGGGTGGAAATCCTGGAGAAAAGAGTAAGGTTTGTGCTTTGCCTTGCACATACTGAAGCATGTACTTGCTGGCTCTGTGCGGAGGAAACGTTTCTTTTTGAGGCTGCCTGACACAATAGGAGAACTTGCCTTACATGTGGAATCAGAATTTAGAAAGGTTTTTGTATTATAACAAATACACAAACCTATTAAACTACAGTGTTGTAATCCAGGCCTTCAGCAGCTTATGTCACCTGCACATGCCAGTCCAAGATGCAGAAACAGTAGAATATATGGTGCACAGGATTTAGCCATTTCACAGTAAATTAAATAGGACTGAAACCTTTTGAAACTGTATTTTTGAAATTTTGTGATTTTTAGCTTGCTTTATAAATGGTAATCCTTGCTGCCCTTTTCCTGGAAAACCTCGACACTAAAAGAAAATTTACTTGTTTGGTATGTTATGACGGTTTTTCTCCAAAACAGCATTGAGCTTTAGTACTTAGTACCATTTAACACTGTATAATCATTTAAATCCACTTTAATGACTTTTGTAATATAAATGTTTTAAGTATAATAACAATTATTTTAACAAGTGTTTCCTGATTCCAGGCATGTGTAAAGAAGATGGGGCATGTAATATGTCTGACCAGATAACTGCTTTTACAAATTATATTCATTCTTCTTTATTTAGCTGCAAAATGAAGAGAGTTCAGTGTAGTTCAAGGAAAGCATTGTGGTAAACAGACAGCTTAAATGTGAGCAGTGTAAAGAGCAGCAGCTTGCAGAAATATTGCTATAGATACTAAGACCGTATCCTGCCTCGCTACGGACCACACATAATTGAATCATGTTCAATAGAAGGCCATTACAAAACAGAGCTGATTTGCAATGCTAATGCGGTGAAGACAGCTGTCACTGGGAATTAAATATGATCATTCAAAGCCTGAATAAATGAGGTGCCCATTATCTTCTGGCTCTGCTGCAGCCTGCTTAAAGAACACAAATAAATGATACTGTCTCAATAACCAGCTCAGTTTTGTCTTCTAGCCATAGAAATATGAAGAAGACAGAGGGAAGAGGGAGGGCACGCAACAACATCAACAACAAAAAGCAGAGTCAATTTACAAAGACACGCAGAGAACCAGTGCCCTCGGACTCCATTTTCAACAGAACGGTATTTGTGGAAAAATGGAGAAAAAGCTCTTTAACCAAGCTATCATGTTTTAGTGTAGAGCAGGCTTACTTATTTACAAAGAAACGGTGAAAAAACACAGGTGTCTAAAAATCACAGTCAGTGATTTTCCAAGACAAATCAGTCAGAGATTCCAAAATGTCAGATGAACTGGCAGAATCTGCCAAGAGTGAAAAAGGATAGGTTAAAGTAAATTTCTTTTCCTTTCACCACCCAGTACTTTGACTGTTGTAAGGTACTTTGGTGCACGTTAAAATTGAATCATAGTCTACACATGAGGAAAGTGCTGATTAAGGTGGAAGAAATTTGCATTTGTTTGAAGAAGGAATTTCTGGGAAGTTCATGTCATTTCACAGACCGCATAAAAAACCAACAGCAGTAAGAAGAAGGAAAAAGAAAAGTTCATATGAAAATGAAGGGTATTTCTACTTCAGGTAAGACTGTCCCAGCCAATTTACTAGTCCCTGAGGTAGGTAGTTTGGTCACAAGTGGAATCTGCCCAATCTGAGCTGCAGCTGGGCAGTGCTGTGGAGCACCAGTGCCTGGGATCCGCATTCCAGAGGTGGGCATCCTCCGTCTCCCCTGCTCCATGTCCCGGGTGAGCAGCCGCCTGGGCTGCGGTGCTGGGATGCTGGCAGAGGGCAACGCCAACAACCACGGTGACAAGCGTTGTCTCAGTTGTTATCTAACTACCAACTCGTGCCTATAGAAATTGCTGTGAAAAGTTTGCACTTTAAAAGAGAAGGGGAAAGATGGAGAAGTAACTTGCAGAAATCGTATTGATGGCATGTATGCATGTGTGCAAGTGCTTCTTTAGACCTGTGATACATACAAAGTATAGCCGTCTAGGAAGGACTGTAAAGCTGCTTTTCTTCCATCAAAGTATTTGCCCACCCACTGCCTCTTCACAATGGTTTACATTTTCCTGTAGGAAAATCAGCTGGCAGGGCCTGGAAATGGTCAATATAGGCTGAGCAAAGTGGGAGGAAAGGAGTTGAGCACAGCTGTGCCCCAGGCCCTATCTCTTGTAATGCCAGGTCCCTGGGCAAGTGAGCAGCTGGAGACCTTTGGCAGCCCCGTGTAGGTTTGCAACAGGCAACGGGCTTCACAGTGGAGCTGGCTGAACACATGGGAAAATATGCTGGTCTGGAACAGTGAACTAACTGCAAGAAAACAGAGCTATGAGCAAGAGTTTAACACGTTCACTCTACAAAACTAGCAAAAAAAAGAAGGCTTGGAAAGTGTATGACTGTGAAAAATTGCACCTGACATAGTATTAAATACCAGCAAGTGTAAAGTTGTATATATGGCATAGGAAAACAAACAAATAGGATGGGCACAGATTAGCAATTAGCTCTTTAGAAGTCAGCAAGTTTAGGAATGGGTGGAGTTTTAATGATAACAATAAATGTGAAGTTGCAGATGATGGCACAGGCTGGTTTTGGTGGAATGTATTGTGAGTCAGTGAATGAACGAAAAGCAACAATATTTGCAAGACATAGAGCGTTAATGCCTCTGCACTTGAAATGCTGTGTTTACGTATGTCCTCACATGTACTGAAATCCCTATGAAGACAAAAAGGAGAACATTTAATATAGGGGAAATCATAATACAGAGTACATGTGGAATGACCGATAGCACCACGTCTCTCTTCTTTAGAAATCAGAGGATTTGGGGGCACAAATAAGTCAATCTATACCTGAAGAAGTGGAATTATTTATATTTCAAAAGAAATCATGGATGAAGAGGCACCAGTGTAAAGCAGGTGTGAGAGGAGTTTCAAGGCCAGAATCCTTTGATATCTAAACATTTTACAGCTAAACTTCTCTTCTGAAATAAAATAGAGCAAGGCCAAAGAAATACAGGTTCGAAATTACTATTTTAAGTTCCTTCATCTATCATTTACTCGATAACTATACAGTTTGTAAATCCCTTAGCTGTGAGCCGCTAAATATAAGGCCTATTGTGCCCTGCTGTGAGAATATCTTTAATGGTTTCTCTATTTTCACAGATTTGTGTGGGATTTCATATTTTTCCTGTTTTAAAACCCAGGGAGGGAAAACCTAATATTCCCTGTTCTGAAACTCCATGGGTGCAATATAGCACCTGTACATTTAATATCAAAGCCTTTGATTATGTTTAGCTGAGGGGGTTTTTTCTTCCCTGCCCTATTCCTTCCAGTGACTCCTGCATTACCTGTAGATTTATGCATTTTACCACTTCAAGAGTTTCAAAATACGTTTTAATTGCTAGGTAACTTTGTAAGACTCTGTTTGATGCAGGCTTGTTGTGGTTTTGGTTTTTTTTTTAGTGTGACTGGCACCGCCACAGGTGACACACAGCCAGAGGCTGAACCAGGGCACAGGCAAGTCATCCCGTACAGTGAGATGCTGCAGCGCTGTGCCCCTGGGAATGGCACCTCTCACAGGTAACTGGGACATCCACGGCAAGGCTTTCCAACACTGCTCTCTGACTCTTGGCCCTTCCTTGCTGAGACTTGGTGCAGGATTCTTCTCAGATCCCTTCATTCCTTCCACCTTGCAGCCCTCCCAACCACAGCATTCTCTTTTCCTCCTCCTCCTTTTTATTGGGCGCTTTTACTACAAGACAGATTATCATGTCCATTTGATCAGCTGTATTACTGCCAATATTATTACATTTTTTATGCAGGGGCTACTGTGTTTACTTCACAGCAGGAAATGCAAGTCTCATTTGACAGCTTTCTCCTCAGGAAAGCCCTTCATGATGAATGAACAATCCTGCTGCTTTACAAAGGAAAGCTAGGATAATTCAACATTTCTCCATCTTTAGTAAAGCACTCGCTGTTTTCATGTGTTGTAATTGTAGCATTTAAAATTGTAGATGTGGCAAATTGTGAACAATTCATATATTTACCAAATGGAAGTACAGTTCATCTACAAAGTATCCTGCTAGCAGTGTGAAAGCAAACTTTATTGTTGCTTAATAAATTACTGTTCTGTTAATAAATGAATGTTCTATGACAAGGTGACCCACTTAGTGGATGAGGGAAAGGCTGTGGATGTTGTTTACTGTGACTTTAGTAAAGCCTTTGACGTCGTTTCCCACAACATTCTCCTGGAGAAACCTGGTTCATGGTTTGGATGGGCATATGCTTCACTGGATGAAAAAACTGGCTGGGCTCAGGGAGTTGTGGTGAATGGAGTTAAATTCAGTTTGTGGCCAGTCACAAGTGGTGTTTCCCAGGGCTCAATATGGGGCCCAGTTTGGTTTAATATCTTTACCAGTGATCTGGATGAGGGGATCAAGTGAACCCTTGGTAAATTTGCAGATGCTGATCTCCCTGAGGGTAGAAAGGCTCTTCAGAGGGGTCTGGGCAGGCTGGATTGATGGGCTGAGGCCAACGGTATGAGGTTTCTCAAGGCCAAGTGCCAGGTCCTGCACTTGGGTCACACCAACCCCATGCAGCGCTACAGCCTTGGGGAAGAGTGGCTGGAGCTGCCTGGCAGAAAAGGACCTGGGGGTGTTGGTTGACTGTCGGCTGAACATGAGCCAGCAGTGTGCCCAGGTGGCCAAGAAGGCCAACAGCATCCTGGCTTGTATCAGGAATAGTGTGGCCAGCAGGGCTAGGGAAGTGTTTGTTCCCCTGTACTTAGCACCATTGAAGATCCACATCAAGTGCTGTGTCCAGTTTTGGGCTGCTCACTACAGGACAGACATTAAGGTGCTGGAGCATGTCCAGAGAAGGGAAATGAAGCTGGTGAAGGATTGAGAGCACAAGTCTTATGAGGAACAGCTGAGGGAGCTGGGGTTGTTTAAGTCTGCAGAAGAAGAGGCTGAGGAGAGACCTTATCGCTCTCTACAACTACCTGAACAACTATCTCTCCTCCCAAATAATAAGTGGTAGGACAAGAGGAAACAGCCTCAAGTTGCGCCAGGGAGGGTTTAGATTGGCTATTAGGAAAAAATTCTTTATTGAAAGGGTTATCAAACATTGGAACAGGCTGCCCGGGGAAGTGGTTGAGCCTCTATCTCTGGAAGTGTTTAAAAGATGTGTAGACATGGCGCTTAGGGATATGTTTTTTTAAGTATTAGAGTCTACATTTTCTAAAATATGCTCTTCCTCATGACGCCTAGATCTTGTTTCATTTCCTATTTTATCAAGGTATCTAGAACACTTAAGAAAGAGGAGTACAGATAATGACGTTTGGTGTTTGGTTTTTTTCAGACTTGCACAGCTCACAGATTAAACCAGCATTTACCACAGTAAATGGTAAGTAATTGGTGGAGACTAATTGCAGTATCTCATGAACAATGATTGTTGTTAAATGTTGATATTCATTGCTGAATTTTTGTATAGCACTGCAGAACTTGGTGAGATTTCACTTTTTATGGTAAGACAAACTTAGCACTGTTTCCTAAATTCCTCACTGCATACTGTCTCATAGCTCTCCATTAGGGCTTCAGGTGTTACCCCACTCATTATTATGGTGTACAAGAGATGCACTGAAAAGTGAGCAGAACTTCATAAAATCTTTGAAACCTTCAAGTTAGTGCTTAGATATGTACAGAATCTAGCAATTGTTACTTTTCTCCTGCTATATGTCAATGGATGCAATTGGTCTAGTCAAAACCTAGCAGCAAAACATTGAGTAGATTTAATGTATTTTTTTTTTAACTTCTATTGTTAGTTCTGTGCATAATCTGTAATTTATTTCCTTTTCTTGTTCCACATTAGATTGGATAGAGGTAAGTGTTGTGCTAAAGTGTTTGTGTCATGTTGGTAAGGCATATGTAGCTCATAGCATATATTGCTATGAGGCTGTTGTGCAGCAACAAAGTGTATTATCTTTACATTGCGAGTCTACTGTAATTTTGGTATGTTATACTCAAAATATGAAAACAAACTGTAATGGAAGGTCTTCAGTAGAGCTTTGTTCTCAACTTGCATTTTTCCAGTCATTTTGTGTCTTTCCCAAATGGTCTAAACTGTATTACATTTCCTGTCAAATTTAATTTAAAAAAAAAAACAACTTCACACTAATTAGCTAATTAGGGGCCATAAAATGTTCTTTCTGTCCCTCTCTATTTTTATTCTTGTTTATTTCTGAAGTGTGAATGGGGTAGAAAATCCATCCACTAAAAGGGAGATGGAGATAATTGAACTCTTTTCATACAGTCCCAGGTAGAAATCATATCCAAGACCCAGAGGTGAAAGGTGAGCTCTGTACCTACTATACCAAACTATTCTTGGTAATTATCAGCATGAGCATAATTATTAACATTTCAATTATACTCACAGTATTACATCTCTCCAAGGGGTTTAACTCCACTGATTTTCAACTTGTCTTGTTTTTTTGGTAGACATCCAGTTGGAACAAAGTTGCTGAATAATATTTTTGACACAAAATACTTTTCAGAATACGTGATCTATATGTTTTGTCCTCAATGACACTTCTGTGCTTCCAGATTTTGATTGCTTGGTAACATTACTTGGCATAGTGAGGTATCTATTTCAATAGATTTAAATAACTTATTACACAAGAAATAAAAAAAAATAGATACAGACTCTTCTCTCTTAAAATCTAAAGTTTGAAATCGTGACCTAGATTAATAATACTACATTCTTTGATTTTAAAATAATATTCACTATCTGCTAATATATTTTTACATATCTATTTCCTAAAATTTACTTAGAAATGTATGAAGCCAAATAGTTTATCTATTTTAAAATATTCTGTGTTTATATATCTTGTTAGGTGTTTCAGAGTATTCAAACCTAAAATGCTTAATAAAATAAGGATTTATGATCAGTGGGAACCACATGACACATTTCTGTGTCTTAATTAATCCTATATAATTATCTTTAGTGTTTGTACATCATGGTTGTGTCCTAGTTACTTGGTGTTCAAGCATCACCTAGTAAAGGTGCCATGTTATTCTACATTTATAAGAGTGGTACTTTCAAGAAATGCTTATGAGAGAGACCAGTCTGTCTGGGAGAGAAAACAGAAACTTCAGCTTGAAGACCAACTATGACAGCAGAAGTGACTCATATTCTAAAGATAGGTGAACTCAGCCCAAAACAAATAAACAAAACAATGTTAAACAGCAGCAAAGGTAGTATTCTATAATCCTGCTCCTCATTACAAGGGTATGAAAGATACCTTGTTTAATAACTGTAAAATTCTTAAATCTTCACAGGAAAATAGCAAACTTCCAACAGGGGGA
>NW_015090839.1:7382949-7414293 GCF_001431845.1 Calidris pugnax | reverse complement strand
GGGGGGGGGGGAAGGTATCACTTGGACTAGATGATCTTTGTAGGTCCCTTTCAACTGAAATATTCTAGTCTAAAAATATTCTAATCTTTTTTTTTTCTTTTTTTTTTTTCCCCCCTGTTCTTCTATTCTTTCATGGGCATCTACTTTTGGCCACAGGATGCTGCATTAGATGACCCTTTGGGCTGGTACTTTTATGGCCATTTTAGTGTTTTTCTGTAAGAACTATCCTTTTAACAATTAGAAACTAAGACTGCAACATGGCCCAAGAACACCTGCTGTGCCAGCAGGATGTTGGCTTTAGTGACAGGTCTTATGTGTAATCAAGAATCTAGAGAAAGAATAGTTGAGTATATTGCCAGCTTGCACAAACAGTTGATTCATGATTAGCACCTTTTAAAGGGCGGACCAATTAATTGTACTTTTGTAATAAGCAAGAAAGATGTAGGAACCTAATGGGAAGGCACCCAGAACAAACACAAGCTCTACCTAGTGTTGTAGTGCCTTGCTAGTACAACCATAACAGAGAAATAGAAAACAAATCATCATTAGTACAAGGGAAGCATACCAATGCATGGAAAAACATGCCATAGCTTTGGAGGACCCTCCCCACCTCCTCCACTCAAAAGCAGGATACCATAAAAAAAAAAAAAATTATGAGGACATAAATCTTTGTCAAAAGGCGAAGGATGAAAAAAAGTACTGTATGGAGGAGTACAATAGGGATTGAAGCTATTTTGCATGTATTAGTGCTATGCAAGACTTTAAACAGGCGATTTAGGGTCAAAAGCTCCAAACCTTCAAGTGATAAATCTATTTCCAAACCCCAGTAATTCCTGCTAGAAGCACATCTCCAAATAATTAAGAGATTTTTGTCTTGGCTATAAACATATTATTTGCCAGCTGAGTAAGCTTTGTAACAGCTGAAGGCAGTAAAGGCCACAGATAAATTTGGTATTTATTGGTGTAGTTAAAAAAAACTGAGAGCACCTTTACTCCCTCCCCAAAACCCAACCAAACAACACTGTAGTGTCTCAGATAAAACTCACCTGGTGTTAGCCAGGAGTAATTCTGAATGCATTTTGCAGGATATTACCTTCATTTTATTAATACAAGATAGACAATGTCTTGTTTTCCTGGCCTCTCTAGCATTTTAGCAAATTAGGTGAGCATTTGTTGAAAAACATTAAGATGATAACTTGTATCAATAATTAACAAAATAAGTTAAATGAAAGAAAAGTTGTCTGAGTAAGCGTGAAGGATTAGCAAGTCTGTGAGAATGGGTTTAGAATATTTTATATGGACAAATGAACATTAACATATGCAAAGCTGTTGAGCTGTTGTGTCTGCCAAAAACGCAGGTCAACTCACAGAAGAGTTCCTGATAATTGCAATAGAAAATTGGAGTCTGGAGCAAAGTAATTACACGTTTGTTTGTGTAAGTTTGAAAAAGATACATGCTAGCCCTAATTTCCCTGAAATAGCTTTATTAGAAAACACTGCAGCTAGGGAAGTGCTTATGTACCTTGAATCTATTGTCCTTTGTCATCTGTAAGTCTATTGCCTGCCAGCAAGTCATGCTGTTAGGGGCGGGAAGTCAAGCAGTTGGCAGAGCTGTGCAGTCTCAGATATTTGGTGCTCCTGACCATTCTCAGCCTAACGGAGGGGAAAATGTTGTACAAAATTGTATTTAAAATACTGGCAGCTGCAGATTGCCTACTTTGTCTGATTAAATTACAGCATGCTAACACTGCATCAGCAGTGGATTAATTCTGAACCTGGTGGTAATGGAAGATATGAGCTGTAGAACCATTTGATGGTAACTTTGCTGTGAAGTTTGGGCATATATACCCAGTGATAGCTGTCTGAAATATAGGAACACAGAGCAAATGGACTGACCATCTCTTAATAGTATTGATGTATGATGGGAAGCGTTTGAGCATTGAGCGTCCACACGAGGCACCACACAAGGCACTTCAAAGACTATCCAAAAAGTTGTTCAGAAATTCAACTGACAGTATAGGTGGCTTATAGTTATTTGTAACATATTCGTTTCTTTTTCTCTAAATGCTTTGTTTTGGTTCAAAGGGAAGTTGTGACATAGTGAACTTAGTTTCAATGTCTGCAGTTACTGGGGCTAAACGGTGCTGTGGAAATCTGTTTAGCTACAGCTCCCTAGAAATGGTCAAAGAATAAATCCGCTTTTTTGCAAGAACTGTATTAAGAGTCATGACTGAATAGCAAGAAGAAGTTGGAGAAGCACTGTTATGTGGTCTCCAAGTCGAAAGCAGTTTGGATTTTAATGAAGTGTCAAAGGCAGGGAGTGAATGGCACAGGAGGAATGATGTCTTAGCTGCTTGTAGCTGGGCAGAATGTAGAGGAGAAAGCCAAGAGTAAGACATGCTAGAAGGGAAGATGCTGTATTAATAGCTCAGAGGAAAGCAAAATCATGAAATGGGGCTGTAATGATAACAGAAATTTTCTTTGTACAGAGTGTGGAAATAGATGAAATATGAATGAGGTCAGTGTTGAATGTGTTGCCTTGAGTGAGGGTCTCACAAAAATGAGGAGTCTAATCCTAGGAACAAGCAGAGTGGTTGAAGTACAGATGCTTTTACAGTGCACAGAATGGTGAATCTTTTAATCCTCCATAATCATACTTCTGACCTTAAGTAACGTATATGCATAGGTGAGCATATGTGTCAACAGTAGCTCCTATGGATTTATCTGACTCAGTGGGTTCTGCCTGTACTGCCCCTGAGGTGTGATGACAGCCTCCATCAGCAGAACACCCAGTGTCATTGCTTCTTACACCCTCTCTTGTCTCTGACCCTGGAGCGTTCGGTTTTGAAAGGACACTGTTTGCTGCTGCACTTAAGAAATTAGGATTGTACCACTTAAATACTCCATCTTCCCCACAAATCCATTTTTGCTTTTCGAATTATTTGGTTCCTAACTCTTTTTTGTCTAATGGTTACAAGTGTGGTGCTAGTATCTAACCAAGGGTGCAGGGCTACATCACTACAAGCCACTGTGTCCAGCAAAACTAGTTCCTGATGCAGCTGAGCATTTGGAAACCTGAAAAACCAAAACTCTCCCAACCATACTCCCAGCTATTTCCAGTGGTCTGTCTTGAGCTCTAACACTCAAACAAACAACAGAAAACAAATAAAAGGAATAAGGCCATAGATCTGACATAAGGTTGTGTAATTCTACTGCCTTAAGTCAAGCATATTTTAAATGGCAATTTTATGCTAGATCTCATGATCCTATGGTGATCTCATAGCCTGAACATGTATAGATGCCTGCCTTAATCAGACAAACTTCAGTGTTTTGCAGTGGTGATAGATCTAAAAATCTGCCTGTTGGTAGCACCAGACATAAAGAAGTTCAATATTTTCAATTCCTTAGTTTGAAACCAACCAACCAACTAACAAAGAAAACAGCATGTCCCTTGATCTGCCAATTTTTAGTGCATATTTTGATTACATTATGCCATTTTTCCTACACAGAAAAAAAACAGAACACGTGTGCTGGTGTTAGCCAGACGTGCAGGTATGTCTGTGCCGGGTGGTTTGGCTATACGTCATTGTGCAATGTGGGCTTTGACAGTATTTACGTATTTGTGTTATATTTCATCATGAAGCAGTAATATATTAGGGAATGACAACAAGGGATTTACCTGTAGAAATAAAAGGCTGAAAACAGAATCCCTGGATGACTGGAGAAACACACAGAGACACACAAAGCTCTCTGCTCTTCCTGTTGTCATTGACAGGAGGTGGTGGCGATCTGGGGATTTGTTCTTAACCACAAAACCACAAAAAGAGCCAGTAGATTTGTCATATAATTATTACACCGGATAAGAACATACAGCTAAATTCAACAAATAGTAGTCATTTTCAATTTTTTTTCCTAGTTTCAACTAATTCTTTCATACAAATAGGTATTTAAATAAAAAAGCAGCAGCAACCAGCCAGAGTGTATGTGTATAGAAACTCTCTAATATAAATTAGTGCCTTTTAAAAATCACTATAAACTCTGTTTTCTGTAATTATAACAAACCCTAGAGTTTTACCCGTGTAATAGTAATTTTTTAGTGTCTTCACCATTATTTTCCTTTTGATTTATTTAACTACATCTAACTTGAGCAAACAATGTTAAGTGGGGAAACAGATGTGGTTAAATAGCCTATAATTATGCCTTTAGTCGTCTGTTACCATCACAAGGCTCCTCCTGCTACTATGACCAGAAAAAGTGACCTAACTGATTTCACCAGCAGCATTGCCAGTGCCTGATGCAGAATAGATGGCCTTATTAAGCAATCAGAAAAAAAAATAAATAAAAATCAACCATTACAGTGGAATAGTAATCAGCAGTGTTTATACTAGCCCCACAATGCACAATCAGAACCATGAATTCTGCTAATTGGGTACCTTCTGCATCCAGAGGTGCCTGCAATAGGAAACAAAAGGGACTTGAAAATTAGTGTTTGTAGCAATTAGTTTCTGTCGAAAGGCTTAGCCCAGTTCATGGGAGCCATGATTCAAACAGGGATTATTATAGTAACTATGGTATTTAAATGTCCTCTGTCATTATTCAGCATCAAATTTAGCATAGCAAGACTAATTTGGATTTACTCTTTAAGACTAATTTGGATTTACTCCTTAAAATATGATTGTTGGGAATTTTTGAAGTCCCAAACTGCAAACCATTTATTTTATGGTTTTTTTTTTTATTTCTCACATCAGTGATTTTCTTTTAAAGATTATGAGCCTGTTTCAGACTAACCGTAGAGGCGATTAAATGTGTTTGCTATTGAATAGTTGAGATTTAACGAATGGCATATTGGAGAGCATTTGACTATTATTTTTCACAGAGTGATCTGTACTATATTGGCATGTTGAGGGATTTCATACTTCATATAAATGTAAGGACTGCAAGTTTATTGTTTATAAACACAGCTACAAATTCACACTGGTGAGTAGTGGAATACAAATGTTTAAGATGAGAAATTTAGGTATGCAATTTTCTGTGTAAACTGCTTGTGCACTTACAGATGGGCCTCGGTGAAAGCTCAGTGGATTATATTAAATTGGTTTACAAAAAGCCTTTTGCCCTTTTCTTTCCTTTGAATCTTTAGCATTTCTGACGTAATAATCTGATAGACAAATCTCCGTGCTTCAGTCCTTACCATTATAGACTCCCTGCTGTAGGTGCTTAAAGGACAAATTAACAGTAGTACAATTCGAGTAACCTCTTCACCTTTTCTATCAAAGCATCAGCTGCATGTTCTTGCTTTGCTGAAGCTCTCCATATGGTTACAGCGGGACTGTGACAATAGCATACAAAAAAAGCTTAGAATTCAGGAGAAAAAAAAACTCAGGAAGAAATAGGAAAAGGGAGGCAAAAAGTCTTTAAGTCAACCCTCAGTCTTAGGTCTGCTCTTTAAAGGTTACACTGAAATAACGGAAATGTATCATCTGCAATTTATTAATAAGTTGCTATCCTCATTAGTTAACTGCTGTTTAATCCGTTTGTGATTAACTGTGTGACCTTAAAAAGATTGTTATTAATACAAAACATTACATTATGAAACCATTAAGTTATAGGAAAATATTGGTACTTTGAAGACAATCAGAATGATAAGTGTGATAGTTTTTAGAGATACTGTACCAACACTTCCTCTGACTGATTGCATTACATATTGATATTAGCAAGTATCAGTATGTAGTGCAATCAGTCAGTGGAAAATGAGTGAAATGTGAACTAATGAGAGCTAATTGTCTCATATAATAGCAAGGACACAGAATTCTATCAATTAAATTAGTCTGAGTTGAAACAACTATCAGTGTAATAATGTTGATAATATCAACCAAATTAGATGTAATGAAATAAATGGTATGCTAAAGATCAAGGATACCCATCGGCTTCGACCCCCACCTCCTGCTAACTCGTGAGAGCCTCATGACTTTGGGCTCAGTTTGCTCCAAGTTCTGCCTGACGCACAGCCTGAACCGTATGGTTGTGTATTCAGGGCACAGGTACAGAGGGCTTTTTTCTAAATTCTTGTGATTTACCTCTGGCAAAGGGGGGAAGCCCTCTGGGAGGGTGAGGCAGTGAACAACAAACAGTAGAGATATGCCATTAAAGACTATTGCTAGCTCCGGCACAGCTTTTGGTGGAACCAGGAGACGTGGGTGAGAAATGCTGCCTTGAGCATGCCAGGTGTTGAGACTTTTGTTTTTTCCTTTGGGAACTACTATGGTTAAACATCTGTATTGCATAATCAGTAGCTGTCCTATGGTGCTCAACACTGTTCTCTCTCTTTCCTTGCTTAGCCCCATTCCTTCCAGTTGCTGTTGGGAAAGGCTTCCCAAGCTGTTCCAGAGTTGTTCACAAACAGGTCCCAGACCCTAAATCCACATGGGGACTGAAAGGCAAGGGCTAGATTTTCAGAGATGCTGAGCATACACCACCTCCCACTGAGGCTGAGGGAAGCATTGGGATCATCAGTCTTTCAGCCCTGGTATTTAGGAGTTCAAATGGACCTAGAAGCCCAACTTCACTCAATTGTGAGTTTCCAGCCTCTGAAATTCCTGCTTGCACTGTGTATTGCTCTGTTTCACCTCCTCGCTGTTGCTCTTTCTAATTCTGTGATCACTATGATGAGGAGATGCCCATTAAAAGACCAAGTAAATCTGTCAGTCACTCCTGTAACAGGGCTTGGAACTATTAACAATATGAATTCTCAGAAACAATCAAGAACATTGATCTGGGTTTATGAAATGAGGCAGGAAGGCATTTAATTGATTTTAACAGTCCTAATCACTTGATCACTGCAAATCCATCCTCAGTTAACACCCTAGAAATATAACCTGATAAATAATGATCAAGGATGGAAATTGAATGTTCAATGGTCAGTGACATTTCTGAGTTTGAGATAAAGATCAGTCCATCAGTTTTTGGCCCACATAAAATTAGTATCAAATTGTTGAGCAGAGTGACAGCTTCTGAACTTTTTCAGAAACATGAGAAACAACTTGAAGTACAGACTCTGTGTGAACACTGTGAGGAGTTAAATGATGAAAAACCCAAATGAGCTTTGTGATGCAGTGAAAAATCATCTGCAAAGCCCACTTTCTGCTGCAAGGCTCTTGGACCATGCTACCACGCAAGTATTTGAACTGGTGAGATACGGTAAAAATAACTCTCAGAGAGCAGGTATAGGACAGGGACCATAGAAGCAAGTGGGCTGATAAACTCAAAGGCTGGCAAAATGAGAGAAAATGCATACAACTCATGAAGCAAAGAGAGGAGAAATGATGATACAAACGTCTGTGTGGCCAGACTTACACAGCCTTTTTTCTGGCTAAGTATACTAAAAGGTGATAGCTGGCACTGATGCAGTGTTCACTTTGCCAACCTGCATTGCTCCCTAGAGCTACTCACAGTCTAGGACGGCAGAAACACAGAAAAAAGTCAGGCCCACAGAGGTCACCAGTTGTGCCGGGGATGTGATGCATGCTAATCTAAGAGCACAGCTTGGGAGAGCTCTGTAGAGAGAGAATGCCCCAGTGAATCTGCAAAATTTGACTGACGACTGTCATATTGATCTTGTTGAAAATCTGCAACCATGTATGAATGTTTAGAAATTGGCCATACACCTGGATGAAGGGAAATTTTCTATCCATATCAAAGAAAGTGGACATAAAAGTGTTACAATTGAACCATCTCACTGATATCCCTTTCAAGTAAAATTCATGTCCTTGTATTATAGGATCACAGGAAGCAAATGCTGGAAATATCACTATGCTACAGAAAGCTGTGTCAGAATGGCAGGGCACCTAATCCATCCACAGCACTGAAGCCACTTCGCTGAAAAAGCATGATCATCCACTAATTGCCTATTTTATTTATTATTTAGAGAGGATTTGACACCTTTCCACTGACAGATATCAAGATTCAACAGCAAAACACTGACCACCACAAACCTATAGTGTCAATAGTAAATCTCAGGGTGAAGAACAACAGGTCAAAATTAATGGTTTCCGGTGGGCTGGGCATAAAAAAAATGCCATTTCAACAGGAATACCTAATTTATTTTGAAACTGCTGTGAAAGGATTTTGACATGTGGAGGAATCAGAAGTTTCCATTGCTGGGATTGTCCTACTCGATCTCTGGTATGGTAACATCGTGATGCCCGGTACCACAGTGACCGATGCAATACAGTGAATTCTGAAGACAAGAACAGGTAACTAACCAGGCATATGAACTGTCTTGATTATGTTGAAAAGAACAAGCATATACGCTAACATAAGTAATAAAGATAAAATGCTTTTTAGTGGTAGAAATAGAGAGAAAGGGTCTGTCAAAAACTGGCTCACAATAGTACTTAAACTTTGTATGGATAGAAAAAAATTCAGGAAAGTAATTACAGAAGCACTAGAGGTGGGATAACATAGGGAAATCTAGCCAACATGAAGATCAGATGATGGATGGACTGGCGAGGCCACAAAGATACCAGTTGGTCTAGAGAAGCACCTGGAAACTCTGCTACGACATCATGACAGGTCATACATGAATACACGGATGCATGTACTGACATTATAATAAACAGTAAGTGAATAAATTTGTTACCTAATCCTCTTAATACATAAAGATAAATGAAATATTTACTGTAGAGTCTTACATGTGATTACCAATAGTTATTTTAGTTGACCTTTCAGTTCCTTATTGTTCCTTCTACCTTTAATTTAGCAAGACTATTATCTCACCCATTTTTGAGTTGCCATTAATTTTACCCTCCTCGTCTGTTAATGGACTTTCTTTCTCTTTTGTATTTACTTTTCTAGCCATAAAAGCCTTTTTAATCCTCCCAATCCCCTTTTTACAATCAAGCCCAGAATGAATGAATGTTACACGGTGCACTGGGTAGCACTGTAGCTACACTGCCCCAGGAGAAGGCCAGAGAATTAAGTGGATTTGGAGCTCTGGTCTCTCCCTGCGCTTTGCTCACCAAGACAGGGCTGGGTTGTGGTTGTGTGACTTCCAGTCTGACCAGTAACTCTGGTTGGCGAACCAGAGGGAGAAGCGTTTTGCAGGTGCAGCGACTTTCCCTGCTGACCTTCATGCAGGCGATGGGTCCTGCTCTCCATGCCAAACCTTTTGCTGCACAAGAGAGCAACATGCAGCAGGTAATGTAATATTTTGCTGTCTCTGTTAGGTCTCAGCTTCAACTTTTTAATTTTTCATAGCCTTGAGCTAGACAAGGAGGTTTCAATGCTGTGCCGGCCAGGAGGCACACATTTACTGTCAAAATGTGACAGTCAGACAGTCGTATCCTGGAGTAAAGGCTGGGACAGTTTACCCTTCTTTTTGGCTCCCCGTATCAGCTTCCTTGAATTAACTCTGTATGTTTTAGACTGGTTTGCTAAGGAAATGGCTTTTATATGGTTTTACTGCATCTGTGCATGTATGCTTCTGCTCACTTACCTTTTAGTTATTTCCTTTCTCCCTTTCTCTCTCTCCACCTCCTCTATAATTTGGAAATCAGCCTGTTTTCCAAATCTAATCACACACGAATAGAGCATCCAAAGATGTTAGGGACACAGGTAGTCAGGTAAGGAAAAGAAATCCTGTGAATTCCATCTCTGAGGAAAATCATGCCTCTGGTGCTCAGCCTCTGCTAGGCACAGGAGAATCCACTGCTTGGTTTAGTTTTAGCTCCCATATGGGTTCTCTGGTATTGAATCAAGGAAAACTTCTGATTGAAGCATTTCCCATGTCTGGGCCACCAGTAAGGGCCTTGTACATTTGCCTTCTCTAATGTTGAGTAAGCTCATGCTCTATGTTAACATAACTCAGTGAAAAGAGCAGTCAGCCACAACACAAAAATACATTGGCTTCATTAATTTAGTTCCACTGTGTGCTGAACATCTACTTTCTTCTCCACTTCTTTTACATATCTTTATAATCTCAGGTATATCAGCAATACTTCACAAAGCCACTTTGATTTCACTTTTTCCCCCTCATTTTCTTTTTCACAGAAACTGTGTGTGTTATGGACATGAATTCAAACTTAATATTCTCCTTTTTTGAGGGCTTCCTTGCCATCTCTAGTATGTTTGTTTTTATGAAATCAGATACCCTCTAATTTCTGTCTTACTGTATTGTTTTCAGGTAGCTTCTCATTGCTGTTTCTTTATTTTTCTCTAAGAATTAACATGGTTTCTTGTTCAGGGTAGTAAAACTTTGTAACTTGAGAACGTCCTTAATACACGTGTGATTGTATTTGTTATCCAACAGAGAGATGGGAGGTCAGGATTTCTCCATAATGGTTTTTACAGGCTGGAGAAATAATTATCCTTCCTTGGCTCAGCGTGCTTTGTGGTCAGAGCTGTGCTTCCCTCCAGGTTTGCTCAGTGTGTGTCATTCCCCACGCTCAGTGGGGCAGGAGGGCTGCCATATGTGGCCAGTAGTCTGGCGTGTGTAAAATCCAGCCTGTTGCACTGTGTTGCCATAAAACCCTAAAGTATTGTCCACATAACTGCATGCAACTTGCAGGGCAAAACCAGTGGGAGTAGTTAATCTGTAGAAGGAAAGGGGAGAAACTATTCCAGTATTTTCTCTATAGTTACTGCCAATCAAAAACGATGGTATGAAAATATGTTGGAATATTGGTGTGACGTATGAAAATGTAGGAAAAAAAAACATTCTAGCTAATCTGAACTTGGTTATTTCTACATTTTTGCCTTTAGCCTCCTGTTACTATCAGTCCTGAATGTTCTTGTGAAACAAACAGCAATAATGACATCTGAACATGATGAATTTAATGACCTAAAAAAATATGCTGTTTTCCACAACTGTAACTGCTTTCAAGTAACCCTCACATTTGGCTGCTGCTATGTTTTATCATGTATATTGTGGCTCTTTTTTTTCTCCCTTTGCTTTTGTATTGCTTTAAAAAGACAACAGAACATGCTGTGAGTTAATGTTTCACTTGTAAAAGGTTATGGATTAAGCTCAGCTGGTTTCTCAGGCTGACACAGGGTTCATGATTAGAAGAATGAAAACAAACATGAATTGAAAATGTCACTAACCTTTATTGGGCCCTGAAAATCCCTGAGCCTGCATGACAGGAGGCTTTCCTGTTTTCAACAGGATAAAGAAGATTGAAACAAAACAGCACGGATCTTGGCTATTTACATCTTTTAATGAATGCGCTTCACGTTTGGGTCCCTTTGTCAATCTCCCAGTTTTCAAGGGTTTAGCTGTGAAAAGTGCGGATGGTATCACATACTCTTATAAACCATGGAGTAGACATCTGTCTAGGATGCTTTTTCCTCCAAATTATGCTTAGTGTAAAGGACCACGTTTTAAGCTTCATTTACGACTATGCATGTATAAGGTAGCCAATTATCCAGTCTGAGTGTTCAATAGCAGAAAGGCTGAATAAAATCTCTAAATAATGCAACTGATTTTATTTTATTAAATCAAATCAGAGAAAACATTTTCATAAATTCTAGATGATAGTGCAGTTCAAACTTGAAAGCTGCTTAATGGAAAAAACCCTTCCACTTAAAAAAAATAATTAGCTCTTGCTCTAGCTGCTGTGAAAGAACATGCCCTGTCTCAGCAAAGGCAGGAGGAACTCAAAGCTGACTCAAGCTGGCCAGAGTAGAAACCAAAAAAAGCCACTGATGTGGAATGCTTTGTTTTAACAAGAGCACAGATTCAGGCCCAATATCTAGACCTACAAACTGAAGGACGCTATGACTGCCCTGCCTCAGCACTGTCTCTTCCCATGCATTAGAGAAGAATTAAGCATCACACTTGGCCTTACAGATTCAGATATTCCCTGCTTTCTTGTTACTCGACACCGCTCGGCTGATTTTTTTCCCAGTCAAATTACTGAAAACACAAAAGAATTATCAAATGTTTTTTCATCTAGGTTGTGAAGGAACAAGGCGTATGTTTTTCCTCATTTTAAAATTTTTAGCTGCATGTTTTAGTAACAGCTGTGCCATTGCTTCACTGATTTCATAGGTAACTTGAGAAAATACTTTATGGAGGAAGAACACTGGGGGATCCTGCAACCAAATGTATTTCCTTCTCCCGATCTATAAATGTCTGTTGGATATGGAATTTTTTCCTCACAAAATCTCATTTACCTTTTTCACAAAGTGAAGTGAGGCAATATAGACCCACGCTTAGTACATAATTATTTAACATATCCTACTATTTCATGGTGCAACTCTGACCTGTAACTGAGATTTAATGAAGTGCTTTGGCAGAGAATTAATATTAGGGGGAACATAAACCTGCAATTTTTTCGTCTCACTTCATCCAATTATAGTTTGTTCTTACATTACATAATCCATTTTACAGTTTTTGGTGCAGGAGTAGAGTGAGATCTTATAACGTTTTAATGAGGACTAAGTTTTTTATCTCTTGCTATTTTAGTCTTTTGCAAATACTGAGGAATGTCATATTTGATAAAATTTATTAAGGTTTCTTAATGATATAGGACCCTAAACCACAGCTTCAAAATCAGCTGAGGCCTCAGTCTCTAAACATATGTGGACATGTAAGTCCTATTTATTGAAAGTGATAAACCAGTTTAATTGAATTAACTAAAAATTAAATAAATGGCTATTAGGTGCCCAAAGCTAGAGTGCTCCTTAAACAGTTGGGCTTAGGTTGACAAAGGAGGCTTTGCAAGGCAATGTCCAACTTCCAGGTGTCTTTCCACATGGTGAATTCACATCTACCATCTCGTGTTCTCTAAGTGGATGGATAAAGTAGAGAACACAGTTGACAGCTACCCAAATTACCCACGGGACAAAGTACAAAGGATTACTAGGAGCATGACTACATATCTCATACTGTTGGGTGAGTATTATGCTTTATCACTTACTGAATTGCCTCTTTTTCACCTCACCAAAGTCAGCTTGGAGAGAAGGAGCGTGAGTCTCTCTGTAACCCTGGAAATCCGGAATTGCGTATGAAGGGCGAGGTGCCTCTGCTGTGCTTCTACAGAACAGGACAGCTTGATGCAGTTTGTGGTAAGATGCTCACATGGTGAAGAGAAGGTTAAGGGGGATTTGATTCTGCATCCCAAGGTAACTCTTCTGATACTACTAATGACTGGAATGAAAAGGGCTGGAATGAGGGAATGGATGGCTTCTCATCCTGGGTGTGATTTGTCTGAGGTTAGATGTTCATGGGATATGTCTGACCCATCAGCTCTTAAAGATAAGGCAAATGGCAGAAATCTTTGTTTGGGAACGTCAGTGGGGTTAGGTATGGGATAAATTTGCTGAGTGCTTTCAGGACTCAAGCATTTCTCCTCATTCCTCGTGCAGAAACTTAGTTTCCTAGGAGATTTCTCTTGTGGAAACTTGAGGAAGTTTTGAGGATCTCAATTTTTGATTTGGGTGCCCAAAGTGGTATTAAGATGTCTGCTTTCTCCTCTTGAATCTAATTCATGGAGGCAACTTTTTTAAAGATACCGAGTGAATGTAGGTACATGTAAGTGCTTTATTTTGATTTGTCAAAGGTGCATGGGCAATTCACTTTACTTTGGTACTATTTGTCTGGGGCGCTTAGGGATTTTCAGTAGAAATAAGCTAGAATTAGACTTTTGGGCTTTTCAATACCTCTATCTATCTATCTGTCTGTCTTAGTATATGCTTAGTTACCAAATACATTTTTGAAATTAGCTATAAAAGCCCAATAGGCCAAGGTTCCAAACACACTTATGTGTCTTTGGAAATGTTTTCTATGGCATTTTACTGCTCCATTATCTGTTCTGTGGTAATAGAAGATGTGGAAGAGAAAAGAGTAAGTGCTAGCTTTTTCATTTTGTCTCCAGCTATAATAGTTAAAATCCCATGTTATTTCTCTGGAAAAAAAAAAAAGGAAAAGAACCACGCTGAGAGCTTTTGGAGCAATGTAACATTGTTTAGTTTAATTTGCTAAGCTCTTGAGAGCAGTTTCACTTAATATATGGTGCCATATAATGTCTTGGCTTAGTTTGGACTGTGTGAGAGTGAAGCATGAACTCAGGCATGACTCAGTGACCGCTGTTTTTTGTTTTGAAAATACATGGGCATACCTGATTTATAATCAAAGCAAGGAGCTAGTGATACTTGGCATTTGGAAATTACTCTTTAACTCGATGCCAGTTTCTGCTAAACTCTCCCAATGTACTTTTGTTTTTGCCCAAGTACTTCTGACTGTTCAAGCAGAAAGGTTCCCTTCAGCAGAGAACTGAGCCAACTGTTTAAAGAGTGATTTTTCCCTAATAAAACTTTACAGCACTTTTATGTGAACTTAGTGTTTGTGAAAGGCCCTGCACTGACAGCCCAGGGAACAGAGGCCCCGCATTTGTTTGTTCACAGACCATGCGCAGTGCAGAGGGGTGGCAGTGGCACTCACACCCTGCTGTACTCACACATGTTCTTCACACCCCAAACATGGTCACCTGTGCTGGATAAAGGATTGATTCGGTCTCTGATGCTCTTCAGTCATTTGATTTTTCATCTGAGACTGTCTCAGGGCTGCAGTCTGATTCCAGCTGTGGTGAGGTTTTGTGCTGTGGATGCTCGCACATTACCTTTCTCTTCAGAAGGTATACAGTAGATTTTGCCAGGTAGTGGTTTTTTGTTGTAGTACTGAAACCAGATGGATTTGTACCAATAATTTGCAGTGAGTGAAACATCTTTCATTTAATAATCCAGCTCTTTAGCTCACTTGAAACGTGATGATTAAAACAGTGGAGGAAATGCCCTTACAAACTAGAATTAAAATAGAAATACTTACATAGGCATCACCAACACTAGTCCTAACACAAAGCGTAGGGGTAAATTTGTATTAAAATTTATTAAAATCAGTAGGTACCTCAGAAGCTGCATATGGTGCATTCAAAGACTATAACTCAAGCCAGGAAAGATGCTAGAGACAAGGATTGGTTGGACTGCACGTACACTGAAGCTTTGCACTTGACATACATCCACCCTAGCATTAACTGACCAGGCTGCTCCACTGAAGGCCCATCACTCTTTTCCTCTAAAATGAGGAAAAAATGATGCCTGCTGTTCATTGAGCAGCCCAGTGCTTGGAGTGATGCTCGGGAATGGAGGGGAGAAAGGCATTGCCACCACCATCTGTGGGGCTAAGCAGATCCAACACCCTGGGCTCTGCAGGGGAAGAGGCTCAAGCATCTCCTCAGGCAGGAAAATCAATATGTAAGTGGTTCAGCAAAGATATTCTACCTTTAGGCATAAGAAGTATCACAGCTATGAGTATCTAGGACACTTTTACAGGTTGAAGGTTTTGAAGATTTAAGCATTGAGAATGGATGCAATTTATGGCTGAATTTTGTGGACTGCTCTTAAGAAGTTAAGAGGACAAATTCTGCTATCATAGAATCATCTAGGTTTGAAAAGAGCCTTGGGATCATCGAGTCCAACCATCAACCCTACTCCACAAAGTTCTCCCCTACACCATACCCCCCAACACCACATCTAACCGACTCTTAAACATGTCCAGGGATGGTCAAGCACCTCCCTGGGCAGCCTATTCCAATGCCCAACCACTCTTTCATTTTGGGCTTTGTTCTGTCTTCTTTTTGATAATTTTTGAAATTACCCAAATTATGGTCTGTGAAATAGTTATGGTGAGGTAATTAACATTTGCACTGGAGCTTTGAAACACAGACAGAACAAAACACTTAGGAATGGAAAACGTACTTCTCCTGGTCTGCCATGGGCATTTATTGGAGCTCATGGGAATACTTTCTAAGGGAAAAAAGATAATATAGAAAAAAATCTTGTTATTTGAGAGAGTGATATCAAGATGTCTGGTTCTCTTGAGGCATTTAATCTCAGATCAGTATGAGACAGTTCCTCACTTAGTATTTCCCTGGTGATTCAATTCTGAGGGACTTATGTCTTCATCGTTAATTTCCCTTAAAGAATCATTTAAAACTACTAAACCTCAGCTAATTTGAGGCTGAATTCAGTACAAGTGACTGTGTTTAGAATTCAATGCAACAATTCAAAGATAAAGAACTTATCTCATAACAGTGTTATATTTTCTGATGATGCTATTTCAAAATATACACCAAAATATGGCTGAATATTTCCTTATTTTTCCTATGCTCTGTGTATACTTCTTAAAGACCTACTGCAATCTTTTATTAATTTTTATGCTTAATTTTGCATATATTGAGAAATGGGAAGCAGAGGAGTTTGACAGAATTAATGTGATGTGCCCATTCACCTGTCCACCAAAACCCCACCTATAAAGCATTCTTCCTTGATGGCACTGAAATCTCTATATGTCTCCCAGCTGCAGCTTGTCCCAGAGAAGCTTATTTCATTGCATTTCATTTTATGGTTCCCTCCAAATGCCTTGTACGCAGTACTCCTATATGTTTTCTCATTTCAAAAGACTTGCTGGGGAGGTTAAGATATTTCAAGTAATTCTGTTCATGATCCACAGCAGGATTATTGTAGATTGATGCGTGACGGTATCTTGGATTCCTGATGGAATGACGTCCTTAGGATATGAACCTGCATACGCACGCAGTACTAGGATGCTAATTGTGTTTGGTTTAACAACACTAATTATTGAAACAGGCTTATTATCTGGTATGTAATTTACAACCTGAGTTTAATGAGTCCTTTTGTCTTTTATTTCACTTTTCTTTCTCTCTCCTTTCTCTCCCTCTACCCGGCTCTCTCATTTTCTCTTTCTCATCCCCTTGCCCCTGTCTTCTCTCCATCTCCTCCTGAAAGCACAGGCAAGTAGCAGAAGCCTGAGCTACCATCAGAACTACAGTTTGAAAGATAAGCGTGTGCAGATAACACTCTTTTAGAGCTGTGTAGCATCGTCGGTGACTTCTGAGGCCTCTGTGGCATACATCGTCCTTGGGACACTGTCACTGAGATGACGGAGAACTGCCATAAATCTGGGCCACCTAAAAATAGGGCAGCTACTTGGTGACTAAGCGCTCACTGCGCTTTGCTCCTCATAAGGGAAGATGCTTACGTGCATTAGGGGCAGCAAAAAGTCCCTGTGCACTACTTACCAGCCTCAAAATAGAGCCTATGCCACACGTAAGTGGCTCCAAAGACTTATTCTGGCCCTCTGTGCTGGAACGAGTGTGTTGCAGCACGCGTGCAATGACTGCCTCCTGATGAGGAGTGGTGTCATCTGATGCTAAATGACAAGGGAGCAAACCAAACACAGGAAGGTCTTTGCTTGCTGCAACAGCTGCTCCCGCTGCTAATTGATGCTGTGTATCTGTGGCATCATCCCAGCGACTATTTTAGGTTGTTTCCAGCTGTGAAGGTTTTTGTCTCACAGCTAGTGGTATCTGTGCAGCTGGCAGAGCGAGGTAAAAATAAACACAACTAATTCAGCAAAGCAATGAGAAAAATGTACAAAGAAATGTAAAAATAATATAAGCCAAGGTTATTTGGGAGAGATATCTGAGTTTGGAGAAAGGCATGGAAAATTGTTCATCACCTGCCTGTGACTACCAAGAAAAGGGAGATACTTTAATGTGAATTTGGGGCTTATGAATTGCTCAAATTTTCCAAAGACCAAGCTCTAATGGCACTATTGCTAGTTCCTCTACAATGTCCTGTACGTATGTTTAAATATTTACAGTGAGGGAGGTATTTTTGAAGAATGAGAATATATTTATTAATTTATCTTTTTCCATAAACGCCTTGCCTCTTTCCTGAGCAATAGTTAAATAACTACTGCTAGTTAGAGGGCTTTTTGTTCCTCTTTTAGTTTGGATATTTCTCTTTCAGAAACAAAACTTGTATACAACCAAACTCATTTCTTCCATTTCCCCATATCTCTTCCTGTAAGATCCACGTTAAGTCTGCTTGAATGCTAACAGCATTCGGGATGGCTGCACAGATTTTAGGTAGCACCATCCCCACTGAGACCATGAGCTTCTCTTATCTGCAAATGAAGACAAAACCAACTGGTTTTGTTCTGCAGTTTAATACATAACCTGCTTGAATCCAGCTTGTAGGCAGGCAATTTTAGAGGAAAAATACCAAAGGGGATTTTCTACTAATCCTTCTTAATATTTAGAGATTCTTGTTATTGTAGGAACCTTGACTTTGAAAAATTTTCATGAAAAGACACATGGTCTAGTGGGTGGTGTCCCTGCCCTTGGCAGGGCATTGGAATAAGATGATTTTTAAGGTCCCTTCCAATCCAAACCATTCCATGATTATATGAAAATTTGAGGCACAAATAACCTACTCCTTTGGTACCCTGTTTATGTACTTTTAAGTGTGTTAACTGTTGGTCAAAACAGCTTTAAATATGGGTAACCAGAATTATTTTAGACTTCATTAAACATTTTAAAGTATGTACTTTTGACAATTTGTCTTGAATTTTAGTGACAAGAAACTTAAATACTTGTACAGACATTCCAACACTTTGTCCTGGTCTAGATCTCAGTTAAATATAGGGGTATTTCCTATTTAAAATACAATTTGATCTATTTCAGTAAGTCTTTCCAGGGGTATTTGTATTTATTTTCAATCCTTGCAGCTGGCTACAGTTCTGTGAAAAATGTAGGTCATGTGTTTGTTAATGCCAAAAACATCATATACTTTCATTAGCTTAGGAAATTAATTTTAGGTTTTCAGAAGAAAAATTTTGACTACAACACAAACCAAATATTTTTAATTCTCTACTGGTGATTTGTTTTTCCTTCCTTTGCTTCCATGTTTCTAAATGTTTATTTTTACTCTTTTGCCTCAGAGTTTGGGATACACCACCACGAGCTGTGCACCAGTACCGTGGGTGGCGAGCCAGCTAGAACACTGCCATATTCCAGCCTGGAAATACTGACCTCTGCTCACTTTAAATAAGTAATAAATTTCTTTCTGCCTGAACTTAGGAAAATGGCATTCACGAGTCAGTCACGTTACCCAGAATGCAAATACATGCTACTTGTAGCAGCGAGGCATGAACTAACAGAAAGTTAAAATAAATGAACCTTGCTTGTTTTTATCAAATTGGCCTTGCTCAACTATTCTATTTACAATATCGCCAAGTGTTTTCTTAATACATTCTGACCTGTTCTGGTTTTTAAGGAGAAATGGTACCTAGAAACACAGAAACAAACATTGCAACAGAAATGAAGCAAGTTCATAAAATAATATTTGGTTAATCTGCAATTATAGAGCAGCCCCTACTTTGTTTCTTTGTTTCAGGATATCAGGTTCTTAAAGTTTCCTGTAAGACTGGATGTTATGCTGGTGGGGATCTATATTAATATTTTAACATGTCAGTAGAATATGATATGAAGCCATATCTATTTATATCAGGTGCAAATCTGGGCAAGTTGTCCATCTTCACAATATTAGGTGAATTTTAATATAAAGTAAAAAGTTTCTAAAAATGGGTGAGTTTAATATTCTACCACAGTGTCCGCTCTGAAATAGTATTGAGTAGGAGTGAAATTTGTCACACTTGACTCAAAAGAATGTTTTAATGTGCTCATTTAGGAACAGCCCAATTATAGGTATACGAAGAAATAACTAGAAGTTTTATATTCACTCTTATCTCACATTCAAAAACCTTTGGTTTAAAAAAAAGAAGTAGTCTATTTTAGTGTTACAGAAAAGTGTATGGCTGAAGGTCATTATGAACGGATTTATGAATGAGCCCTGAACTGGTAAAAGGGACTTTGTCTCTTAGGGAAAGTGTGTGCAGTGGTCAGTCACAATTGCTCTGGAGTCTTACATTTTTTTTCAGGGCATCTTTTGAAATGTGTTCATTTTTAAAAAATCTGGACAATGTCCTACCTGTTAATGAAGGTTTTCAAAATACTTGTTTGTATAGCCAGAGGATAGATGAAGTCTTCTATCTATTGCTAGAGGAGGTTTTGTCATTGACTCCACTGAGACCAGGGTTTCAGCCAGTGAATTTGCATTTTGCTTTGGGCTGGGGAAGTAGAGCTGAGGCCTCACATAAGGATGAAGCTCCTGGAAAAGCCACTTGCTGCCTGCCCAGCTGCTGCTTCGTAGCCTGTGAGAAACACCACCACCAATATGAACAGAAAAGCATTGAAGTGTCATTTGCACAGCTCCTTAAATTCTGACTTCTGTTCTACAGTATTTTCCAAATCGTGCATCGGATGGGGCTGCATCTTACCTGCTTGTGCCAATGGGCCAGAGTCCAGTGGAGAGATATCCAGTCTTTGCCCACAAGCCTGCAATTGCTGCAGTGGAATGAGTGCTGCTTGAATGAGAGGTCTCCCATTGCTAAAACACTATCCTTAATGCATCCCCTCTCAAATAAATCACTCGGGATGATTTCTATGGATGTCCTACCTAAAGGGATAGTGACCCAAGGAGAAAAAAGCCTGAGAGTTGGGGAGATGAAAAACTTTCTGGGATAAATAAGAATCAATGATTTTGAGATTTTTCTTTATTTTTTTTCAGAGCATCCCATTCCTTTTATCAAGCCACCTAGGTCGATTCTCGAATCCACCTCCCGGAAAGGAGGAATAAACCTGCTGCCTGAGCTGTCTTAAGAGCTTGATCAAGCAGTGAGGTAAGTGCCTTTTACTACATGGAAACTACAAGGTCAGAAGGGGAAAAAGTACTGACGAGATGGTGATTATGAGCATTAATCATAATAATATCGAGGTCTTATATAGCACTTTTCATCAGGAGATTTTTAAAGCGCTGTACAAAAGAGACGAGTCTCATTATCTCCATATTTTAGATCTAAAATGTGACCTCCAATACCTTACGGCTGTTCTCTGAGGGGGAAAAAAAGACTACTGGCATCAACAATACGTATTCTCTGTTAAATTTCTAATCATCACAATGAAGATTTTTTAAATCTACTTGTTCTGTGGACTCTGTAATGGAATTTTAATTGCTTTACTAGCAGCTCAAGATGTAATGAATGAATAAATGTAATTCTTATCAGGACGCTGCCATCAGCTGATTAAACTGGTACATTGGCATTCGCAGGGCATATTCAGGCAATTACTTTAGCACGTTCAGTTATGTTGCTGGTTATTGCCTCGTTTGTTGAGGAATGGTAATTGAGTACGTAGGTGTTGCAATGCACCGTAAAATGGATCAGCTTAAACCACCTGCAGCAAGGGTTTAAGCCAATCCTTCTCCTTTGCCTTTGCAAAGGACTGATGCATAGATCTTTCAGAGCATCCTAGCTAAGATCTTGCGCACTAACTTGCAACTGAGAGGTATGGGTTTTTTATTTAAACAGACTAACACTGCCACAAACAACCACCTATGCCCTGAATGCCCCACAAAATAGCTATGCTGAGCACAACAGGAATATTACCCTAAGCTATTACTGAAGTGTCAATTTTTACCTTCTGCTGTCAGGAAAATATTTATGTTTTATTGTGTTAGAAGATGGACCTTGACATCTATCAGCAGAATGTTATTGTAGGAGAAAAGATTTATGTCTGCAGAATAGCAGAGAACAAAACTCGGTGCTCACCTTTCTGCAATGTCCCTGGTGCGGAGAGGCTCAAGCATTTGCTGGGGATTTTGTTCCTCTCTGGGGCCAAGGTTGGTCTGCACAAGTGAGTCTTAAGGGGAAGCGAGATTTTTCAGAATTGTGAGGAGTTTTAAATATCAGGGAGAAAAGTCAGAAAAATAAATAAAAATATACATTTGTCTGGGTTCAGACAAATGGCATTAGAGAGGCAGTACTTGGGAAGGTTTAAAAGTTTAAAAGCCAGCCTATGGAAAATGCGTTTGGAGACCCTGTTCTTGGAAATGATTTTGTGAAATGGTGTTGATTTTTATAAGGTCAGCTCTGACTGATGATGTGGACATGACTGTTAAGGCAGCTGCTTCTAGTGTAGGGCTTTACACTGGAAGATTTGAGATGTGAAACACATACAGGAAACAAAGCAAAACTACTGGAATATGTCCCATTTCAGGGGATTACCTGTCTTTCTACAAAGTGTGAGACCTTTCTGTCTAGGAACTGAGAACTTTTTTAATTAATAGCAAATCATTCTGTTTTACTTACCTGTTTACTTTAGTGTTACTTTTATCTAAAAGTATACAAGACACAGACACAAGAAGTAGCATCTGCTCATTTCTCTTTCATTTGGTCATTTTTGTTTGCAATAACAATAAGGAATAAATAAGGCTGATCACTTAAAGCGCTATTCATCAGACTCGTCAGCTCCACGGGAACTGGTGATAGACCTTATAGATCCTGCACCAGCTGAATTTAACGATGTTCATGAAATTTACGTTTCCTGGCACTGATGAAATGAGATTGTTTTTCTTTGGACTTCAGCTCAAAAAGGTCTCGCCTATGTAAAAGATACTCAAAACCACATACCAAAAGGCCCCTTGGACTAATATTGGTTCTAGTTGCATACAATTTAATGGTATAAAAAAAGAAAATTTGAGCTAGCACTTCAAACTCCTGTCATGCCAAAACAAATTTGAATTTGCTACAGAATTCAGTAATCTAACATACTTGTTTTCTTTCAGTTCTCGGTCATGTACTGTTTGCCAGCAATCTTTCAGATATACTTGTTCTTCTAAAGCATTTGAAGAAGACCTAGTAACTTTTGTTCTGCCGTTTCTTCAGGTGACATTTTTGGTATTAGAAATCTGAATTATTTTGAAAAATTTACTGATTACTTATTTGGATTCCCAGATGGATAATTGCAATTATAAAAAATCAAGTTTCTCATTAATATTCTTTTTTTTTTTTTTTCCCCCATTGTACTGTGGCTATACCTTATAAGGAATTAATTTGCTAAGATCTTTGCAAGACTTAATACTGTGTATATAACATCAAAGTGAATGTCTTTCAAAGTTTTTAGCAAGTCCTTCAGGGATCTTTATGGCACATTCTGTCCCCATGATTTTACCTATATATAAGTAACGTGTGTGATTTTATTTCCAAGCAAAAAGAGTATGGGGACAAAGCACCCACTGAAGTAGCTTTACATTCCTGGAGTAAGTAGGTATAACATTTATATCAAAAGACTTGGAGGAATGTAACAGTTTATGGCTTACTCATGATATGCTGACTACTGTCAGCTTTCAGGGGTCGGAGTGAACTGAGAAAGACAGCATTTCCTAGGATCCCAGATGAATGACATTAATGAGATTATTTTCTTCCACCCTGTCCCAAATATTTGCGAGCTTGCTGTTCATCAAACTAAAGAAACAAAAAATATTAACCTCTGTATAGCAACAAGGTGAATAGGAGCCGATGGGCATAGGGAAGACACGCTGCTTTGCACCACGCTAAAAAACCCATCCAGAAGCCTTCAATAGTCCCTTCAAGTAAGAATCTGGAAGTATCAAACTGCCCATGGAGTCAAGAGGCCCACTGAGGTTTCTCCAAGCCATTGTACAGCCCATGTTTCTGTGAACAAACAGCCGTGTTTCAGAGAGGGGATTAGCCTGATTGCATGCAAGGCAAAAGGAAAACTGCAGATGATGTAGTGAGGGTGGAAGGACTGAATGCAAGAAACAGGAGCCAAAAAGGGTGAGGCAAATGGGCTGCTAAGTATTTTTTGTTAGCAAGGGAAATGGAGTGCAAGCATTTTAGCGTCTTTTGTTTTGGTTAATAAAGTAGGTAAGGTCTGCATTACTGATGGGAACTGGGATGTCCTCCAGGTGAGCGAGGGCAACCACTGTCAACTCTACCCTCATTTCAACATGGTGTTATCTTTTGCTCAAACTGTGAGAATAAACAGCTATGAATATTGAACAACTGATTTTCCCAGTTGGTGATCGTGGTCATAAGGTCAGGATGCCATGGAGTCTCGATTAGTTTGGTGTGTCTCCCCTTTTGTTGTCTGATCCGAACAAGACTTACAGGGCAAGTACTCTGTTTTGTGACTGTCCCAGTACAGCAAATTATGCTAATTTTTGCATAACTTATTGTTGGGGTTTTTTTTGTGAATGGATAGCGTTGATGAAAAGCTACTTAGCAAATAGGACTTAATTTATGAATGCAATAGACTTACTGTGGAGGGAACCTACTTTTTTTTTTCCTGATCATTGGAAAAAATATGTTAAATATCAGTTCTGCTGTGGTGCCATACTTTGACAAGATGTTGAAATCCTTGCATCAAAAGTACAGCTAGATTTGCACAAGTGAAGGAAAAATGAATGTGTTGTCCGAGTACCAGGTCCTGAGGCCAGATTATTCACCTTCTAGACTCGTATTCTGTTTGCTCAACCTACTTAACTACAGATTTAAAACATTGAACAAATGTGTGGGTGCATGTGCACCACAGGTCAGATGCTGCTCATTAATAATAACTCTGAAAAAAACTAAATTTAGCTTAATGTCTTCAAGGCTGGAAATGAAAGTTCAGCTGTTTCAGACCAGTGGGTTTGGAAGTCTCCCACATATCCCCACAGGAATCCCTCTGTTGATTGCTTTACAGCCAAAGACCTCTAGACATCATCAAGACTAGACATACATAACTTGGTGACCTATGGGGTGGAGATTTTAAGGGAAGGTGTGGAAGGGACTGTAAATAATATAGCAACAGGTTGCGAGTAAAAGAGAAAAAAAAATTTCAAATTATTAGTGCATGTGTTGGAATTTTCTGAGTTAAGTTTGAACTTCTGTTTAACAATGGCTTTTAAATGGCTGAAATAGTTGGATAAAGTTTAGAAAAAACACTTTTAGAGAAACTCAGTCTGAGTCCCCTGTAGCATCTAAAATGGCTTTTCTACTACTTTTCTTTTTCTTTGCCAAGTAAGATACTTAACAATTAGGGCTAAATTTCCTTCCAAAAGTGTGTTGGAAAATTCATTTTTAAGAAAAAATTTATGAGAAATAAGTATAATTCTTGATAATGTACTGGTGCACATAAAAGATTTTCTGGGTCTTTTCCTCCTGTTTCTGTGCTTTCCATGGTTCCCCATCTCTCTTAGCAGGCAATAGACCACTAAAATACCTGATTGCTTTGCTGCTTTTGGGAAAATCAGGTAGATTGCTTTTCTGTGTGCTGAAGAACCGCAATGCAAGTTTTCACACCACTAAAGCTCCTTCTGCGAGTCAATCCATGTCTCGAGAGCGTGCCAGAGCACCCCAGTTAATTCACTCCAATTGCTACCACTAGCATTTTGCCTTTCTACATCTTCTCTCCAATTGTAATCAGCTGCTCTGTAATCATTTGTTTCAAAGTGAAATGGATGTAAAATTAATTTTTTTTCTCTTTTTTATTACTATTTATTTATTTATTTATTTGTCTCAGTGTGCTACCATTTCAAACACCAGCAAAATGCATGCCAGGGCAACAGAAGCATTTTGGCGGTTCCTTAAAAGAGGAAAGAATAGAAAATGTTGTTATAAGACTCACTAAAGAAAAAATAAACACCGCACTTTCTTTTTTTGACATTTTTAATTCATACATTTACAACATAAAACAAATAACAGAAACCTACTTTCTTGCGCAGCTGACCATATAAAAAAATAAAATTTGCATAAAATTGTTTAAAAAATTTAAGCCTACAGAAGGGAGTGTAGAAATTATCAGGAAAAAACTGTACAGGAAGAAATGTCTCTCCACATTGCTGCACCAGCAAATGTGTGTTGGAGGAGTAAAACCAGATCAGGCAGCCCTACCATACCAGGGGTATTGTATCATATAACATCAGAGGCATTACACTGCTGTGTTGCAAGACCTTATATGGAGGATCAAGACATCCCATCATCTTTGTTCCATGGAATAGCACCTGAAATAAAAAGCAATCTTAAATGTGAGGGGCTTCACAAACAAATTTCTTTCTATGGTAGGTAGTCAGTTTTGTCTCATTCTGCAACATATTTCTTGTATCCATTCAACCTCTGAAAGCGTGAGAGACTCTCTATTCACTGAGGAGGATTATACAAGGAGTTGTCTGAATTTTCTTTTTAAATTCAAATACTCTAATGTAATTATTCTGTTAAAAACATATCCGTTTCCACCAGCAATGGTCACTGCTGTGGTTGATGTGCTCTGGTAAAGTCCAGCATTTCTAGGAATATACTTGGGTTGAAAATAATAGCTTTTTTAATGATCAATGAAGACTCGGAAGCTCATAGTCCTCATACCATGTTATTTTGAAGATGAACCTAAAATAACTTGACCTATAATCATGTTAACTCTTCAAGTATTTTTCTATGTCTTACATTGCGCTGGAAAGTGCTAGGCCACCCAGAAACATGGAGTGGAGCTAACCAGAGTGGCGCTACCTTTGGCTAGAGCTTGGCAGACCTGGAAAGATTCGGTGATGGTCAGTTGACTAAAGAGTCAGGTAGTCCTAGAGAAGGTGCTGAGGATCCAGCCATGCCAGAAGGTGCAGGCACCTCCTACAGTCCCACCTGCCTGCCCTGGGATGCCTGGACTATCTGATGGTCTCTCAATTAGCACCGGGCTCTTACGTTCAGGGATATTGGCTGGTGCCCTCAGTGCTCAGCAGGATTTGTGGTCAGACCTTTGAATGTGTGTATCTGCTTAAAAGAAAAGAGCAGTGGCAGATGGCCAAAATCTTAATTTGACAGCAGTTCTGCTTTGGTTAATCAGAGAAAATGAGCAGAAAACAAAAATATAGAAAGTGGAGCAGATGCAGTACTTACTCTCTATATGCTGCTTTGTTTTTAGAGACAAACCAAGTTCTCACATGTTCCCATTTTGCTGTTCTTATGAACGATGACACCATTCCAAAACTTTTCAATACCAGAGAGAGGAATGTATCTAAAGTATTTTTGTTAGGGTCTAGTTCCAGAAGAAAGAAAATATAATACAAAGGTTTTGAATAATATTTGAATGCTGCATGTTTTAAGGAAAAACCTGCTTTCTTATTTTTGGTGAGGTTTCTTACATTCATCTCTTTAATGCAATGTCAATAACTGGACCTCTTTTTAATCTCCACAGTATGGTTTCCTGTAAGTATTCTGTTGATTCTATGATATGAAATAACCAAAACAACAAATAAAAAACCATATCAGACTATATCTACAAATAGAATTAGCCAAAAATAGGGAATTTCCACTCCATAAGAAATCCTGATACTTTGAAATTTGTTATTCTTTATGAAAATACCCAACACTCTAATGCTCCAAAATTGATGTTTGTTTCTTTTGGATTAAACGTGACTCTCTGTTTTTCTGAGGCTTTCAGATGCTCCTGCCCTGTTCACTTCCACTGAGTGGGCGACCCACAGAGCGGTGCTTCTCTGGGCATCTTGTGAAATGTGACCCAACAACCAGGAGTCCCCTCCGTGTAGGAATGAAGGGGCTACAAGCAACTAATCCATTCTTCCCACAAAGCACAAAGGTAACGTCAATAGAGGAATATTTGATATGAAATACAATGTTTGTTTGCAAAAAAACCCGCCCAACCCATATGTATTTTGACTGGGATGAGCTTGAACCTCAGAGAAATCCTTTTCAGTGGAAAACTGAAAATAACAACAGGATTGAAGTAATTAGGCTAATTCCAGTTCTGTAAAAAAGTTGTTTTCAAAAAGAATACTATCTACAGGAAATTGTCTGACCAGCTTTTCTTTGACTGACTTCATGACATGACATGTCTACTTTACAAAAGTAGAAAAACTTTACAAAAGAATGGAACATTTTCCCCTCAAAACTGAGGTTTTTTTGTTCTATAAATAATCCATGGTCCTGAGAGGTGAGAAGCAACAGAGGGAAACAAAATACAAACCAAATCTTACAGATAGTTTAGACACAGTGTAGGGCTGCGCAGAAAACACCCAATTACAGTGGGCACAGTATAAATCTCTTTCTTTGAAGTTTAATCCAAAGAATCTCTGTTGGATTTTGGCTCAGGCAAAACCTACATTATAACTTTAAGTAAGGATGAGTCACTTGAGTGTACATAGATATATCTCCAAATACATTAAATAAAATTTAGGAGATGGAAAGAGAGAGAGAGGCTGCAAATGTGTATATGAAGAGTTTGCCTACTATCAGGTGGAATTCAAAGTTATAATTGTTTGACTTGGGAAATGTGATCTTTCTCTTTAAATTCATCCTTAAATTTTAAAGCATAATTTGTTTTGATTGAATTTCTAATGTTAATTAGTGAGGCTTGCACGGTTAAAGACATCAAGAACATATAATTATGTTCCTTATAATTATACCATAATTGTTTTAGTACGTTAAATGATCTAATAGATATTTTTTTTTCCATTTCAACAGCAGCATTACAACCATCTCTGTTTTATGAAATAACTGGCAAACATTCAGTAGGTACTTTCAAGCATTTCAAGTAAAGTTTTGATGGGTATTCATCTACTAATGAAATATTCATGCATTATATTTTTCTCTATTACAAGTGACTTTCACTGAAGCGCCTAATGCTTGGTTTGCTTAGACAGATATAACATTCAATCAAACTAATGGAAACTGTGGAGTACTGTTCTGCTGGATATTATTAAATCAAATGCTCTTGATAAATATTGAGTCTCTGATGTTAAAAAGCATTTCTAGCATGATGCATGGATAGTAAAACAATACTCTGGCCCCTTGTTAATAATGTTAATATTACAGCTGTCATCATTTGACAACTAATATGATTTCCTATGTACATAAATGCCTTGGTCTTAGAGTACTAAAAAATATTCTCTGTATGCTGTTTAAGATTTTCCATATTGTGTATGTGTTCGCTCGCGATGAAGAACGGCTGGACAAGTTTGTATTGCCAGCAAAGTATGTATACTTTGTCTGGTTAAAATTTAATATTTCCTTCAAGTAGCATAACTTGCAACCATGTCAATACTAAGAGATCAATTTTGGTAATTTCATAGGCAGGAAGCTAATGATCCTCTTACAAAGCAATTGCTAAAGGCCTTTGGAGAATTGTCTGAGCATATTGATGCTGTTTCTCCTACTTGTCCTCTGGATGCTAAATTTCATTAAATGAAACTAAAATAGATCAAATGTTTTCCTGCAATACTTTTCCACGAGTTCTTTTGACAGTTTCTGCAAGAAAAACAGGGTGCAAATGTGAAGTGGTTGACAAAACAATGAATAAAACATGCTTCGTGCCAGGTTTTTAATGAATAAAATTAAAGTTCAGAGCTTAATATTATGCTTAGTTTTACCACTTCCGCATGTATGAAAGTTGTGACTCCATCAACTTAATGTATCCCTAGCCAACATGAACTTTGAGTTCATTTCTTTTTAGATGACACTATATTGGCTTCTTCAGGGATCAGAAGGGACTCGGTAAAGTCAGAGTAAGAGCCAGCTCAGCAGGGAAAGCTCTGAAGGAACACTGGGAAAGAAGATGCAGAGAAAATCAGTAATGAAATTGCACTGCTTGATACCAAGTAAAGGAATGGCCAGGTATGTAAAAATATTTCACCAAATATTTCCCCTGTTCTGAGTCACCCAGAAAATAGACACACTAAGTCACACTTGCTATAAATCTGTACAATTCACAGGCCCTGGTGAAATAATTGTCCTTTCTCATCGTGTGCCATGAAGGGAGATGATTCTCTGCCTTCACAAAAGAGTTTATGATACATGGATGCTGTGTGTATGCAATGCAGGATATTCTGGGATCAGGTAACCCCTGCTCAAAGTTAAAAATAAGATCTTGATGTTATTCTGAGGTCTGTATGAATGAGTTTGGAAAACTGCCTGAAATCTAAGCTAACATATTGACTCACCAGTAGGTAGTAGGCTCCTTTGCTACCCTGCAGGCTGTTGAAACAGCGAAAATGTGTCGAAAACAGGACTGAAACTTACTCCTTCTTGTGGGCCCAATTCTGCCACTTTTACATTGAGTTATTTAAGAGACTATTATACAGTATTCAGGGACCAGCTGAATAGTTCTTTTGAGATTGCTGTTTTATTTTTTTTTTCCATTTAATTTTAGAAGGGCAAAGCATGGTGCTAGGGAAATTAGGAAATGTGTATAAAATTATGGAGCGCTGACTCTGTAGGGAAAATGTTTACTCTGCAGGCTTTTCTCTTTAAAGCACAACTGCCTTAAAGTATCACATTAAATTCTAGTGTGTGTGTATTTAAAGAAGGCACAATATATTTGAAAAAAAAAATCATATGAAGTGCATAAGGTGGGGCTGCTGTGGCTGAGCACTCCTAGCAGAATACTACAGTGGTGCCATGAAATCCTACGTAAGTGGTCAGAACAGAAGTAAGAGCTGCCTGTGGGTAGTCCCAACCTATTCACAACCCTTTTGAACAATTTTCCTACTTTTTTAAATACTGTTTTTGGCAAACATTTGATACTTGAAATACAAAATGCATGAGTCACCTACTGGGATAGGCACAGTATGTGGTTTATTGAATTTAGCTAAATTGTGAGTCATCTATCAATAGTCCTCATAGTGAACATACTTGTAATAATTTCACACATTACAAACAAGAGTAGGTACGATTTTTCAAGATATTTTTTTTCAAGTATTTTTCACTTGGAGTTTTTACTCTTTTTATTGCGCTCCATTTGATGTTGTAGGAAATTGCTAACTTTTTAGTGATGAAGGATAAAAAGAAAAGGTAGTTTATTGCTCGTCAGTTTAAACAACAAAGACCAGAAATGCAAAACCCGACATATTATAAAATACTGTTTTACAAAGCGAAGTCCTCAACATGAGGTTGAATGAATACAAATTCTTCTTGTACAGCTATTGAGATTTATTCTTCTACCAGCATAGCAATTTCTGTTGACATAAGTAGTTGTAAAATTCAGAGGCAGCAGCTCAGAAGGGGAGAGCTGCAAATTACCACAGATTCTGACTTGCCAAAAACATATAGTATTTTTTGTGGGGTTTTTTGGGGGGCTGTATGTTGATTTCTTTTGAAGGGGAAAACCAGTGAGTAGAAGAAAAAGAGGTGAAAAGTACCTATGTATAAAATAGCGTCATAACTGTGGTCTACTGGATACAGGGATGGTCTATTGGATACAGGGAATATCATCTCTTTACTACAAAAAAAAACCATGAGCATTTGGGCATAAAAGCATTGAGGATCCTTCCAAACAAATTCCTTAGGGGGACAGGAATTCAGCATCCCTATGACGCAAGGGATTGAGCCTCCAGTCCTCCCCCCCCAAAAAATCCTTCACTTCGGAGCCGGGCTCTGATCAGAACCTTTCCCTGAATGCTCTTCATTAGCATGAACGATTACGTGGGCATTTAAATTTGCCCCTGAAGCAGTTATTTAGGTAGCTATTTGAGGACTGGAGGCAGCGAACCCCCTTGCTCACAGCACAGAAACTCACTCCTGCTTGGTTTTCTCTCCTTCTTCCACCGCCGGCCCCCACACCATCACCCCCCAAACCC
>NW_015090839.1:7332427-7382886 GCF_001431845.1 Calidris pugnax | reverse complement strand
CTCCCCCTCTGCCCGCAGATTGCCGGGCGCCGCGCTCCCGCGGGGGTCGGCGGGCTCCCCGCGGCGGGGAGGGCAGGGAAGCGCCCGCCGCGCCCGGCAGATGGCGCCCTTGCACAAGCGACACCGCCGCGCCGGGCGCGGAGCGGGAGCGGGGGGAGACGCGGAGCGGGAGGCGAGGGGCGCGGAGCGGAGCAGGGTTTCCCCGGCGGCGCCTCTTTAAGCCAGCGGCAGCGTAAAACTCCGCCGTGTTCTCTTACGAGAAATTAGATCAGAAGTCTGCGCCTCCGCGCTTTGCTCCGTCCCCGCGGAGCGTGAGCGGAGCTCGGCTTTGCGCACGGACTCCGCCGCCTTGCGCCCGTTTTTTTGTTTTTTTGTTTTTTTTTTCCCTTAGAAAATTACGGGGCCCTTATCAGTGCGGAGGAAGAGCGATTTGGCAGTGGGGGAGGATGAGGATGAGGCTGAAAATGAGGATGTGCGGCTAAATTAAGCGAGGAGCGGTGGTGATTCATGGGTCAGAAATGCAGGGAGGAAAAGGAGGGGCCAAGCACAGGCAGAGGTACGCGGTGCAGTCAGCGGGTACCACCTCTGCACACACCCTCTGCCACGCGGGTCAGGCGGGCCTCCGTGTTTGATTAAGTTTAATTTAAAAAAAAAATAAAATATATATATATATTTCTTGTAGTCACTGTTAAAGAAGATATTATCTATTAGTGTGATTTCCTGCCCAAAATGTTACTGGTGAATTGCTAGTGTTCTATATTCCTTCTCTTTTTATCTTTCTAATTCATCAGAAGCAATTTCTGGTTATAATATGAGCCAAATCAATCTGCGTGTGTTTTTTGGTTTTTGGTTGGTTTTGGTTTTTTCATGTTCCTTTTTGGTTGGTTTTTTTTATGTAGTTGTTTTGATTTTGTTTTTTTTTTTATTTGTTTTTGTTTGTTTGTTTGTTTTGTGGTTTTTTTTTAAATGAACAGCTATTGGGTGATTAGAATGAAAGACAGATCTAGTAGAATGGCTTGCATGTACACTTCAAATGATAGAGAAGCTCAGTGCGGCTGTTCCTGCTGGACGTGTAGCCATCACCACTGCAACTTGTAGTGTGAGCAGATGGAGGAAAAGCAACACGGACTTTCCCCCCTTTTTCCCTATTTAGTTTCATCCTTGACTCTAAATTCTTTCATACATATTTAGGCATAATTTGTCATCTAGACAAGACACTTTACCTTCTTTGTTAAGCAGTGTGGAGATCTTAGAGGAGGTGAAGATAGCATGGGGATCTGGAAGATCATAGTTAGACAAGCTGTTTGACAAACGGAATTTTAAGAATTAGTGAAGCTGGCTTTTCAGTTTGTAAGAATTGCTCTTTGTGTCTTTCTTATTTCATGCTGTTTACGAGTTGCAATGAAATAATGCTTTAGGAGGCAGAAGATTGTTTTCTGTTAAATCTTAGAAAATGGCTAAGTCAAAACATAAAATATGAGTATTGTGGTGTTAAAGATATAGGTACCTAGTTAACCTAGGTGGACTTATGTCAGTAATTAAAATCCTGGCTCACAAAAGTTTTGAATTGCACATTGTGGAAAACAGGAGAGGACAGACATGGAAACATTTAAGGAAACCATGGCAACAAATGGCTCAGTAGCTCTATACAGGTAAGAAATGCATGAAATGTATTCGTAAGAGAAGGAGGGTTAGGAAAAGAAACTCTGCAGCCATAGGGAACCAGTTAATGCCTGACAGATAATACCAAGAGGAAAAAAACCCACTTCCTCTTAGGGTATTTCCTAAGAAAACTTCCCACACGGTCTCTTTCCCAGTCAGGGTTTGTATCTGCAGTGCCTTGGGTGTACTGTGAGAGCTGTAATGAACCAGTGCTCACATTGCTGGTCAGAACATCAGAGCACAGAGGCTATGGAGTCAGTACCAACGCTCCAGCCTTTCCCAGATCTATGGGACAAGAAGAGTCTGGAGGAGAAGTTCTGTTGGGGTTTATTGGACAACCAAGTGATTCATCATCCCGGAGAAAATGTCCATTCTGAAGGACTTCTACAGTGATCCCTGGGCCTTTAACTTCTCCATTAGCTGTGCTTAACGGAACTTTGTAGCTCAACAGTCTTTATAATTTGCCATCAATGTTTTAAATCAGAATATTCAAGGCTTCATGACATAGATTTCAGGCTGTCTGCTGTGAGTTGTTTTGGGGCTCTATTTTCTGTTTTGAGGAATGTATTGTCTTTGAGCACTTACCGGTGTGGATCCAGAGGCACACGTATGCTTCCGGTATGAGAAATCAGGCTTTTGAATATCAGGGTCTTTAGAGAACATGTATATAATCCCCGACTTTCACGCCTCCTAGAAAGAACACAGAATTCATGGCTCTTCCCCAGCACTTTTAACATGCGAGCCAATGACTTCTCAACTCATCCTTTTTGAGAACTTTAAAACCTGCAAAACCTTTTTACAAAAGTGTGAAGAGCTTTCTGTCTTTCCTTATTTGAAGTAGATTTTTTTTTAAAGGCTATATCTGGCAGTCCTGTCCAATAGGATTCAGTGTTCTGCATCCATGACATCTTCTATGCCAAATTCTGAACCTTTTGGATTCATGTATAGGCAAGGTCTGTCCTACTTGGAGAAAAGTCATGACCCAGAGAAGTGTTCAACATGTTTGTGTTCTGTCTGAGAATGCAAAAATTTGAGTATTCTTGCCTTACCATCCTTAACACTAGTCATCTCAGTATTTTTTGAATGTAATTCTAACAGCTGTGGTAATGTCAGACCAATACCCAAGCTCATGGCTTTGAAGTCTCCGTGAGGGAGCCTCTCATGGAAAAGAAACATAGTTCAAAAAAATCTTTGTGGGATTCTTCAAAAAGAGGACTAAGAATATTATATTCCTCTGAAGTTAAAGACTCAAAGTCCTCTCTTGCCCCTTGTGTGGAGATACACTGCTAGGTGAGGGATGATAAGGGAGCCTTGGTACTAAGCCCAACATCACTGTCCATACTGATAAACCAATTAAGGAACAGTGGTGTATCCAAATAGAGGATTTAACACCTTGTCTAACAGTGTCCTCTAAGGGAATTAACAGTTGCCACTGCTTGTCAGTTATCTGCAGTGGGATCTACGCTGGCATAGATGGAGTAATCATCTATCCTACAGTGGTGCTTTGAGATGCTGCAGCCACCCTGGGCACCTACCTACACCACTAGGAGTATTGAAGGGTTTTAAGGAACTTCCCATAAGACAACAGGTGATGACCTCAGGGTGTATCACCCACCCCAGTGAGCACCAGCCCTGGAAAGACACCGTTATCCTCATCCTCTACAAGGCTGTGAGAGTCCCAAGAGTGCCTGTTACAGCTGGGTCACTTACTGCTCTCCTGGTGCTTTACACCAGCTACCTCTGTACTGCCTGATGAACATCTAGGAATTACAAAGGAGAGAAGAAATGGAAGGTGTTCGTCAGTTGCAATTGTGCCGGCAGAGGCTGATACCTGTTCTCACAAATGCTGTGTGTGGGTCAGAAACTGCCTGAAACTACAGAAAATGCAGGTGAAGCGATTGAAAAGTGGGGAAGAAGAAAACAAGCTTAAACAAGCTAAAGTCTGCAAAACCACAGGGAAAAGAAAACGCTACTTCTTGACACTGGATTCTAATCTGAATAAAAACAGAGTTCAAGGCTTGCTACAAAGGATCAAAGAGATCAGATGACTAACTGGCAAGAATGAAAATGAGGATTAGAAGTGGCAGACGGGAACCTGAACTGGAAAGCAAACCAAAGCTTTCTGCAGCTGAAGAGGCTTGGCAAAAAGGATCAATCCATCATGGAGAACGAACGCTTCAGGCACAATGAAGATGAAATAATACTTGCAAAATCTAAGGTTGTGATAAAGGAGGCTGATTGCCTGGAACCATACCTAAAGTACCAGTCTCTGCTACTTGGCTCTTTTGTGGCGTATTTTTCATTAATTAAGGTTTGGTTAGTACACAACATTGAAATTTAGACGATAAATGAGAGAGCATGTTTTCCTGGAATTTAAATTATTTAAATCATACATATGTTAGGAGCAATTCCATCTGTCACCGGTACAACATCTCAGGGGGCTGGTAGCGTTTGAGGGGATGGAAATTGGGCAGCAAGGCTAAGTGGGTCTAATGCCCACCTTCATGTGCAGTATATGCACCTCTCTCTTGTCACAGTCAGTACAATCCAGGCAGTGTGGTGGAACTGAACTCTTGACAGCTCTGTTAATTCAGTTCCTCATTAACCAGTTGGTGCTGCTGAATCGGTACTTGCCCTTTACCAGAAAATCTGCTATTGTATTGATCTTTGCACAGTTCTGTATGTTTCCGATGAAGCTGGTCAGGAAGGGTCTGTATCTTGGCTGCTGATGGCTCAGTTGCTCCTACCCAAATTGTCGTGTTGACCACAGCTAATGTATTTATCTCAGGACTCAAATAGACCACCATAGGTTCAGTGGAGAGCTTCCCTACTTCTGGTGTCATTAATAGGCATAAAGGCCATGGGAGCACCAAAATGCTTGCAAGGTGTTTGAATTATGGCTTTTTTCAGCTTTGAGCTCTCCTTCTGGCTGTGGAGATAATCTGCCCAATCTCCAGGTCGCTGAATTTTGATGGCTCTGTGGTGCACTACTGGGCTCTTTAGAGCTCTTTTGCAAGTGCCAGTGGCTGCTTTGTCTTTCTGGTGTCATCCCCTCATGCTTTCTGGGATCTCATAGGAAGCTTCCACTGTTAGCTGGGGTCACAAATAAGCAGGAGAATGGGCTGTTACCAGGCCCAGCAAGGAGGAAGCTCAGAGATCCCAGCACAAGCTAGGAATCATGGAAGCATTCACAGTGACATCATGAGAGGGCTTGGGGGCATCTCTAGTTGCACAGAAAATTTCAGGGGTATCTGGACCTGCAGATACCTGTTTCCCTGCAGAAGTAGCAAAATCCTACTGTTCATTCTCAAGATACCATTGTAGTGATCTGAGGATCAGAAGTCATAACAGATAGCCCACTACAGAGAGAAACAGGAGTTGAATCTTCTCTGATGTTTCAGGCATACCTTTGACCCTTTCTGCAGGATTCTGTGACATTTTTGGTCCCAGATGTGGTTATCTTGCACAGGTCTTGTCCTTCTCTGCTTCCTTCTGCATTTGGCATGCTGTGGTGGAGAGAGGTGAGCTCAGATCACTGCTGTACTTGGTGCCTGCCATTGATGGGACATCCTTCTGAGGCTTCTTACAGAAAAGTAATTTAGAAAAACTTCTTTAAATTGTCCTGATGACTGAATTAGCTCCTTGCTTTTTACTGTGGGAGAGATGTGGATGGTTAACAAGGGTGACAGAAAATTACCTTTTTCTTATCCCTTGATCTGGTCCTGAGTACAGCTTGGCTGTAACTGTGCAATAAAACTGGCGTCAGGATTGATTGCAAGTTATTACATGATCCTTCTGTAAAGAGATTTTTGAGGTGAGCCAGGTGTGTTTCAGCAGGCAGGGAAGGAATGGAAGAAAGAGTTGCTATTTCTTGGGGGGTTCTTTTTTATATTTAAACTATCTGTAAATACAGTTGCAGAGGCTAGTCCATAAATTCTGCAATCAGGTGGAGATATAAACCAGTATGCATAACAGAGTGAATGGAACTAAATACTCTTTACAAGGCTGGTTGAAAAGTTTTGCCTGAAACAGTTTTTCAATGTCAGAACAAATGGTAAATGATAAAATTATTATTATTTCTTTTCATAATATGTGCTTTCCTTAAAAATGTTGAGGTTTCTTGGAAAACCTGAACATGTCAAAACCCAACCCGGGGATCTGAAGTGGTGCCTTTTTGGTGACTGAGGTTGTTGAGGCTGGAGTTGAACAAAACTTCAGAATACCTAGAGAATTGTAGTTTTGGTTGGATTAAAACCTTAGCTTACTACAAAAATTATGCATCCAGGGACTCCCACCTGGAAATTGTGGCTTGTTGGTCCACTTTTCTCCCTAAGCTGGACTCCCCTATCTGGCTGACTTCTGTAGGGCACACATTACGAAGGCTGGGAGCGATGGCTGTTTCAGCTTGAAGGGAACCACCTCGTACTGAGCATGGGAGCCTCATCCCCAGTGGTGGCAATATGAGTCGTGGTAGCAACATTTCCAAATCTGAATTTTCTGTATTTGGTCAAAAGTATTTAACTAACTAACTAACTAAACTTTTGTCAAAAGTATTTAACTAACTAACTAACTAACTAAACTTTCTTTTACTCTTCCATTGAAATTGAAAAAATGCTCCAGGGAAAGTGCAGTTACACAATTTGCTTTATTTCATCCCAGTATTCCAGTGAATCTTCCCCCCCTCCCATCTCTGTCAAGGATTTCTGTATTCCTTGGAGCTGAAGTGTCTGTCCTCTTCTGTTAAAAAGCAGAGAAATGTGTGGAAATATTGCCAACTGTTTGTGGTGTGCTCTGCTTTGGCTGTGTGCTGCTGCTGAGCGCCAGTTCTGTGGGAGCTGTGGGACCAGCAAGTCCTCCTGAGCCAGCAGGATGCTTCAGCCAGGGGCAGCAGGTCCTTCTGACCCAGTGCAAGTTTCCACAACCTGAGGGCAGCTCTCTGGTAGCACAGTTAAAAATGACATAGATTGTAGAGAAATTTTTGAGGATTCAGCTTATGGTATTGTGTTGCTACATTACCAAACTTGTGAGGTGCCTCTTTGTCTTTACTGTTTGATGCTTGATCTATTTTTGAGGTTGACTGGCCTTGTTCTTTGATTGGAACACTAGCCCGCTTTTGTGGCAGGATCAGTGCCTCCTTGGATCTGAGGAACCTCCTTTTGTGAGGGCACTTTTTTGTCTTCCTCCAAACATCAGTGCAAGGGTACTGTCTTGTGCTTGAGGCATCTTTTGCCATCTCATCCCTTGATGTTTTTCAGTGTTTTCTTGGGTCTTTTATTTGGCTTCTTGGGTTTTGTTTGATTTTGGTTTGTGAATGTACGTGCTATGTTATCCCAAATAAAATACAACTTTACATTGTGGTATATGGAAAGAATGTGTCTATCTTTCAGAACAGCTGATTACATTCAGATGATTACATTCAGATTACATTGACTTACAAGCTAAAGAGTGACAGGGATGTGCAAAAGGAAGAAGATATGGAATAAGTAATTGTGTGTGAACAGAGCCATACAGGCTGATGTGTTTCACGATTTGAATAGAGGCAGTGTGGTTTGACAGCCAGAGCACTAGGAATGGGGATTATCTTTTTTGTTCTATTTTTTTTTGTTTGCTTTTTTTTTTCTGTTTGGTTTATTATTTTTTTTCCCTAGTTCTGACAATGACTTGCTATGTGCCCTTGGGTAAGTCACTTTCTGAATTTCTTTCTCTTTTTACTTTGCATTTGCTATTTGGGTTGCAGATTCAGTGGGGAAATGGAGCTTCTCCCCTGACATATTTGTACAGCACTGAACTCAGTACAACTGTGTTCTTAATTAGTGTGTTCAAATATGGATGTAATACAAATAATAATAATTAATTAGGCATTTAATCATCATTAGTATTTACATAACATTGCCGGTGTTTCATGTGAATGTTTTATCCAAATATTTTGTAGGAGCTTTCCCATGTATTCTTATGACAGTACTGCTATACATCTTCATAAGGGAGAAATAGTATTTGGTTTTTTATGGTTTTTAATCTTTCTCTCTCCCTTTTAGCTGGAGAGTAATACTCTCTCTTGCAGTTAATAAAAATTTCCCGACCGTATAAAAAGGCACTCTTTGCTTGAAGGACATCACACATTAGACCATATCTAAGCTGTCCCTCATGATAGCCACTGTCCTTATGAAAGCTTTTTAGGTAACATACAGTATAGATTCCCCCAAATAATATCTTGGAGATGCTGGAATGCACAAATTTATTTAATTGCTTTTGGTTAAGTTTAGCCAGTTAATTCTGTATAGTATGAACTTTATTTTAACAAGCTGAGTTTGGTGTTATCCCAGAAGTTCAGTTGGGTGCTGCACATGGTGTGACTGTTGCTAACACTGGTGAAAAGAATGCACAAAAGTGCCAGATCTCTGGTTGATGATTAAACTTGAAAATTATTCATATATACAACATCCTTCTGTAGTAGTTGAAAGAAAAAAGCAGGCTTACAAGATAAAAGAAATAATTCCAATACTGTAAATGACAACTTCTTAAAAAACGGCAAAGCTATAGATGGCATATCGCCAGGGCAAAAGCAGTTTTGACTGCATTCATTTAACACTGATGGCAGTGTTACTGCTCTGTGCCTTGGCCTGGGTTCTACATTACTGCTGGATAGCAAACCAGGTTCTGCTATTGCCAACACAACACAGAAGAAATATTGTCTCAGGCAGAAAAGCAACAACAGCGATGCACAATGCTGTTCGCCCTCTCTCTGCAGCAAATCCATGTCTGGTCTGCAGGTAGTTCCCAACATGCTGCCACAGGATGAGTGGTCAAGACCATTTTATCTGAAGGGCTGAAACAAGGCCTCCCATTAAAAACACTGGTTGCAATGATATTCCTGTGTCTTTTGAGCTGCCCTCCTCTCATGGAGGTGTCATTCTTAGCACTACTGCCCGCCAGAAATCATTGTCCTTGTTAAAATACTCTGAGGCCTGGTTGGGTCTTTCAGTTGGAGCTAACACAGGGTTTGTTAGCGAAGTCTAGAAGGAAATGCAGAAAAGACTTAATTTGCATAATATCAAATCAGGGATTAATGAGATCACATCTGCTGTTTGCCCTGTGATAGCTGGTATATGATGTTTGCATTCCCTGTTTCATACGGTGGTTTGGGGTTTTGCTGGAAATAGTTATTTTCATTAAATTTGGTTCACCAGTCCCTAGTACTCTAAGGATAGTGGGGGCAGACCCATTAATCTGCCACTGCACCTCCCATGCTTTTTTTTTTCCTTCTCTGCAGGCTAAACCAATTTCCAGAACAAAAGCCCCTGCACACTGGTTGCTGTTTTAATTACTGCATAGGAGTGACCTTCATGATGAAGGAGAGAGAAAGGCGATCTCTTTCCTGTTCCTTCTCCATTTTTTAGGTGAGAAGCTGTTGAGAGAAAGCTGCATACTGCTACAATCCAAGGCAGAGCTTCTCAAAAAATCTGGAAAGACTGTAGTCGCTAAAATATTGTCCCTCCCTCATTTGTCTGATGCTTGCCAGCAGAGCTTTGGCAAACTTTAACAACAAAGTTTTTTTCTCTGCAAACCAAGAATTCAGTTCTTGCAGGAGTGTTTCATATGTTCTTGGAAGTGTACGCACTCTCCAAGTGAATGAGGTACCCTGTGCTCCTGCGTGGTCGTGCTTTATTGCTATGTGTAAGTTAGAAAAATAATTTTACTTCATACTATTAAGGTAAGTGGTAAATAATATGGGATTAATATTGTGATGAATATCTGACTTCCAAAACCCCTCATAGTAACTGGGCACCATCGCCAGTTATTGTGATGGATTGACCTTTTCCTCCAGCTTTCTGAAAGAAAGCTGCTATTGTGCTGTTTAATTTGTGTGTCTTTCCTTCCCCGGCTGACTTTTCCTGAAGCAATGCTAAGGCTTCCTGAATTGTGTATCTTGTAAATTTATTTTTTAGACTTACTCACTTTGGTATAGGCATCATGAGAAGACGAAACATGATTCAAGGTGCAGTGCCATGGATAAGAGGGCGTGTGGGCTAAGAAACAGCTATGCACTGTTAATTAAGTGGGGATGAATCAGAGATGTGTGCTACAAAGGATCTCTATTCCATATTCTATTTGGACAATGAGCAGGTCTGTGGCATTCGAGAGGAGGGTTTCTAGCAATCTTATCTTTGGCAATCACAGCCAAGCTATTTGGCACACTGGTTCTCTTAATTTTCACTGAACAGAAAACACAGTCGAGCTCCTTTATGAAAGCAAACAATGAAATAAGAGATGTCTGCGCCCAAAGCAGAAAACAATTAGAAATATTGCAGAAAAGCTACCTTTGAAATAAGGTGGTGGTGATTTATTTTTGGAAGGGAAGATTACCATTGTTTGGTAACGCAGAGCAAGGGCAGTGGGTGGAACACAGCTGTGGATGTTTGCTCTTGAAGCAGAAAGGCAAAAGCTGCATCAGGAGAGGCAGGAGCACTCGGAGCAGCATTGGCCCTGAGGAGAAGCCAAGACCAAGCTTCTTTTGAGCAGATTGGTGTTTGAAAGGGCAGGCTTGGAAGTGTGCCCAGATGAACTGTTGCTTGTCTGTTACTACTGTACTCGGGGAAACAGAATGATATGTACATTCTTTGCATATAAAAAGAGTTGTAGCAAAGAAATATCTGACTTGAATCACAAGCTTCACCACCTAATGGAAACAATTCAGCGTATCCCAAACATTGGCTTATTATGACTAGAAGGGAAAACAATAAAATAAATAATGTAGGTAGGTATGGCTTTTCCATTGGAACAATTTACTGATGGAAAACAGTGTTTCTACAACACTGTTTCTAATTTCCATGGCAGTTGAATTGCCTGTAGGAGCAAACGTTCAGGACCCACTGGCTCTCTACTGCATCGGCTGCTGGAGGACTACATCTCTCCTCAGTCTGTGTCCCTGTGAGTTGCATACTTTGGGTACGCCTGTTCCTCCTGCTCCCTCCCTGTGCCCCATGAGGAAAGAGAGGCAGACTTGAAGACTGTAGCTCTCTTTCCCAGAGAGCTACAAAGCAATTTATGTGTAGCTGATGCACTAGGAAGTGCTTTTAAGGCATTTGTAATGGAATTCAAGAGAGCAGAAATACCTTTCTTCAATTAGAAATGTCAACATATTCTTTAGAGTTTCAATTTTGGAGAAAAAAAATATTCGGCATGGTTTGTTCTGAGTTTGGACAAATTCTGTCTCTTCCTTCAGGATGGACATTTTAAGTTGCAATCAAAGTACTCAAATCCTAATGATCCCACCTGGTATTCCCAACACATCCCATATATTCTCTGTTGGTTTGTTTGTAAACCCTTCAGGGAAGGAAGCACAATCTGTCTTTAGTGTCTTCTGAGACACTATCAAAGCTCAGACAGCAGCAGCAGCATAAGAACAGTGCCATCATTAACTTCTTCTCTCTCCTACCTTCTCCTCCTTTTCCTCATTTGACTTCTTTTTTAACCATGTTGGAAGGGGAGATCTGTATGTTTAAAGCTGATGTAGAAGGTTGAAAAGGAAGTCCATCGGTGTGGTCCAGCATTAACACAGCCTGAATATCAGGGAAGTTGGGGGCTTTTCTTTTTCACACACAGACACTGACGCTCATTCCAGATGGCAGAGACTTGCCTATAGTACCAATTAACAGTAGAGTTTCAAGTCCTGATGGAAATACATAAAAATAAATTAATAGCTGAGTTGTCTTAAAATCTGCTGATGGTTCAGAGTACCATTTAGATGCCCCTCAGGCTGAGGATGGAAATACTCAGCTCCCATCTCTTAGGACAGTGACTTAAGCACTGAGAAACATTGAGCTCTCCTTTTTCTTTTGTTGGAAGCTGGTTCAGTGTGCTGAAATATATGTAGAACTCATCCAAGAAAGCAGCAGTCAGAAGCTTGATGGACAAACAGCGAGGGAAGCAGGGCAGCGGCCAGTTCTTACCAGTATCAGTGTGGTGTAAATCGCTACAGGGAAAAATTGTGCTGGATTTTTGACCTCTAGCCAGTCTGTATGTCTAGATAAGGCAACTGTTTACATGAGGCCTCTGTTCATTTAAACTAAAATAATACTGCAATGGCATAATTTCACAGTTCTGGGAAACCCTCTTTTCCCCTGTCCTGCACTCCTGTCTTTTGTATTAGCTTTTACTAGATCATTAAAATTGGTCTAGAAGACATTTTGTGGAGGAGAAAGAACAATAATGCTAAAACAAACCAAAAAAAAAGGTAAACCAGATCAAATCTGGTGAAGATTTTCAACCCCCAAAAATTGAGGGGGAGAAGCTGACATACTCCAGTATTTTCCAAGAAAGAACGTGATTTACCATTTTGAAATGGCTTTTAGATTTTGAAATTGACACATTTCTAGAAATTCAATAAAAAACATTGAATAGTTCAAAAGATTAAAATAAAATTACTTTTTCATGTGTTGAATCTTTGGATGTATTATTTCATAACTTCTTTGCTGTTTGCCAAGAACATGTAACATGTATTGAGACATTTCTTCTTCAGATCCAAAAGAATTTTAAGCAATCCCTGTTCCCACAGAATCCTGTCAGCCCAAAACAGCCTCACCATTTTTCTGGGAATTGCATCCAGGCAGATTTTTTTCAGTGAATATTACATTTACTGTAAACAGTACATTAGGCATAGGAACCCAAAATGTCTATATAATTAGGTCAAATTTGGTGATGGATTTGGATAAAAAGAGGTTAGAAAGAAAGTTGAAATTCTTTCAATGATTTCAAAAGTAAATGACTTGATGTGTCATTTTGAAATCTCAGAGTCAAAAATACTGAACCTAGAAGTATTTTTTCAAATGGGCTAGTAAAAGCAAGCTTTAAAAACTGAGGTGGAACTATTTCCCCCTCCATTTTTCACTTCAGCCATTGAGCTGGAAAAACAGATTTCATTTTGGTGGTCCAACTCTGCTTCCCCCATCCCTGGAAGTGGCAGGCAACAACAGCAGGCATTTCTCACAGTCTGAAATGGCAAGTCTAATGATTTTAGATGTATGATAGTTACTCTTTCTGACATTCATTCCTCTAAACCCAATAGCAAAGCTGTACCTACTTGGAGCTCAGCCTCTGCCTTCTTCACTAGGCTGGCAGGACATTAGCAGACGTAGGTGAGGTCTCATTTTCCCTGCTGCCCAGCACACAGGTAGGCATTGTCGTGCCCGGATCATGGAGCACAGAGGAATCACTGGGCCAGAGCTCCTTTTCCTTACCCTGGCACCTGTCTTCTGCTGTGGCCTGGGACCCTTTAATTTTCCCCAACCGATGCCTTTAGTTAATGAACTGTTTCCTCCAGCTCCTATCTTTAAAACAAAGCTGAAGCTGTTTCTTTACATGCCATGTTTGCAGATACTACAGGGACATCGCCAGAATGATCTTAGTGATGTAGTGTAAATACTTGCTCCAGGGGGGCAAGTGGAGTTAAATTAGATCTTTTGTGTTGTTCACATTAAAGATTTTCTTCATTTTGACGGATTTAATATTCTCAGCAGCTGATGAAAAAGCTGCAAGCAATTAAAAACTGGTTCTGCTAAAACCACTTGTGTTCCTGTTAATGTTAAGTTCCTATTTCAGATTGAGGTGAAAAGAATTCTGTGGTGAAGTTCAGTTTTTATGCTGTTTGCTGTAAAATGGGCTTTGCTAGTGGTGATACTGTGTACTAATGACACTGACAGTCACTCCTTATGGTCCCAAGGGATTTGTTTGTTCTAAAGCAAACTCAAGATTACAAATACATCTTTTTTTTTTCCCCTAATGGTTAGCCTAAGACTTTTGACCTGAGAAAAATCCATGTACAAGTAAGAGTCAGACTAGCTTTATCCATTGCATCAGAGGAGATCCCAGACGTGACCATTTGGGAAAGACTGTAAACAGCAGTAGAGTTGGCACTGATGGGAGGAATCTTTGCAGAAGAAGAGGCAGATTTCATTCAGAAATGTGTTAATGGGAGCATCAGGTCATGGACACGAGAGGTGCTTACTCCTGTTGAGTGCTGTGTCCAGTTTTGGACAAAGCAGGTCACTGGAGAGAGAGGCCACCAGAATGATGAAGTCGTCATATTTGCTAAACTGTGTGGAAAGTATGATGTGTCTGGATCAGTTTATGCTAAAAAAAGTGAAGCACAAAAGGGAACAAGACAGTATATCACAGTATATCACAGATGGTTATGAAGAGGATAATGATCAGTCATTCTTTATGTCTGCTATAGGGAGAACAAGGAGTTTAATGGGGTTTCTTCAAGTGGGTCAGGGATAGTCTCTGCATAAACCCGAAAGGCTGAAGCATAACCAGAACACTAATTGCAATTGATTTGCCTGCTTTTTTGGCTTCTGTATATTGTGTTAATCATGTGACTTTATGGTTTTACTACTGTTTAATCTTCCTTATTTTTGTAATGACCAGTTTTATTAATAATGTAATTAATTATTTTTATTGTTATTCATAATATGACTATTTATCTTTATCCAAGATGTATTGGAAAGTTTGCTGAGACTTACCCAGGTAGCTGAAAACTCTGCCATTGTTCTCATTTTAGGCTGGCACTCATGGAGCTACTGAGAATGGCCATTCCCGCCGCATGGTAGGTGGTGTTTGCACCATGGCAAAATCGTTCCTACTTCTTGGAGTCAGGTGGGTGGGTGGAGGTGAGTGCTCAATACCCCACTGTGCAGAGCCAAGGGTATTGAAGACATAGAGAGGAACTGTGACATTCAGCAAGGTTTTTGGCTATGCGAGAAGCCCCCACATTGGTGAGGTGCTCTCAGTATCAGCGGCTGAGCAGGGATGATTTTTAATTGCACTTTTGGAGTTTGGCACCTGAAGTTTGCCTGAGTTTCATATCAGGGTCCAGATTCTGTCATTCTGATCCTAGAGGTTGGGCAATAAGAGACATGGTAAGGAAAAGGCTGTAATAGAATCAGAGATGGAACTTTTGGGGACGTCTATGTGACAAGGTTACAAGCATTTATCCCAAGAGTAAGATTTTATGTACCTTTGTATTTTATTAGAGGATCAGTCATATTTAATGTTTCACAGAGTAACATTCAACATGATAATTTCATACATTATCTCCATCTTAAGTAAAATGCAAAAAGGGGAACATTTTATTCACAAAATGAATATGAGAAAATTGAATTACAACTGATACTCTGCCTGATCTTTTTTTTGAGATGATTAATTCCATGTGACCAGACTGAATATAGGCTGTGCAAATAATACTGAATGTTAAAGAACTCTGTTTAAAAGGCTAGCATTTTTACAAAAAACATTGAAAAAAATGCCACATGGCATAAACTCCCTGGAACAAAATGACTCCATTCATGTTAATGAAAATCTTGTCATTCACTTCAGTGAAGCCAGGTTTTATCTGGCATTTCACCTCACATTATCTTATAATATGAAAATAAGTTTCTGCTACCTATATAACTAGAGAATTAGAGTACAAGATAATCTCCCCTGTAAAATGGCTGGCTTTTGTTCAAAATGTCTACATTCATTGGTTTTTATCTGCCTTATCATCTCTTTTCCTCTCTGATGAATGCAAACTGTTTGGGTAATTTGCTTTGACCAGATCTGTGTCTGTGAGATCTTAAGTGGAAAAACTATTTGCATACTTAAGAATCCTGAGAACAGAGAGTGGCATTATAGTTTGGGATTTGGTTGGGGGTTTTTATCCCCTGTGCTGGGCCAAGAGAGACACTTTACATTTATATGTAGCAATTACCATTCCTAATTTTTGTAATTAAACTGTCTTGTGAAAAATTTAACATATGAAATGGAGGCTGCCAGGCTAAGCTCCCTTGCTGTTTGCTTTATTCATTTTTAACATACCAGTCCATAAAAGTTTGGATATCTGTTTCTTTCTTCTCTCCTTCTCTGACTTTTGTTCAAAGTTGTTTTGGGAAGTATCTTCTCTCAAAAAATGTGGTCTCCATAGAAATGGTAGTTCACTAGAATGGACATGCAGAAATACCAAGAGGTTGTTTCCATTAGTTTTTCTAAATTAGTAATTGAAATTAAGTGTCACACACACACAAAGATTTGTAATAGAATGGGAATTGCAGCTGATACCTTGTGTCATTTTGTGATTGAAATTGTCAGTGCCACTAAAGAAGCCTGTGAAAGAAGTTACTGACAAAAAATAAATCTACACAAAAATACACGCTGTAATAGAAGTTGCTGAACTGGCCAGAAGTGTGAGTGTGTTTGACAAAATGCACAAATCCTCTTGCAGGCTGGACCTTCGTTCTGATGGTGAGAGCAATGTACTGAGTAAATCCCACCACTGCAGCTGCACCAGTTAAGTCCATGGAAAATGACCCCCTTCTTTTTGCCTATGAAAATTTTTATTAAAAAAAAAAATCCAAACAAGAATGTACTATTAGCAATTATTTTTTTCATTTGTATTTAATCATCCAAGTGCAATTCAGAGGCTGAAAGAGCAGCAATGTTAATTGGAAGTATTCTGTCTGCAAAATCTGCAAGGCAGAGAGTAATAAACTCAAACTGGAAGTGGCAGGATGTTTTTACTGAAAAGAGTCATGCACATTTCATTATCCTTTTTGACCCTGCTGGTTGGAAAAATTTAAAACCTATGATTAAAAAAAAATTTAAAAATTTTGTGGCTGTTGCTAATAAGAACTGAAACCCATGCATTAGCTTCCACTATCAGGGTCATATTTTTTAACAGGGATGCGGTGTTCCTTGAAGAGTATGAGAATAAAACTCACATTTCTATCTGTCTCCTATGGTTGAGTTTCAGATTATTTACAAACAAAGATATTTTAAATAATGTTTTGAAGTTGTGTTGCCACCCTTACTCAGGAGGGAGATGCTGTAGTTCTACAAATTCCACTTCAGGATGTTTCAATGCAATTGCCAAATTATTACATTTTAGACTAGAATTACAGTTTGTTAGAAACTCACAGCAAATTTCCACGATGTATAATATTTTATAATTAATTTCCATTATCAGGTACATAGCCTGTATAACTCCTTATGTGGATTTATGATGTTGATCGTTTTACAGATAATTTGAAAGTCCCTTGATTTTGTGAATTTCAGAAGAAGTGCTGTGTTCTGTGTGAATTTTCGGGAGTATTAATTTTTTTCCTGTTGCTCAGACCCACAGGAAAGAATTCACTTGCTGATCCTGTAAAATAGGGCTAGCTGTAACGATAGAGAAAACAAGGTCTTATGTCCAGATGCTTTACAATTTATATCTGTTTTTTAAACTATTGAAAAAGTGCAGCCTGTGGGCAGAGAAATCTCATTACTTCAAATTTGCACTTCAAGAGAATTTGAAGTTGTACAAATAGATTTTAAGTTTGATAAGAAAATTGATTGGAGATTGTACATTGTGAATACATTAGGTTTCTAAAGACAAAACATGCATGAAGTGCAATTACTGCTAGTGTTGCTATATTAGTATGAATGTTAATAGCATGTTTGTTTTTGAAATGGGTTATGCATTCTGGTAAATGTCTGCTTGAATCTAGTCATCTGTGTATCACTTGTCTAAGTACTCTCATTTAAGATGCCATATCCCTTCTTGTAGCAATAAAGGGGTAAAGCAACATTAATATTAAATAATTAGAAAAACAAAAGGGGAATGATTAAACATATTTACATAATTGAAATAACACTGAGTCGCAGTGGGAAATCGGGACAATGTTGTCTCCTTTCAAAGTAATTCATAATTCAGATTTTTAATTATGGCATATTCATTCATTTAAAGATGATTCTGGATGAGAGGGCCACTAATGAAATACAATCATTAGCATCTAAACAAAGTAATTTAGAAAGTCTCCTTTCGGGGAAAAGATTTCTAGAACATCATCAATCACACAAGATATGCAAAAACAAGCAATTAAACCACACACAAGAACTACAACAACCTTATATATTAGTAATGTACACATGAAAACATAACTGATTACAATGATTAGAGTAGGGTAGTGTGGTTAATTTGTATGTTATGTAGCAATTTCATGGAAGAATGTACCAGGACAGACACATCACACAACAAATGAATGCCATGGCATTGATATATGTTTTAAATATATTAATCTTGTTACAGTCAGTGCCAAGTTATCAATAAAAAAATCCAGTGATGAGAATCTGGAACCATGTTCTTCAAAGAAGCATAATTCCCCTCATATGAAACCTGGGCTATGGTTTTGTTTTAGATTTTATTTGTTTGGGGTTTTTTTGCTTGTTTCTTTTTTTTTAATTGTTTTTTATTTATTTTTTATTTATTTTTTTAATTGTATTGGATTTTGTTAAATTGGCAAAATACAGGCTTAGGAAGATATTTCATTAGAGAAGCAGGTGCTGCATTAGTTTCTCATTAACTACTCAAATCCTGCTTTGGGTTTATAGCAACAAAGTGCTCATAGACCTAAATGGGTCAGTGATTTACAGGGTCCTTCCATATACACAATTACAATTCATTAAACATGCAGCAGCATTAAATGGATGGAGTAATTCTGCACGACTTTTAATGTCTGTGTGCAGTGTCCTGTTAAAGGGACACAAAAAGGCTGGCTTTAAACACCTTCTTCTTTGGGCTAAATTATAATCTTGTTGGAAACCCGTACCGTTTCCTCCTCTCGTGTAAAGAAAAGGCAGAAACAGTGGAGCGTGCGTGCGGGGAGCATCCTGCCGCAGAGAGGCAGGAGCGGCTGCCTTTGATAACCACCAGGCTTAGAAGCCAAAATATGTTCTATTGGGTACTCAAAGGATAAAAATACTGGTTAATTTTCAACAGTGCTCCTTCATTTGACTTTACAATTTATAGCAGTGAACATTAATGCAAGAATAGCTTGGTCGAGGAGGAGTTTAAAATTAGAGCACCTCTTCTCATTAGCCCCAGCAGCCTGACCCAGGGTGAACTGAGAAGTAATTTGCCGCCAGATCCTCATTTTGCTTCTGTTATCACTCCTTGTAAATGAAGCGCAGCAATTTATTGTAGCACCTCAAGGAGTCAAGAACATAATGTGTAAAACACATACAAAAAAAATCTTTCTTCACATTCATTAACACCCAGCACATAGAGGCTGTTCACTTTTCACTCTAATGAAGGAGGGGGATCTTAAATCTAAAGCTTTCCAGCCTGTGAAGAAGGCCTCTTCAGGTCATTAGACAGAAGCTGAGTTGGACTGAAGAAAGGTCATTGACAAAAAAGGGAGAATGGCAATATGATGAAAAATAGAAAATGGATAAAAGAAGAGACTTTAGAAAGCGCGGAGAATGGAAAGTACATTTTTGGCATCAGTGATCAACCCTTCTTGTCTCTATGTTCATTTTCTGTTGTCAGTGAAGAAAAGAATATCTGGCTTTTTATTTAGCTGGGAATTGCTCTCGTGTTTGGTCAATTCTCATTTCATCACCCTTGATCTGACCTTGCAGGAAGCATTAATGGGCTTATTTTTAAGGGAGCTTTGTCTGCTGCCTATAAATTCAGCCCTTCATTTTTCTCTTTTTTATTAAAAACATGCAGTCTACTAGATTTTAATGTATTCTGATTATGTAACCGACAATTCCCCCTTAGGGAGATCTTTTGTCTCACTAGTCCTGATTAACACTTTGGGTTTATAGCTGTATATTAACACCACATTCAGGAATATTAGGAAGCTCCTATATGCAAATTAATTTTTATTGGTAATAGAAACAGGAGAACTTAAAGAGGAGTTAGGAGCGCTCCCTGAACACGTGCTGAATGCTGAATGTAACATATACTCGGGGGTGGAGGGTACCTGCAGCGAGAGGCACAGAAACTCATAGAAAATCCTTTTTGTTTTATTTACTCAGTCTTCAGTGGCAGAAGGGTTGAATCCTGCAGTTCCACAGCGTTACGTGATATTTTTTCCCCACAGATGCATATAACTTGCACAGATATAACCAGTTACTTACATGTACATATTGCGAGGATAAAGATACAACCAAGTCATCGTCTTTTTTTTTCGTGTTACCATTTTTGTTGTTATGGTCAAGAAAATAGTCTTTTTCTCATAATATATTTTCTTGTTTGCCCACATCCTATTGCTGGATCTTCCCTTTGAACAAGCTAATCTCATAAATTAGAGTGTATATATTTTACAATAAATGCTTTCCCATTTAGTTAACAGCATGAGACCATTATCTTGTAACAAAACTCTGTTCCAGTGAAGTCTCTTCATTAAATAAGTAATCATCCTTTACATACAATGGAAACTGGAATTAGTAGTATATAAATATACCATGCTGAAAAGCCATCATTTGACAACAACATGACCTACATTGAATTATATCTTATTCTCCTAATCCTTCCGGAAACTGCTATGCAGTTATATCCCTGCGATAGTCTTAGCCCAAAAAAACCCACAACAGAAATGAGCTGTCAACATATTCAGCATATCAAAGGGAAGATAGAGGTTATTTTGGAACTCCACAAGGGTTTGGTTTTACTTCTCCCTAAGAAGCACCCTCGTGAATTATGCATGCAAATAATGCTGCAAACTGCTTTATTTGCTGCTGAGCTGGAACAGCAGGTTGCCCAAAACTAATTCTTCACTGTACCCCCAGTTCTGTCAGCTTTGTTATTCAGCTGCTGTCTCGGTACTCGGTTGCGATGTGCTTTTTAACCCAGATAGTTTGGCAGATAGAGGCTAGGGAATGGTCAGATGAATGGTCCGACAGGCAGAGCTTCTGGATTGCCAGCACTGAAAACCATGTTTAGGTAAAGAAGGCACCAAGCCCCTCACGTCCATTAGTTAGCAGTTAGAACAATTTATCTGCTTGTTTAAGCCATTGGTTTCACCTTACTGCTAGTTATCAAGAAGAGTAGACCTAAAGGGAATAGACACGGGGGGTCTTCCAAAAGCCTTGGATGTTGAGCAGATTTAAATAGCTTGTCACAGCTCATGCAGCTACTTCTCCCATGCATCCCCCAGGTCCATGAGCATTTCAGCACAGGTGTTCATTGCCAGAGACATCCTGACAAGGCTTTCAACAAAATTATGTCCATGCACGAGTATTTTGTGGTGTCAAATAAGGCACTCCTGGGGTACCATCTTTTTTTCTTCTTTGACAGTATTTCCCATGGAATGTATACGTTTTGTGCCTTTTCCAGGCAGTGCTGGAATTATAACTGCTGCTGGAATTATGGTTTTCCCTGGAATACCTGCTGCAGCCCTGTGCTTGTCTGGGACTCACCTGAGCACGTAGCCCTTTTGCTGAACCCAAAGGAGTATGTCCTGGAGCACCAGAAGACAGAGGTGAGCTGGCTGGAGAGAAGAGAGGGGGTATTATCTCTATTGTATCTAAATGTCCAGAGTGTCCAGCTCTACTTGGGAAGCCATCATTGTTCCAAATGGTGTTTATAAGGATTTGTATGTAAATATCATGTTCTATAAGATGCTAATGATAACATGACAGCAGTAGTGCTAATATCTGTTCAGTGATCATATGCCATTATGACAGGCAATCCCAGGGGTTTGTAGGCTGAATTTGAAGCCGATACGTAGTGAAATACCTGTAAATCTGGTCCCTCCTGTTGGCTATCTAACATATAGTCTGAAAAAAAAGGGTTTTTCTCCATGTATGGAGGTCCTGTTTGCTCCATGAGTAACTGGGGGATGGAGGAAAGAAGTCACACTGCACCTTCATGCCAGGAGCCTGAAGGCATTACAAATGGATCTTTTGCTCTGAAAGAAAGTGCTTGCGCCTGATGTTGTAAATACCATGGCAAGTTTTTAAAAACCCTCCAAACGAAACATACCTTTTTTTTTCTTTCCCTACTAAAAAGTAAATTGATGTTATGCACAGAGCAGTACACAGCTACTGTCTGTGTTTATCGATGGTTTTTACCATTGCTCACATTGTGAACAATGTGATCTGAGAGACCTTTAAATGGATGCAGTATTTATTCATTCTCAAAATGTTTGAGAAAGAGGGACTGACTAGTTTCAAAGTCCTGAAACCTTTCTTCAATAGGTAGCGAAATAAATGTTTTTTGCATTTTTTTGAAAATACTCAAGAAAATGCCTCAAAAATTAACATGGGAAATTCCTTGGTGACGTTGTGGTCTTTCCCTTATTTTCGTGTTACCATTTTTGTTGTTATGGTCAAGAAAATAGTCTTTTTCTCATAATATATTTTCTTGTTTGCCCACATCCTATTGCTGGATCTTCCCTTTGAACAAGCTAATCTCATAAATTAGAGTGTATATATTTTACAATAAATGCTTTCCCATTTAGTTAACAGCATGAGACCATTATCTTGTAACAAAACTCTGTTCCAGTGAAGTCTCTTCATTAAATAAGTAATCATCCTTTACATACAATGGAAACTGGAATTAGTAGTATATAAATATACCATGCTGAAAAGCCATCATTTGACAACAACATGACCTACATTGAATTATATCTTATTCTCCTAATCCTTCCGGAAACTGCTATGCAGTTATATCCCTGCGATAGTCTTAGCCCAAAAAAACCCACAACAGAAATGAGCTGTCAACATATTCAGCATATCAAAGGGAAGATAGAGGTTATTTTGGAACTCCACAAGGGTTTGGTTTTACTTCTCCCTAAGAAGCACCCTCGTGAATTATGCATGCAAATAATGCTGCAAACTGCTTTATTTGCTGCTGAGCTGGAACAGCAGGTTGCCCAAAACTAATTCTTCACTGTACCCCCAGTTCTGTCAGCTTTGTTATTCAGCTGCTGTCTCGGTACTCGGTTGCGATGTGCTTTTTAACCCAGATAGTTTGGCAGATAGAGGCTAGGGAATGGTCAGATGAATGGTCCGACAGGCAGAGCTTCTGGATTGCCAGCACTGAAAACCATGTTTAGGTAAAGAAGGCACCAAGCCCCTCACGTCCATTAGTTAGCAGTTAGAACAATTTATCTGCTTGTTTAAGCCATTGGTTTCACCTTACTGCTAGTTATCAAGAAGAGTAGACCTAAAGGGAATAGACACGGGGGGTCTTCCAAAAGCCTTGGATGTTGAGCAGATTTAAATAGCTTGTCACAGCTCATGCAGCTACTTCTCCCATGCATCCCCCAGGTCCATGAGCATTTCAGCACAGGTGTTCATTGCCAGAGACATCCTGACAAGGCTTTCAACAAAATTATGTCCATGCACGAGTATTTTGTGGTGTCAAATAAGGCACTCCTGGGGTACCATCTTTTTTTCTTCTTTGACAGTATTTCCCATGGAATGTATACGTTTTGTGCCTTTTCCAGGCAGTGCTGGAATTATAACTGCTGCTGGAATTATGGTTTTCCCTGGAATACCTGCTGCAGCCCTGTGCTTGTCTGGGACTCACCTGAGCACGTAGCCCTTTTGCTGAACCCAAAGGAGTATGTCCTGGAGCACCAGAAGACAGAGGTGAGCTGGCTGGAGAGAAGAGAGGGGGTATTATCTCTATTGTATCTAAATGTCCAGAGTGTCCAGCTCTACTTGGGAAGCCATCATTGTTCCAAATGGTGTTTATAAGGATTTGTATGTAAATATCATGTTCTATAAGATGCTAATGATAACATGACAGCAGTAGTGCTAATATCTGTTCAGTGATCATATGCCATTATGACAGACAATCCCAGGGGTTTGTAGGCTGAATTTGAAGCCGATACGTAGTGAAATACCTGTAAATCTGGTCCCTCCTGTTGGCTATCTAACATATAGTCTGAAAAAAAAGGGTTTTTCTCCATGTATGGAGGTCCTGTTTGCTCCATGAGTAACTGGGGGATGGAGGACCCTTCATGCCAGGAGCCTGAAGGCATTACAAATGGATCTTTTGCTCTGAAAGAAAGTGCTTGTGCCTGATGTTGTAAATACCATGGCAAGTTTTTAAAAACCCTCCAAACGAAACATACCTTTTTTTTTCTTTCCCTACTAAAAAGTAAATTGATGTTATGTACAGAGCAGTACACAGCTACTGTCTGTGTTTATCGATGGTTTTTACCATTGCTCACATTGTGAACAATGTGATCTGAGAGACCTTTAAATGGATGCAGTATTTATTCATTCTCAAAATGTTTGAGAAAGAGGGACTGACTAGTTTCAAAGTCCTGAAACCTTTCTTCAATAGGTAGCGAAATAAATGTTTTTTGCATTTTTTTGAAAATACTCAAGAAAATGCCTCAAAAATTCACGTGGGAAATTCCTTGGTGATGTTGTGGTCTTTCCTTTTCTGTCCTTGTATTTGAAATTGATGAAGAAAAAGGGAAAAGGGAGATGGAAGGGAAAAACAAGACAAAATTTACCAACTATAACCTCTATCTTTTCATAATCCAGTTATATAAAAAGACAGGGTTTCCAGGGGCCAAATTAACGTAGAATCATTTAGGTTGGAAAGGACTTTTGATATCAAGTCCAACCATTAACCTAGCACTGCTAAATGCGCCACTAAAGCCATGTCCAACCATTAACCTAGCACTGCTAAATGCACCACTAAACCACGTCCCTAAGCCATCACATCTACCCATCTTTTAAATACCTCCAGGCATGGTGATTCAGTCCCTTCCCTGGGCAGCCTGTTCCAATGCGTGACAACCCTTTCAGTGAAGAAATTGCTCCTAATATCCACCCAAAACCTCCCCTGCTTCCCTGGGCAGCCTGTTCCAATGCGTGACAGCCCGTTTGGTGAAGAAATTGTCCCTAATATCCATCCTAAACCTCCCCTGGTTTAGCAACTTGAGGCTATTTCCTCTTGTCCTATTGCTTTTTGCTTGGGAGAAGAGATCAACCCTCACCTCTCTCTGTTTTTCTACATTTTTCACTCATTCTGAGGCTTAAAACAGTGAAGGCTATCTTCTTCTTTACTGGAGAGCAGGAGACAATGAGCTTTTATGCTGATTGTCACCCCGTGTGGTGGGGAAGGACGAGCAAACTGGGAGAGGTGAGACGCCAACCAAGGCGCGGAATGGGGAAATGGTCCGGCTCCTGCCCCCTGTAATTCGCAGCCTATTTTAGACACTAAGATTGTGACAGCTTGCTCTTATGATAAAGATGTTAACAAGAAGAGAAAATGACATTAATTTAATCTATTCTTACAGGTCATGCTGAAATGAGACTGTGATGATACAAAATTATAATAATAAATATGGTAGTAATTTCACAATTCTTTATAGATACTGTTCACAATCCTTTCACATGCAAATGTCCTATCCCGTGCTTCATGACAGTGATTTTTGGTGCTATCCAGACTCTAATTCAGCATCTTCTAATAGTTGGTTCTGTAATTACTTTATATGGCAAGAGCGATTTAAAATACTATCCCAAATTAAGATCTCAAGATGGCTTTACTTTTATTACTCTTTCTCTTGGGCCTCTAGGAACATTTATGATTTAGACATTTTCCACATTTGCAGAAGCAAATTAGATCATCAGCATTCTCAGCTCATAGCACATTAATAACTAGAGACAGTGTACAAAACACAAAGTATTGTAATAAAAGTATTTAAAGCTATTTTTGTGTGAACGAAAGTGGTGATTTTGATTTGCTGGTATTTTTAGTAGCCAGAAAAACCCGACACATTAATTCCCAAATCCTGAAAATTTTGTGGGCACATGATTATTTAGTTCTGAAAAGAGATGTAGTTATTTAAAATTCAGCATTTTTGTAAGTTTCTTATTCAGTCAGAGCAATAGTGTCTCTTCTATGGAGTAATTTAAACAACAGTATTAAAATTATTGCAAAAAAAAAATTCTAATCTAAAGTTCTGATTCTAATCTAATTTTTAAAATTAGAATCGCGTCATCACAGTATCTCTCTTTTTTCTGAATTTGTTTATCTCAGGATGACTTTTACTAATTGGGGGTTGTGAGCTACACCAAGAATGGCAGCATCTTTAGTGAGCAAAAGATGGTGAGCTGCACCTTCCAGGCAGGAGAAGGGTGACTCTGACCGGTGCTCAGCCCTCGTAGTGTAACTTCAGCAGCAGCTTCTTCAGTGTGTTTTGTTGAGTTTACACCTTCTGTTTAATCTACTAGATACAGAGGGTGGAGCTCAGCCTCTGCATTCTGCTTAATAGCCTCAATTACAGGTGGAAAAGCACACGGTATGTAAATCAGTACACACTAGATGCGATATAATTGCAAGGTCAGTCTGGACAATGTTTTGCTGAAGTGCTGCTTTAAGTGAATAATTTCAATGATGAAAGTGTATTTTTTCATATTTGAGAGCTAATGTACTGAACTGGTCTTTCAGAAACATTGCTGCAATTGCACTGTAATGTTAGACAGCAGAGAAATATTAACAGCTACATTTCCCCAACTTCAGCACATATTTTAGTAGGTAATGTGACATGTAGCTAGCCATAATTGTATCGGGATTTGAAATGCAGTGCTCTTAAATTTAGGATGGGAAGTCATAGGAGAGGACACTGGAGAGATTTGAAAGTTGTAAGCAAAGAAGGCAAGGGAATGGTGTCTGTTCCCCTGGGACACTGAAAGCATCATGGGAGACAAGCGTAGTGCGGTCAGTGGGCCCTGGAGTATTTTCCTCCTTCAAGACCAAAGTTTCAGGATGCCTATATGGATTTTGAACAAGATAACTATGCTTTCCTGAAAGCAATGTTAAACTGATTTCAACCATTAATATAAATTATATGTTATGCATTCAGTTTTGTTTTCAGCTAATGCTGGGATTTACTTCAATTAACAATTTCCACTGACTTCTCTCGAGTAAGATCTCACCTGACTTATTCAGGCAGAAATTGTCTAGATATTGAATTTAAAATGCTTTTAAACATGTTTTACAGGAGAGTTGCGGAAAGGTCCCCAGCTACCCTTTGAAGCACCAATTATTCCCATAAACTGATTAAGCATCAATTTGTTCTTTCATGTAAGTGTAAGATAGGTGATTCAGTGAACAGTTGCTTACAGACTTGTTTGCAGAAGTACTAACTTGATTTTAGCGGGGTTACTCCTGTGGGGGAAATACGTATAATAACAAAGAACAGTAGCAGTCAAGAGTCACAATACAAAAAGAAAATTTGGCAAGATGGTAACAAAAGCATAAAAAAACCCACAAACTGTATCTAAGTAAATCTGTGATCATGTGGCATATTTAAGAGCAACAAAATTCATTATCTGTAGCTGTCTGACTTTTTCAGTGTTGCGATTTGTGGTGTGAAGACTCTGAGATAACTATTTAAATTAAATTACTCTATTTTCATAATTCTGATTTATTAAGGTATGTTTAATTAAGTTGATTATTACCAAGTAACTTCTGAATATCGCAGTTACTCTTTTGCTTAAGTTAATTTTGCATCCTGTTCCACACAGATTATTTCTGATTTGTTATGAAATTTGAGAAAGTAAGCATCTGGGTAAAAAGGATGTTTATTCGCAAGGGCCTAATTTACTACACATAAGTGCCATTATTCATTATTACTCTCATTACAATGCAAAAGTCTTGAGTTAGCCTTTCCAGTAACACAATTTATAACTAGATGGAGAAGGTTAGGAAGAAATACAACTCTTTTCTCTATTCAAGCCAATGGTAGCAAAAACCATTCCTGAAGGGAAGCAACAAATACATCCTGGGATGGTTACACTTTCCCTTTCCCTCTTGCCCATTTGCTCTTCACAGTAATGTGGTGACTTTTCCTTATGCCACCTGGCTGGGAGAGCAGAAGACCAAGCCCTGTAGGACGCTTTATCAGACCCTGTGGTAGAGCTGCTGTAGGGCATGTGTTATGTACACTGGGATGAGTTTCATGAAACTAAGTGAATTAAATATCATAAACCTAAATGAATTAGTTTCAGTTATAAAAAGTCTGTGGAAAGTTTTTGCGTTTACAGGGAATGTTGATGGGGGAGAATTATTTATTTATTTATTGTTTTTACTAAAGTAAAGCTCCTTGTTTTCCAATACAAGACCAAAATTTTCAAGATAAAGAAGAAACTCTTCTTGAATCAAAAGAGAAAAACGTACATAATAAATTGCCATGGTTGTCAGATTAACTTGCTTTATGCTTCAGCTGTTTGATCAGGAAATGGGTATATTACGCGCTGTGATTACAAACAAAAGCAAAAGATAAAGCTAATTGAGCAGGGTTTTTTTACCCTATGGCCCAAGCAGTGCAAACAGCCACCCCCTTGAAAACATCCTGCTTGCATCAATATTCCACTCAGTAAGGCAGCAAGACCCACACTCTTCCCAGCTCCAGGAAGGCGATGTTCTCTCTTAAATCCATGCACTGGTTTTTGTGCTATTGATATTTAAATGACAGTCATTTATGCAAAATAAAATTGATTTTCATGATCTTTTGTAGATAGGGGGAGTCACTGGAAGACACAGCGACAACTAGAGACACTGGAAGCCCTGTGGTGGCCATCTAGCAGACACATTATAGCTGCTTGGACACGAAGGATGTACCTACAACTGGGAGACGCATATAGCCATTTGTATGCTGCTACGGTGTAAAAAAAGAGGAATATATCTGGGTGCTTTTTTTATTAATGCATTTGGGTGAACAAATTTCAAAAGAAATTCCCTTGTTGATTCCAGGCTTCTCCAGACAGGAGAAAAAATTTGCTTGAAATAACACCCAGTATTAGAACAAGACAAGACACATTCACCACATAAATGAAATAATTGTAATCAGAAGAGAGGAGTTATCACACTAAGAGGATTTTAGTGAATAGATGAATTCTGTGTACAACATAATCAAATTGTCAACATTGTTTAGTCTAGTCCTACTTTTATTAATTTCCTGGATTTTCTGATTAATTTAAATCATGGTTAATTGAGTAATGAAACATTTGGGAAAGTTCAGCTAGAAGAACAATTTGCTAGAGACATTTCCACTTGTTAATGCACAGTTCACTAGATTCAATGCACTTGTAAAAAGTCTGAAAGACTGTTGGAAGAAAGCTGATATTTTTGACTGAGAGGTGTTTAAATTGTGAAGTTACCTTAAAGGGCTCGGTAATACCTAGTACCAAAGCCCCAAAGCACCAATGAGGTTGGGTTTGTATGTTGTACAAGAAATAGAAACCTGGGGAATTTCCCAAGGGGGAATATTCAGGGGCTAGGAGAAAGAGGAACCTCTTTTATAAAACACATTTCCTTCCGATAATTTGCTGATAGCACTGAGTGACAGCGAGGAAAAGCCAGTAGCAAAGAAAAGTTTATTATATTGTCCTTGCCTGTCAGCTTTTCTCTTCTCCAAGTTCAGTGATCTTGTTTGGGGCCAGGGAATCTATTCATGTTCAATTAGGCTCTGTCCAGACTCAGGGAAAAGAATCAATTCTTGCGGGCGGGGAAAGCGGCTGGTTGTTTTGGGGAGGCCAGTAACAAATATTGCAAAATGAGACAAAGAGCAGCTGTTTGCACAGGGTGGGCAGGCACGCGTGCCCAGAAAGCTGCCGGCATCTGCACAGCAATTGTAAATGGACCCTGAAGTTCAGTAGGTTGATTAACTTAACTCTTTGCTGGAAATATTGTTCTTTGTCATTAATCGTGATCTTACTTCTTGTTCAGACTCTTTTTTTTGTGAGAACCTAATCAAGCTTAAAGAACAGCCTTTCCAAATATGCAGCTGCTTTTTCTTTATCTTAGTATATATTCACGGACCGGTCTTAACAATGCCGGCTATAAAGCAGATAGTTTGAGACAATACATTCTGATACCGTTGAAAAAATTATAATTCTTTGAAATGGGAGCTGATGAGGCAAAAATGGACAATCTAAATACCATCGCTCCAAATGGTAGAGGTGGACAAACGACGCTAGAGTACATTATTCCACTCCACTGGATGAAGTGACTTTCAAGGACTGATTAGCTCCATGTCTGAGAGGGTTAGCCCCCTGCCTGTTATAACAAGTGCCTATGAAAGGGAGAGCTGATCTGACAACTAGCTATGCCAACCGTGAAGTTATTTCAGTACTTTCTCTGCTAACAAGTTGATTAATCCCATCATCATTTTGAAAACCTATTTTATATTGAATAAATCATTTTCTAATAAAGAGCAGTTAGGAGGTGTAAAACTTTGACTTCTTCTCAACGATGCTATCAGCTCCTCTGCAGATTTTGCTATTTCTGGCTCTCAGCAAGTTCTCTGTGCTGAAGATTATTCTTTTCATGCTGACTGTAAAGTTTTATTTTAAAAATGCAACCTTTAATATCCTAGTGACAAAATCACATCATGCATCTTCTGCAGTGAAAATGTGTCTAGATTTTACTGTAAACACCAATGTTAAATGTCTCTGTTATTTCTATTCCTTCTCCTCATTTTTTCCCTTGCTACTACTATTAAGCCAAGCATGATACAGATGATTGCTGTCTCTGGGGCCACATGACAAATACATCACTACGCACAAGGGAAAGCTCCAATATAATGTCTTGCATTTGCGACATCACATAATTGTTTGGAGCATTTAAGAGATTGTAGACAGCCTGCGAGGAAGAAAAAGGACTCCAATTAGCTAGGGAAAGTGCTCATTTATGTACTTGGAAATGCAAAGATTTGAAAAATACAGAGCTTAACATTCAGTGGAATTGCAATAAGGCAAATTATAAACATCACAATAAGCATTTTGTTTTCGTAGAGCAGTTTCTATAATGACATAACATTAAAAACCACGCTGAAACCCAGAAAAAAAAAAAACCCAAACCAAAACCCAAACAAAAAGATCAACATTTATTTTTTTTTTAAAACATAAGTCCGGGATTTCACATATGTTTGAATACAAATTGCATTTTAGAGTAAGGCTATTTTGTAGTGAGAAGCTGTTAGCTTAATGATTTAGAAGAGATAAAACCAGGCAAAATTAATAAGTAGCATCTTGGGAGAGAAAAAGATACATTAATAACAATCAGAAAGGTTGAGATTCCTATATTGTACACAACTGATAAAAGTATATAAATTAAATATGTTCCTGGGAGTTGGGAAGTGGAGATGTTCTTCCTTTAGCTTTCAGATGGAATCACTTTGCCTGCACTAAAAAAGAGGTCCTTTAGCTCACCATAGTTGTGAACCCTTTAAAAACCTCCTGTGGTTACTCCAATTAAACAATTCTCCTCACTCACATGTCGAGGAAGGCTGGTTGGTGATGAGGGAAGTGGCCAATCAAGCTGGGAAAGTTAAGTACACCTGGGACATGAGGCTCTGGACATGCGAAGGCTTCAGGTACTTGGGCAGAGACCTTCTCCTGGTAGAAATGAGTGTTTCATCCCTTAGTGGGTTATTTACTGTTTTTCTAACATTTACCCTAGGTACAGAAGCAGCTACTGCTCCATTATCGCCCAGTCTGAAATTCTGAATCCACACTTTGCTGCAATCCATACAACACCACAGGCTCTCTGTTCAATAACCTTGGAACAAGGCTGGTGTCCTTTTTTCTCCCTTGTTTCTCATGATTATTAAAAAAAAAAAAAAAGAAAGCCTCCTATACACACAATGTCAGAAGCCACAGTCTGGACTCAGGTTCCTCTGCCCAACAGAACTCAAGCACTGGTTTCTGATGTGCAGAGCTGTCGGTCTGTAGAAGGAGTAGGGGACAGCACAAACTTTCTACTTTCTCCGAGACATTCAGTTCCGTAGGAAAATTTAAAGATTCCTTCAACTGGGAAGGGAAGAATGGAGAGAAAAGACAGCTCTTCAGTCCAGTGCTTGGGGTGTCTACCTGCCAAAGATGGGCTTCCTGGTTTCACCTCTTGGTTCAGGGCTGTTTCAGAATTTTATCCAGTGACTGTTTAACGTGTCCTTTGCATGCTGGTGAAAACAGCACTTGCTGCTGCAGGGTTTTGTGCAGTAATCCTTGCAAATAAGAAAGCTGCAACTCCCTTAGCTCTTCCCAGAGAACCAAGGCCTGCGTCATCCAGCATGGTGACAGGGTGGGCTTTGCATTGGGAATATAAAAAAATTATACTTCTGTAACAGAGACTGAAATGCACACATTTTTGACTGACACAGTGTATGTTGTGTTGAGAAAATTGTTTCATCTATTTAGATTATTTCAGTTTGTTTCTTTGCAGTTTTTTATGATAAGGTTATCTAATGCACAGTAAAGCATTTTTTTAATTGTTTGTATTAAATAAGTGAATCATAATACTGAACACTAAAATAGTAGAATAAATTTATGAATGTTTCTAAAAAATGAAAATTCCTCTTCAAATGTTGAAACATTTTTTCCTTCTAGAGAGATCTGCGTGTAGGTTATTTTTAAAGTATCTGGTTAGCTAATCAAGTTATTATTTATCTGAGACTATGAAATCTTTTATGGTATGAATGTGGAGATGCTACACGAAGGGCTATTTTGCATTTTTAAGCTCTCATATTCTTAGCTAGCCTTTTTCAGGGTGTGAGCACACCTAGTTAAATACATATCCAGAGTTACAAATTTGTTTCATTTGCTCTATCTCATTCTTCTTAAACTAGAGGAAGAAGCACTATCATAGTAATAGCAATGACTAGAAAAGAAGAAAATAAAAGCTGAAAGTTCTAATCAAAACTGTAATCAGAAAGATGACAAATGGTGAAGATTATTAAATTTTCTTTGCTCCCTTGATGAATTTAATAAAGAACTAATCAAAGATCATTAGAAGCCTTTTGTGCTTGGTGTGCATTGTAACCAGATTGCAATCGGAATTTATGTTTTAGTGGTTATCTAGGGTTGAATTGGACATGTAAATATAGAAAAGGGATATTTTTAGCATTTTTCTTTGAAAATATTTATTTTAAAATGTCAAACCATTGTATGTTGCTTCTATGCTTTACACAATAAAAGCAGAGCATCTTTCACTGTGGTTAGAAATGTTTAAATTAATATCAGTGTTTAGTTTGAATTTTCTAATGATTTTTGATTATTTCTTCCTTTAATTTCACAGGAAAATTAGAAAAGAGACATTTCCCAGGCAATTATGTAAGTATTCCTATCGCTAGGACTACTGACAACTTGTAGAGTGCCTTAACAATATGGAAATTCACCTTTTGCAAATCTTCAGGGTTAATTTAACGTTCTTAAATTTTAAAGGGTGTTTTTTAATCTTTCATATCCCCTAATTGGTGCTGGAGTAATAATGCTTATTAGATGCAGTAATTGAAGGTGTTATAGTATGAGTCATCTTTCTTTTTCCTTCTGACTCTTGATATCTGCAGCCTCGGGTTGGATGATGAAAGAGAGATTTTTACTTTTGGTCAAGTATAATTAAAAGGATAACTAATGCCTGGATATGCTGGAAGAACATGTATACTTCAAACACCTAATATGGAGATAGTGAGAGTAATGATAAAAACCATAAATCTTCAAGCTCTTTCTAAATTAGCTCTTTGCAGAGTCTAGTCAGCTGGTGATTTATAGCCAACTGGTTGGTTATGACAGGGTAGAGGAGCTGATTATTGATTTCATTTCCACTCCCCCTTTGTGTCATGTGGGCAGTTTCTGTCTCCCTGGTTGGAAAGGGCTTGCAATATTGTGCTCACAGTACCTGTCCTCAACATCTCATCTATTTGTCTGCCACCGAATAGAGTTTTATTTTTACTGTTGCTTTAGCCTTTGAGGAGATTTCTTGAAGTAATGTGTAAATATTAGATTAATTAAAGAATTAAGAGTTGTGGGTCTGGTGTTACAGAATACTGCGGGATCTAAAATGGCCTAATATGACACTTGGTCAATTCTGTGGGAACAACATAGATATGGTTTCAGCTGAGATAGAGTTAGGCACTCTGGCAAGAAATAGCAAAAGGCTATAAAAAAGAGGTAAGCATGTCCACTCCGATGGAATCTACCCCAAATCTAGGCATTACATATCACCACATTAGAAATCCTTATTGTAATTACTAAATGGGGTGCTACAGCTTGCATTGTGGTTTTTTTGTGGGTTGTTTTTTTTTGGGGGGGGGTGGGGTAGGATTAGGATGCAAGAATAACTGTATGTGAAAGAATAATTTAAAAAAATATTGATTTATTTCCCTCCCCAGAAAAAAACCCAGCTCCCCTGAAGAGAATGGGAGACTCCCCTTGATAATGGTGACATGCACAGGATTCTTAAGGTACTTATTATGACATGATTATATTAATTTTGGAGTTACCCACTTTGTCTCTCATGCAGTGAGACCCACAGATACACATGCAGAAACAGATCAGCTATTCAAGTGCTCAGAAAAAAATAACATTATTACCCAATGTCTAATATAGATGCACCTAATGCACCTATATCCTATTGTTTGAATGTGCAGTGTCCAATAGAATGAATAGACTTTTCAATAGAAAAATTGTTAAAAGAAAAATAGGATATTAGCCTCCAAAATACGTGCATGATAGTTTCAGGAATAACTCTTTCTAGGACTAGTAAGACATGGGGTCAGGATCAGAAGGCAAAGTTAGCTTTGGCTTGATTCCAAATTATTGAGAAATTGAAAGTCAGATAAAGCTTGGCCTCTGTGAATTAGCAGGGGTTGTAAATTACTACCTGTGTAATGGACAGGTTAATAATTTCAAAGCTAATGTAACTCGACCACATCATCAAATCTACAGACAGTGGAAAATGTCAGGCTATGGTGAGATCCTCGCAGAAGCACATTCTGGTGTTCAATCTGCATAAAATGTAATTGTGTGCTAAGCAATACAGCGCTTCAGCGAAAAAGCAGATTTTCAAATATTACAGGCTTATCTTCTTTGGATGCGATGGACCCTCCAGGGACTGGGGTAACCCCTGGCCCTTCAGCCAGGGGCTCAGAGATGCTTGTGCCTGTGCCCTCTCCTCTGCCTCCCGCTGGGAGCAGCCCCAGGCTTAGTCTTTGTGGGTGCAGATCAGGGAGCTACCCGTGCCATAAGCACTGCTTGGAGCTCTCCTTGGACGGACCTGGGCGGTTTGCTGGAGATGGGGCCACAAGCAAGCGAGGGTGGCTGCAGGGGGGTCAGCTGGGGGCACAGGAGGGCTGCAGGGAATGGGTGGCACAGTGCACACACAGTGTTCACATCCCTTCAATGAACAAGAGAGGAGAGGGAAAGACCCCAGACCAAGTACCTCACTTGCCTTCACCATCTACAGATGTTTTGAATATTTTTTGTTGTCTGTCATGTTGGACATATATGTGATTAACAACTGCTCTATATTTCTAAGTTTAGCCATGCTGTCCTTAAGGCTGTGGAACAATCTAAAGAAGTTTTACATCTGAAAGCTAAGGATCTAGTAATAGAGATCTATAAAGCTAAAAAATGTAAAGCCAGGTACCTTGAGGGTGGATAAATAATTTAAAATGACTTAAGCCTCTGCATGGCCATATGGTTTCCTGGGACCAGCTGCAGAAAATGAGATATTGATGAACAGGAAGACAGAGGATGGAAGGAGTATTTTTCTGTGGGAACCTGTTTGAAATAGCTGTGGTAATCTTCTTAAACAGTAAGAAACAGGAAATATACAACTTTGAGAATTTTCCAAGACTTGCCTGTCAGAGTTTGAAGAATAATTAGTCACTATCAGGAGCTTCTAAGGTGTTAGAACAGGTAAGAAAAATGATCATAAACTTATGAGAATTTTTTGAAAGCATAGTTTATTTAGTTTTTGCAAATTTATTGTGATTTTGCCATTCTGTGTTAAAACAATAAATTATTTGATTGCTAAATCATAGTTGGTGATTAATCAAGCTCTGGGTGACAAGAAGAATTTTTATTTCTTTATATTGGCAAACCCTAATTACAGGAAAGCGGGGAACTCTTGTTGTGCTTAGCATTTTCATGTATTTCCATAGGACAGTCACTGGGTTAGGGAGGTAACAGCACTTCATGAGCTGGTTTAAAATCTGGTAAAGCATGAATCTGGGTGTAAAAAATGTCAGCTCCGGACCATAAATAACCAGGAAAGATTCTGCACATGATAAACGTAAATGGGAAAGGTCCTTGATGTCAGGGGTCTCAGAGGACATTGCAACGGTGGATGAAAATTGTTGTTTCTTGTAGGTAGCAATAGTTCATGGAAAGAGGTGAAAGAAATTGATCTAATATTGACAATGTGAAAATAATGCCAGGAAAACTGGGCTTTGGATGTATTCTAGAAATAGTATAAATTGCCCTACTCAAGCACCAGCATTTTTCAAAGTGCCTTCAAAAAGTATGTGGTGTGGAAATGATCAGATTTATGTTGATAGTATTCAGCAGGGTATGTGACCGTTTATGCTTGTTTGCATGTTATTTGCATGACTGTGTTTACCACATGGCACAGTACTACAGAAAAAGTTCTAGAGAAGCAGCTTCTTTTAGGTTTTCTTTCCCATGGAGAAGGAACCCTCAACTGGAAACATGGTTCCTTCTGGTTTATAGTCTGTGAAACTAGGAGACATGGAGAGAAAGGGTTATAATTGTGTGTGCACCTGCATCATGCCCCTGTGTTCTCTTATAATGTGACAAGTGAAAAGGAGATCTGTGGCGAGGATGGGACAAGTTGTTGTAGTGGGACCTAAAACATGAAATCCTGCCTGCACAGCACAGAGCTACTCTAGAGCTCCTCTGAGTGACACCTAGCTGGAGATCGAGCATGTTCCCAAGAAAGCACAGTTAAGCTTGCTTTTATAATTTTCAGAGAGCTGCCACTATCCTCAGAAAAGTGTTCCAGTGACTACTTAGCATCGTTACAAAAGTGCTATACATCATTTCAAGCTGGAATTTGCCTTGGTCCAAACTCCAGCAGTTGGAGCTTGTTGTACCTTTCCTTGGAAGACTGCGGAGGCCTTTATTACATTTTTGATTTCTACACTTGTAGACTGTGATGAAGATACCCCATACTATCTGTCCCCTGTGGTTAGCTAAATAAGTACAATGTATTTAGTTATTTTGCTCTGGCACATATTTACCATCCTTTTTTTTTATTGCCACGCACCCACCCTTGAATCAGATGAATGCAAATCTTCTCTCTAAGTCCCAGGTCTTGTGTCCACTCCTTTTCAGTTTGTCCAGAAAATCCAATAAGAAAGGATAGACCTGCATCTATTATTCACTTTTATTTTATTGGGGGATTTTTTAAGTGCCTCTGAGTGTGCAGGCACTGCTGAAGCCAAGGACTGAATATACCCTGAACCTGAGACGTTAATAGATTGGGTTGTTGGGTTTTTTTTGTTTAACTGTCGTTACTTTAAACCCGTTGGGTCTCCTTTCCTCTTCAAGAGGAACAAAGGACATTCCAAGTCTCCCCAAGATATAGAGAGCTTCCAAAGGAAACAAAGGAAATAAAAAAATCCTCACTTTGCAGCAGCAGGAGAGACTCGGTGTGTTTGTGCGTGGGGTTGTGCCCTCATGAATTGTGTGCATCACTCCTGATGCACCCACCCGCCTGGCTCTGGGAGCCCGAGTGCTGCTGGGGCTGGAACTGCCAGGCGGAGGCAGAGGAACGGAGGATAGGAGCCCGAGAAGGCAGAGGAGGGGTAAAGCCTCTCCCTGCGGCTGTGGCAGGGAAGAATGAAACTGCTGCCTTGGATCTGTGCAGTGTCAGGTTTGCTTGTGCTGTGCTGGAGTGGAGCACGCTGCTCTGAGCTCAGGCTGCTGTGTGAAACGTGTCCTCCCAGCGGGGATACGTCCCTCGGCTCTGGAAAGCATCCCACATCCCGGTTGTGGTACCCAAGCTGTCACATGAGGTCCCCATCCCATTCCCCCTTTTGCCTTAGGGCTTTGTCTTCCCTTGGTGAGAGCTGGAAAATAGTCCTGTAGCAGCAACAGTACGGGGTCGTGCCTGGCTCTGTTGTAGTGCTTTCTGCCTGGAAATCTCGAGGTACCTTACCAGGATCATCCTACCTAAGTTTGACTGGCAGCAAAACCCCAGTTGTGGGTTGCTGTCAGTTTTATGATTGATGATGTTTAATTTCTCCACTATTGCTGGCATGGGATTGTGTTGCGGTGCAATAAATATGAGCACAGTTATTCATAGGTATAGCAGTAAAGGGATTTGTACCCACTCAGTATTTATTTCTAATTACTGCAACATTTTGAATTAGAGTGAATTGGGAAAAAATATTAAAATTCGTTTTCTAGGCCTGTATCATTGCATCTGGGTAAAATGAGCTGTGACCAGGGAAAAAGGTCCTTGTTCAGATTTCCCCCAAAGCACAGGGAAAGCGTAGAGGTATGAGCCAGGTGAGAGGCATCCGGCACAGGGCTGTAGCTGGGGTCTGGGATGGACCCTGGCTGCTGGGTTGCATACTTGCACTGCTTGCATGGCTGGAGCTAGTTGGATTAAAGCTGGAGTGGGTGTATTTCCAGACACTACAATGCTCTCTTCACACTGTTCTGCAGACACACACACACACACATGCACACACCACACATACATGGGCAGAGGAGGGACTCACCCACCCCTGCCTGGTCCTCTCCGTCCTTGCTGCAGCCCGTGCTCTTTGCTTTTGTTAACAGCATTGCAGACACAGGCTGAGTGTCATACCCCGGCTGCTTCTTATATCCAGGCTGATCTTACAATACAAAAATAGTTAGCCACACAGTATGGAGTGTATTGTTAAAAAACACCTCCATATTAAAAATCATCACAGAACTCATTCAGACACAAGTTGCCCCTGGACTGAATTGTGGGCTCGGTAGACTGCTGCCTTGCATCATTTGTAACTGAGCAGAATTAGTGCAAGATGCTACTTTTACTGTTTATTTAAAATATACATTTGCATGGAGAGGTGCCTTTCTCGCTCAGTTCCTCTCCAGCCTGGATGCCTCCTGGTACTACACAGCAGTAAATAAGTGTCTGTTGTTCAGATGTTATTCATCTTTCCCTTTTGTTCTAGCTAATTTTGTTGATACAGTGTGAGAAAACAAGTCAAGAGAGAAGGTTATAATGTTCGTCTCTAAGAGCCATAGTGAGTGTTACATTTGTACTCCTCACTTGTTGTCTTTTATTGCATAATAAAAAGTGAAGAAGCAAAGTACTTTGGTATACCAGTAGAAAATACTTGTGCCCACCATTTAACCCTTCAAGCAATATATAGGAATCAAAACATAACCCATAGAGTTTTTCAAATTGCTGAAGGCATTGTAGAGCAACATTTCTTATAGTTCTACAGCCCCAGCAAGCTGGTTGTAAAATATATCTTACTGCTTTTATACTTTTAACTGACTTTTCTTTATACAATGATTTACAGAGTCATAGCATGCTCAGCCTGCTCGTAAATTAAGCAGTATAACAGAAACCATGAAAAAGATCGAGTCTTGGACTGAATGTTATCACTCCATGTGTCAATAATGACTTTAATGTGATAATAATGACTTTAATTGAGCAGACATTACTAGTGAGCATCTCTTATGGCCATGGAAAGCATTTTTTCTTACTTGTCTCCTTAAATATCTCAGTTAAATTATGCAGACAAAATTATGCCCTAGCACATTGCATAAAATCTGAAGAAATAATTAAGAAGTTAAATGAAACATTGCTGTTGAGAACAGAAGGAATTGTGGCTGCTTTTAATGTAAAATACCTTCTCATTTACAAATCTTGTGGAAAAAAATAGGAAGCATTTTTTGAGCTTCTCCCTTGGTACATTTTTAGTATTGGATACAACTTTAATACAGCTCATCAGAGTAATTAGCTATTTACCATTTAAATCATGGTGAAAGTATCTTAAAACTTCTTTTGTGCTCTTATCGCTTTTTGAGGAGCACATTTATACACAAATTGCTTGGCATCCCTGTATCAAGGCTTTGATCTCCTGCACTATCAATTGTTGGCTCAGGTACAAGAGACTGTAAAATATACAAAGCTGTCTGCTCTAGACTCCAGTTGAAATAAAAAAGGAGGCTGTTTATACACAGCCACTCATTAGCTAAGTCAGTCAATATTTACATGTTGCAAGCATAATGCTTTCTTTATGTTAGATAAATTATTTAATTCAACCTCTATGAAACTTCCTTTCAAGAGACTAACATTTACAAATAAATAACTTTTTAGTTCCTAACTGTAATCATACCCTGAATATGATCCTTCTCTGCCTTTTCTTTTTGATCCCAACTACTTGACCAGCTTTGGTAAAACAGTAAAACATGAGGGAGTGTTTTATGATTGATACATAAAGCCATTTATGATTTTGTTGCCATATAGTGTATTTTTTTTAAATGTCATCAACCTGGGCAACTAGCTTTTGTGTTGTGTTACATTTTTTTCCCAAGTTTGCTGTTAATGCTGTAAGCTATAGACTTAATATACCATTATCTGACAATTAAAGTTCGAGCCTGCAGGATCTGGCAGTTGCTAGCATGGCCAGTGTCTTGCTGACAGAAATGCATGCAGTGCATTAGAAGACATACATCTGCTGCTGATTTGTTTCTTGATTAATGCTTTCCAACAAATTAGGGCTAGAATCAACATTGCCTTTCTCCATTTGCACTTCTCTCTCTCTTAGGACTTTTTGTCGATCTCCATCCCTGCTCCTTTCTGGCCCACCAAGTCAGCTGTAGGCAGAGGAAGAGCTCAGAGCTCAGTGTCTTCTTCCTGCTTTAGTAGTTGAAATGGCACACAAATGTCATGATTGCAGATGATTACAACATTAAACAAGACAGTAACAGCATCTCTTGGAAAGAACAGGGAACAAGGGGGAAAGGATTTCTGGACTTATGTACATACAAGAAAATACAGACACATGTGCTCATGCACTTTCAGATACAGATGGTGTTAAATCCTGAGCTAAAGTTAGGTTGGCAATACTATAAAAAATATCATGGGTTTGGGTTTTTTTTTTCATTAAGATAGAATCATAGAATGGTTTGGGTTGGAAGGGACCTTAAAGATCACCTAGTTCCAACCCCCCTGCCATGGGCAGGGACACCTCCCACCAGAGCAGGTACATTCAGACTGCTTTCAGCATGTGACTCAGAAGGGTTGTTGGGGTTTTTTGCATTTGTATATGCACATAAAGAAAAAATATTTTCCTGCTATTATGCATTTCTAGCTGTTTTTTCTAAAGTCCTATCATCCTTGTAACATTTCTGTGGTGAATTATGTTAGTGGCATTTTTGTGTAAGTGTTTCAAAATATGCTTCAGAGATGTAAGAATGCAAGTGACATTATTTGCAGATGTCACCTCTGGCAGTTTTAGAATTTTTATGTGTTTCTTCAGTGGCTCTAGTAATGACTGTTATCTTCAGCATTATTATACCCAATAGTTGATTGTATATAGCCATTATTTCCTTGGTGAAAGTCTTTAGCAGTATGATGCTAAAACTGTGTATGTCCTAAATGGATAAACAAATAGTATTTTGTATGGAGAATGTAGATATAGGTTAGGTTTCCCAATATAGACAGGCATATTCCACAGAGAAAAGGAGAACGTAAAGCCATATTTTCCATTTTGTACTCCTTAAAAACGGGAGAGAAAAAATAGTTTTATTCTTGCTTCACCCTGAATCTTCTATTTGCAGTTATTCCTAGGAATTCCACTAGTACCAGTGACTTGTTGACACTTGAAAGATTTATGACCCCCCTATTTTTCATCTTCTGTTACAATTCATCTGCTTACTGCTATTGTAGCCTGGGGGAGCTGTATAAAATTAAACATGTGCAGATGAACTGTTAGAAGAAGGGATGTGACCGAATGAGCGTGGACCAATTGATTCGGTGTGCTCTTCAGCTCCCCGAGGGGCTGATGCAAACCTCCCTCACAAAGCTTTACTGGTTCCTAGCAAGCTGAAGGGATCACTCGCATGGCTGGAAGACACAGTGAGTCCGAATGGCTTGGTTATACCCTGGTGCCCTGGTGGGGTCAGGTAGTAGTTGAAATGGCACACAAATGTCATGATTGCAGATGATTACAACATTAAACAAGACAGTAACAGCATCTCTTGGAAAGAACAGGGAACAAGGGGGAAAGGATTTCTGGACTTATGTACATACAAGAAAATACAGACACATGTGCTCATGCACTTTCAGATACAGATGGTGTTAAATCCTGAGCTAAAGTTAGGTTGGCAATACTATAAAAAATATCATGGGTTTGGGTTTTTTTTTTCATTAAGATAGAATCATAGAATGGTTTGGGTTGGAAGGGACCTTAAAGATCACCTAGTTCCAACCCCCCTGCCATGGGCAGGGACACCTCCCACCAGAGCAGGTACATTCAGACTGCTTTCAGCATGTGACTCAGAAGGGTTGTTGGGGTTTTTTGCATTTGTATATGCACATAAAGAAAAAATATTTTCCTGCTATTATGCATTTCTAGCTGTTTTTTCTAAAGTCCTATCATCCTTGTAACATTTCTGTGGTGAATTATGTTAGTGGCATTTTTGTGTAAGTGTTTCAAAATATGCTTCAGAGATGTAAGAATGCAAGTGACATTATTTGCAGATGTCACCTCTGGCAGTTTTAGAATTTTTATGTGTTTCTTCAGTGGCTCTAGTAATGACTGTTATCTTCAGCATTATTATACCCAATAGTTGATTGTATATAGCCATTATTTCCTTGGTGAAAGTCTTTAGCAGTATGATGCTAAAACTGTGTATGTCCTAAATGGATAAACAAATAGTATTTTGTATGGAGAATGTAGATATAGGTTAGGTTTCCCAATATAGACAGGCATATTCCACAGAGAAAAGGAGAACGTAAAGCCATATTTTCCATTTTGTACTCCTTAAAAACGGGAGAGAAAAAATAGTTTTATTCTTGCTTCACCCTGAATCTTCTATTTGCAGTTATTCCTAGGAATTCCACTAGTACCAGTGACTTATTGACACTTGAAAGATTTATGACCCCCCTATTTTTCATCTTCTGTTACAATTCATCTGCTTACTGCTATTGTAGCCTGGGGGAGCTGTATAAAATTAAACATGTGCAGATGAACTGTTAGAAGAAGGGATGTGACCGAATGAGCGTGGACCAATTGATTCGGTGTGCTCTTCAGCTCCCCGAGGGGCTGATGCAAACCTCCCTCACAAAGCTTTACTGGTTCCTAGCAAGCTGAAGGGATCACTCGCATGGCTGGAAGACACAGTGAGTCCGAATGGCTTGGTTATACCCTGGTGCCCTGGTGGGGTCAGGTCTCTGCTCTGGGTCCCCGCTCCTGCCAGCCCGCTGTCACTGCTCACAGAGCCCATCCGCAGTAGGCAATGAGTGGCTGTGGTTAAATGAATGCCCTTTGCTCCCAACTCGGCTTGGATGGGTAAAATCAGGCTGGGTGAAGGAGGTTTGGGAGTCCAAACACAACAGGATAAGTCTCTGCTCTGGGTCCCCGCTCCTGCCAGCGTGCTGTCAGTGCTCTCAGAGCCCATCCGCAGTAGGCAATGAGTGGCTGTGGTTAAATGAATGCCCTTTGCTCCCAACTCGGCTTGGATGGGTAAAATCAGGCTGGGTGAAGGAGGTTTGGGAGTCCAAACACAACAGGATAAGCAAAAAAATCTCATCTATAGTGAGAGGGAGGGAGGGAGGGAGGGAGAGAGGAAGGGATGGGGGAAAGGAGGACTATTTCTAAGCTGTCTGGAAATCCACAGAGCAGTGCTGCGGTGTTTGGGACTTATCTCCCATCAAAACCATTGCTTGAAAAAAGAAAGATGCAAACTTTGTGTTGGTGTGAGCAGTTACCTCTCGCTAGAGCACAGAGCTTTCCCCAGCTCGGATCACAACACCATGAGCATCTCGTCCTGCACCTGCACTACGCGTAGCCGGGGGTCCTTCTCCAGCCACCTGAAATGCCCCCCTTCCTTTTGTTTTCTTTGGGAATATCTAGTGCCAATATTTAATTTCTGACCATTCTTGGTGTCGAGTGAGCCTTGCTGAGGCTGAGTGCAGGAAGCATGAGCCAGCACGGGGTACTAAACCGGGACATACCTCTCCACCACTTGAGAGGTCGGAGTGGTGGAGCTGACTCATACCTTGTAGCCATCAGGCTCCTGGGGGCTGGAGATACCGTGGAGCCAATGTACTTGATTTTAAAGTGGGAGAGAGCTGCAAGATCCTCTCTTCACACAGCATTTCCTTCTTGAAGTGGTATTACTGTTGGCTCTAAAGAAAGCATGTTCTCATACTAAAGATTACACTAAAACCCACTATGTATTATTTATAGAGTAGCTCCCAGGGAGTATTTCCTAATTTGGAGGAAAAGCTTGTGGATTTTTGATGGCCAAAAGATTTTCTACTCATTTGACCACTCATTTTCTACTCATATTTGACTACAGTGAAATGATTTCCTGTTATTAGCATAAAAGAGATCTTTTGTGCTATTGCTCCTTCTGCCTTAAAGGTGGGAAAATACAGGTTGAAGGTGTTTCGTGAAGGAGAGCAAAATCATCCATTAAGGTCTTTACTATGGTCCTGTGCGATTCAGACCTGTGCTGTATGATGAAATGCAATAATGTTGTTTCTATTTTATTTATGTGAAAAAATGTCATTACATTTCAGGGATGACAACTGATTGGTAGCTGGTAGGATCGGGTTATTTCTCACTGGCCATATGTACCACGTATGGTCTTTGAAAGCACGAGAGCATACTTTTAAGTTGTGTGGACAGTATATCAGAGAATCTCCCCATGCTACCAATTAATCTCATAAAATGTTAATGTAATCCCTTCACAAATATGTAAATGCAGTGCCACTGTGGGTCTGGCAAATAATAAACAATAGTTATCTTATCCTGGGCTTTTCCTTCATGTAATTCTCAGCAATAATTTAGTCCTTGTCTTCCACTCTGAAGGATTTAAATGGAATGACCTTAATTCTGGTTTTGTTTGCTCTCTATCTACTAAGCAGCTGCAGTGAAGACGAAGACAAACAGTAGATTAACAGTGGTACCTTTTATAAGGCTGATTAGTTCTTAAAATATGCTCAGTGGAAACAAAAAAGCATGAAATGAGGTCTGAGAGAGGGGCTTTTACTCTTTTCATTGAAACTGCTACATTTCTTTCAGTAACCCACAGATATTGACTTTTCAATGAAATGAAATGTTTTCTTGGAGGGCGGTTGTTTCTGCCAGCACAGCCTGTATAATATTTCAGAAGTGCAAGGTACGTACTTATAAAATAATTCTTATCCTATTTATTTTCTAGTTAAGATGAGAAGTTTGTGGTGGCTGAATTAAAAATATTTACTGATATTACTTATCCATATTTTGGTGATTATATATATATAATCAGATGTTAAAACCAACACTAGAATTTCTATGGGCGATAGCTGTAATGGGTGCAGCTGGTATTGCTGCAATTTATAAGTGCACTTTGCAGAAATACATTTTTAATATGTCCAAAGTCTGTGGGAGAGAGGTGAATTGAGACAATAGGTTGACAACACGGTTTATGGCTTAATAGCACCTGACAACACCCTGCAAATTTTAGGACTGGATGTGGGAAACTGTTTATCCATCTTTTTATCCATTATTTTGCCAGCAAGGCAAAACGTACTTACCTGGGCTGCTGTTAGTTAAAGCCACTGCCTGATAAAAGGGTAAAATAATGCCTTGATTGGGATTTTTGTTATTACATCTATCTATCTCTCCCAACAGGTTACCCTTTCGGCAGCGCATGGTCTGTTCTGTTTGCTCATTACTGAAGTGGAGGGGAGAGCAAACTTGCTGATTTAGCCAGCTTGCTAAATCACCCACATCCCCTTCCTGAAGCACCTAGGCATTCCTTAGATGTCTCCTATCGAAATCCTGCCCCAGCCTGACCCTGCTTATCAACCGCTTGTTGTTCTTTCAAAGAGTTGAAAGGATTACGGCAGATTAGCTAACATAGCTCCCTTCTCTGTATTGTTCTGTGTGACAGTTGGTTCTACAATAAAAATAAAATAACAATTTTAAAGCAAGTTTTAAGAGAGGATGTACTTCTAATTTTATGGATCTCATGTTTTGGTACAGTTGAATTAATTTTTGCGTTTTTTTAAATCTGTGTTTATCAGCAGCTGGCCATTTTCCCCCTGCTTTTTTCTGGATCTGGTTTAGTTGTAATGAAATTCACCTCATGTCTTGTGAGGTGAATCTTCTGAGAAGACGTTTTCCCATCTGATGTAAAATATAGGTTTGTGTTTGATATAAAATGTGCATAAATGCATTTTTCATCTCATTCTCACATCTGTTTTGATTTTTTAATATGCAGCTGTTTGTGTACCCAGCACCATCAAGAATAGCTACAAGGTATTTGGACATTCAATTTGGAATTGTACCTGAAACCACACGAGCGTGAAAGTATAATAATATGAAATGGAGACAGAAAGGAAGAAAGAAGCCATTGCAAAGCTGGGACAAAGGCATCATCAGACAGAAATTCTGAGGCAAAGCCAAGTTCCTAAGTAAGTCATGAACCTGAATTACTCAGTTTGCAGTAATGTCAAGTTTAAAAGAGGAAAGATAGTTTGGCCAGTGACTTCAAAGCCTGTCTCTCCAATGAGAACTGAAGAACTGAGGTCCTGTAGACAAAAACAGAACAATATGGCAGCAGTTCCCTTTTTGAAAACTATTTTTTTCTAAAATTCTTAGCTCACGTTCATTTTTGACTCAGTGGGCTTCAGTGACATTACTCCTTGTTTATCGTGGATATTTGTCATCTTGAAAAGTTTCTTGTGGTTTTTCTGGCATCAGTAACTTTCCAGAGGTCAGATTGGAAAACAGGAACCACTCACGCACAAAAGCCGATGGTGAATGTCAAGCCTTGTTTGAATGGGCGTCCAAGGGGGTGGCTTTGAGCAGGCTCTGCTGGCCACCAGCCCTCTTGCCTGCAGAGCACCAGTGGCTCCCCACTCAGTGCATGGCCTGAGCCAGCCAAGCCATCCTGCCAGCCAGCTGGGCACCTCCTGCGCTCAACTGTGCCCATTCCTATGGACTTGCTGTCCCCTTGGCCTGCAGATCTGGTCTTACAGGACACCCTGGTCCAGTAAGGACATACCTAGAGAGCCAGAGTTTATTCCTGCATCTCTTAATATTGTGTAAATGGTTGCAACAAGCTTTTGTCCTTTTGTATGCCAAAATCCATCCTCAGTTTTTTTTATTAAAAAGTCTCCTTTGAATTTTATTTTCATCTCCCTAGTCAAAGAGAGTTCCACCTGCTCTGGTGAACTGGCAAGCAGCCTTCATCCTCATCATCTTCAGCCCCACTGATCACCGTGTTCTGTTTGCCAGGCATGGAGCCGTGTAGGCCTATGGGCTGAGGAAGCTGTGCATTTTCTGCACGTATTGGGAGAGATTTTAGAAATTCTGCAAGTGGAGTCATTCTCATTTAGAAGCTGAACTGTGGGTTTGAGGGATGAAGTGTTGTCAGTAAGGTCTGAAATCACCTTTTGGGCTTGAGCAATTGCACGGGAGCCAACTGTTCACCACCTACCTGGATGGGTGTGAAGAGCTACACGGCACTTTTCCCGCACTTCAAGTTAAAGAGATGTGAGACAACCCTGCTCTGGAAACCGCACAGCCACAGCTGTGGCTTGACCTAATAAGCCCTGCTGAGGTGCGGAAACACAGAAGATTTAGCAGTTCTGTCATTTTCCTTGATCCCTGTCTGGAGCAAGTCCCTTTTCTCTCTCTTTGTCACTTGTGACTGTTAGGTATGCAGAACAAACTCTTATTTTCTTTTTTGTTGCCAAGTTATTAATTGATGTTCAGGAGAGGATGGGAGGAAAGAAGCTTTGTCTGGCTCTGAAAAGCACCAGATGTGCTTTTTTGAATTGAGGAGAGGAATTAATTAAAATGAGGTAATAATATTAATCTGTCGACTGCGGTTAAGGTTGACTGTAACAGGAGGGGGAGCTCTCAGCGCATCAGGCAGGGGAAAGGGGACTGGTGGGGAGCTCGGCTCTCCCAAACCTCAGAGGGGCTGGGGACCCTCCTCTGCTGCAGCAGGGATGGGGGAGGGACGTCTTGTCACCCCCTTCACCCAAATACCTGCGTGACTCTGCTGGGCTGCTGCCACACTCAACCCAAAGGCAGAAGCAGGAATGAATATTCAGTGATGAATGCGGGTGGAAATGCTGATGGGAGGAATGAAGTACAAATTAAGAAGCATTGGGATTCTTCTTAAAGTGTGTCTGTTTTGATTGCTATTTCTGTAGATTTTTTGCTATGTATTATATTGTTTAACAGAGCAAAAGAAAAACAGAATACATGTTTACTGTGTACTAAGCTGTAAGTACCTTTTTCAGACATCAGTAATCATCCTTTCCAGCTGAGAAGGCAATACACTTGCAATAGAGCTCTCCAAAAAACAGCAATTGTCCTATTTTAATGTTTTTGAAGCTATCCCTTATGGAAAAGCTCTCCTGAATTTATTAAGGGTAAAATGAACAGGGGCATATAGTAATTTCACAGAATTAAAAGAGAATTAGGAATTTAGCAGGAATTATACCTCTGTCATAGATGAGGCTGGCATTAGCTGCTACGAGGCTGGGTGCAGACCTGCCTCTGCTCTGCGAGTAGATAAGCTGTGTGCACGTATGCAAGTGTGAGAAATCCTGATGGACCCCGTCTCAGGGGTGTCTGTGTGCACGGGCAGGTGTCCAGAGCACCTCGCAGAAGAGGAGCAGAGAAAGGAAGGGTTGCTGCTGCCACCAGACCCTGCTCCAGCCAGCGCTTGCGAAACGCGGGGCCGGCTGGAGCCCAAGGGGAACTCTGCGTCAGCGAGTCACTGTACTTCAGTGTCCCGTGGCAAATTGTATGAAGGCTACCAGTTTCTCTAGCTTTTAAAAGTTATTTCTGAGAAAACCGGAAATGATAAGGGATTTGGGGCTTTAACACCCATGGGAAGTCATTGTGGAAGTCATGGGAAGTCACAGATGCCCAAGTAATTTTGTTATTTTGAAATCCCCACTCTTAAGCTTTAAAGGCACATGGACTCTCCATGATGGAAAAAATTTTTTCCCCAAAGGACAAACCATTTCTTCGTTACCCGTAATAGTTATTTAAAAGTTTCATATCTGTGGCATATTTTTATTTTTTCCACCTGCACCTGAATTATTTTGGCATTAGTCAATGAGATGCAACTTGGATTATACGCTTGTATTGGTTCCCCTGTGAGGAAATCAACATCTCCTACTTTTTGTTCTTAGATTCCCAATCTGACATGTAGAGGTGCTGAGCACCTGAGAGGCAAAAACTTCTTTCTGGTGTGAAGTGTGTGCCACCAGCAGCGGCACAGTGTTGAAGGCACACAGGGTGCAGCATGGTCCCAGCCCTGCTGAGCTCAATAAATGGTCCAGACAAACAATTCTGGCTAAACAAGGAGGGAATGGAAAATGGCATTCTCATTTTACAGATGTCAATGGGGGAAATTCACATTAACAGGTATTGCAACCCAATTTAAGCCGCTCTATGCAGTTTTTCAAAACAGCCAGTACCTGTGTCAGCAGTGAACATCTCCCATCAGTTCATGCATGTGGCATATGGGGCAGTTGAAAGCCGTGGCACTTGGACCACTGTGGCTCCACTGAAGATGGTGAGCACATCACAGCTGTTTGAGTGCAGGTTCTGGCCCTGCCAACTTTACAGGTAAGCTGGGCTACCTGCAATACTCATTTATGCTTACTTTCTTTAAGACTCTTGAGTTTTATCGATAAATTAGTGCAGTTTTGCCTGCAAATCCATGGAACTTTGGTGACATCCAGTGACAGGTTCTACTGAAAGGTGGTTTTCCTCCTGGAATGACAGGAGAAAAATGCTGGTACCCTGCTGGTTTCCCTAAATGGGATTAGCAGATGAATTTGAACACAGGTTAAAAATCAGAGACTCTCAAACCATATATTATTGATTGTTTTAAAGCAGTTGGGATTTACATTGTGTTTACCTTCAATCTTCAAAGTGTAAATGTCTATTGAAAACCTGTTAATTAATAACAATTTAAAGCCAGTATCTTGTCTGGCAATCCATATAAGTAAGCTAAGGCTCTTCAAAGAACTTTCTCAGGGCTTCCTCCCTAATTTTCCTGAGACATCTCTTAAAGAAATTATCTGAATGTCAAAGTCAAACCTGTGAATAATGCCTGATATTTTGAAATTTCTTCAGATAGTTTAATTAATATTGGAGCAAAACCTCATTTCTTGGGGGAAAAAAAAAGAAGAATCAGTGATTACATACTCTGAATATGATATAAAAAGTAATAAACTAACTATGGGAGCTTGTTTCAAAAGGCAGATATTCATAGATTAAATTTTAAAAACCAAATTATTGCACTCACCTCCTAAAGTGTGGTGTTTTAAGCTAAATAGAATCCAGGGTTAAATGACATTGCAAGCTGGAGAGAAATCAATGAATAGTTAAAAACTATATTCAAGCTAAATTGCCAAATGGTTAGTATTGTATAGTAACATTCAAATCATGGCAATTGTTCTTGTAATAAATATAATTTCTATAGCATTTCCTTAGATTATTCAGTTAATCGCCAGTGCTGTTTTACCTCTTTATAATAATGCGCGCTTTCTTTTAAAAAAAAAAAAAAAAAAAAGAACTTGGTTATTTCTTTGGTCAGGGCCTATTTGCTCCTTTTTTATGTGAGATTTTCAATACTCGGCAATGATGCCGAGCAAAAAAGGTCCATCCACTTCACTTGTGATGCCTCGTGCATTACCTAAAGCACAACAGAACAATGCCAGACAACAGAGCCTTTCTCCCTGCTAACAATGCAGTCACCATGACAACCAGCAGAAGAACGTTTGGCCAGAAAAAGCTGGGAGCTTGGCGGACCAGCCTAATCAAAAAATGGAATAACATGACAACAATTACACTGATGAGTGAGAGGGAAGCTACAGATGCATTCAGACACCTATGGCACTGCCGGCTGGATGTATTCAGCTTTTTTTTTTTTTTTTTTTTTTTTTTTTTTTTTTTTTTTTTTAAAAAAAAAAAAAAAAAAAAAAAAAAAAAAAAAGTTCTAGGAAAAATATTAAACCC
>NW_015090839.1:7274283-7332287 GCF_001431845.1 Calidris pugnax | reverse complement strand
TTTTTTTTTTTTTTTTTTTTTGTTTAGTGTCTTGTGTTTTTTAAGAGCAGGTAAATAGACAAGATCGAATTGTGTAACAGAATGTCAGTGCTCTAGTTAAATTGAAAATTCCTTTTCTTTTGCTGTGCTACTTCAAGCACACTGAAGAGGCTTTAGGAGAGATGAGGTTTTGAAGTGAAATATGTAATAGATACAATATGAGTGTCACAAGCCAACTTTATTTAGCTTTAAAAATGTAAACTTGGATTTTCAAATACACAGATGCAAATAAATATGACCGGATTGCGCAATGAATAACGGTTCTTGCCTTTCACTTTAATTTCAGAAAACTGGACACGTGTCAAGCATTGATTAGAAGTGATGGCTTGCTGTTTTTAAACCAACCCTCTCTGCATATTAGTATCCACTGCAAAATTTGTCACCACATTTTGTACAGACCTCTCTTGCAGCTCCAGGGAAACTTGAACCGCAACTGTACATGTGCCACAAATCAAGCAACAGACATAACAATAACTTCTCTGAAATATCCCAAATTTAGCTTTGCGCTAATAGCCTCCTATTATAAGCTCCCAATTGTGTGTTAGAAGTTCTGGTATTTTCTTTATAGAAAAGGGGGGAAGGGAATTTTTGCTGTTATTGCTGAAAAATGTGTCTGTGATTTCTACCGTTCAGAGTAATTTTTACATTTTAGGGAAGGGGATGGAGGAGGGAAGCTGCTGGTTTTAAATGATGAGGTATTTGGGGATACTCAGGGGGTGTTTTAGCAATCTGAAAACAGCAGTGGACACAAAACCCTGGCCATTTCTTTGTGTTTATCTAACAATGGCATGCTGGAGTCGTGCGGCCAGTCCTTTCCATACTACCCCTTAGCCAATACTGCCTCTGTACCCCCTCCTGCCCCCTTTCGTGCCCGTGCTGGCTCCTGGGTAAATCTTGCGGCCAGTTTTACATAAGATATTGCACGGAATTATTAATTACTTAAATGCATAACTAAAACCACTATCTGACAAAATGCTCAGGCAACCCTTGCCCTTGCATGAAGTACTTTGAACTTGACTGGTTGTGTAAAGGAGCCTTCAGCCATTGCAAAGAGAAAGCCAGGGGATTCTCCTACCAGGAGGAAATCTGGCCCAGCTGTTGGTGCTCGTGGCTGAGCCTCCACGGCTAGGATGGGGAGACTGCTGGGAGCCAGGGATGGGTCACACACAACTTAAACTGAGGGTGGAATACAAGCTAGCAGCAAAGCCGAGTGGTGCTTTACCTGCAGTGCTCATCGCACACTGGTGTCATCCCCATAAATTAGCAGCATAAAAGATTTTAGGCTGAAAACTTCTACACTGCCACTCTTCCACTAAATTCTGCTGTCCCACTTGACCGCCAGATTCCTAGCACCATCTTCACATCTGAATTCAGTAGTCAACTAGAGATAGCTGCATAGAGATCCTTAACCCCAAATGCTTCTTGTTTTTTATGTGTACAAAACTCTTTCCCTCTTGCTCTCTGAGAAGTCTGCATTTCACTCAGACACTGATGATTATAATTTCCTTTGTGCAGCTGTCTAAAACCCACCATCCCCACCAAAAATGCCTTAAACCTAGTTGAGCTCGGGCTTTTTGTAGTTAAAGTTCCCAGACCAGCAGTGAGCTCATCTCTTAATGTAAAAGCACGGCTAACCCTCATCACATTCATCTTGGAGTTGAGGATATTTGTGTTACAAGGAGGGACAGAGGCAAATTAAGAGGTGAGCTTAGGTTGTTTGCTGGGCAACATGTAGGTTAAATTAGATAAAATGTTGGAGAGATTAGATAGAATAGATCTGGTTGATAACAGTAAAGTTTAGCAGGAACCTTAGGAATAAGATAAAAAGGGTCGAAAATGGGGAGATTAAGAGATCAGGGACTTTTTTGAAGACAAGTTCAGGTCAGTCATGTCGAGGCTGGAGAGCGGGAATAGAGAACAGATTAATCTAGAGGAGGCTAGAACAAGGCTGGAGCCATAATCATGGTTGTACAGCAAACTACCATGCTTGCCCTGGCACCCTGTGGCCCTTGTATCTATCCCCTCATTTTAGACCAGGCCTGTTGCTATAGCTGGACTTCTGCTTGCCTGAATGAGTATTAAATATTACAAGAGTTAATCTGTCTTCTTCTTTTTTCTTTCTTTTCTTTTTTTTTTTCCCCACAGAAGAGCACGACTCCTGGTTCTACTTCTGTCTCTCATCCCCATTAAATACCCTCAGGCACCCATGAAGGAAATCAAAGAAAGAAGATAACATCATAGGAAAGTGGTCCTTCTTTCTACTAGTATTGGGGCAGCAAAGCCTCCACCTGCCTGTAAGTGCCCTGTGAAAAGACTTGAATGGGCTGGTATACCCTTGGGGTGCGTCATTTTCTTTAAAAATCTGTCTCTGTAAGAGAATTGTAAATGTAGAGGCAGGTGCCTGCTCAGGAGATGGGAAGACTCTGGAGAAGGTGGCCTCAAGGTGTGTTGGGTTGTTGCAACATCTCAAGAGAACAAGGCAATATGTGATGGTATGTCAAATCTAAAGAATAAGAGAGATCTTGCAAATGTAAGAATTGGAGGCATGCAAGGAACAAATCAAAAGGAAATGGGATTTTAGGTCTCCTCACAAATCCCTGAAAAAGCAGAGGATTGACCAGGAGCCAACAGAGGTGGCTCCAGCCATGCTGCTGCTCTCACACTGCATGTATCTGAGTGGGGGGGATTAACACAGTGCTAAATCTGCTTCCATGCTGGAGCCAGACCTCCCTCACTGGTCTCATCTCCTCCTTCGCTGGATATCCTGGTGAAGAAGGGAGAGGGGATACAGTGATCTGCACTGGTTTGGTGTGCTGCTTACACCAATAAATATCTTGCTTTGCAAGAACAGTACAATAGATGTCCTGAGACAACAATGTCCTGCTCTGCAGGACACAACTGGTACCTTGGACTTGTCACATCTTTAAAGGAAAGATTAAATACAATCATTTCAAAGGCTAATTCTGGAGGGATTCTATCAATAACTTGAAACCAGCCCCAAATCTCTTAGAATAACCCAGTTTCATTTTTCCGTTACCCGGTTCTTTATTCATCTTTCAGTTTGTGGACTATTCTTCAATTTATCATAGCAAACTTCAAAATAGTCTGCCACTGCCACATCAAAGGCTTTTGTAAAACCTTAGGTCTACCATGTCTATTTCGTACAGAAGAAAATTCTTAATAAAAAATGAAGGCATGACCTATTTTTGCTAAAGTAAAACCAATGTTGTATTTTCAAATATTTTAATCTTTCTTACATCTGATCATTGTTTATTCATGGTATAACCCATATGTCAGATAAGTATCAATTTTTAAAATTATTGTACTCAAAAGCTAGGTGCCCAGGAAATCCAGTCCCATCAGGTAATATGTCAGTTATATATGTAAAAATACAGCAGGAGAGGAGAGGAGAGGGCACCAGAATAAGGTCCTGGGTAGAAGACATCAATATGGCAAGGAGGGCTCAAAGCATGGGAAAAACTGTCATAAAGAATGGGGAAGGAGTATCCCCAGAAGGGTCTAAAGAAGACCTTTACTCCAGAAGCCTCTCTTCTGGATCTAAGCTGCCTGCTTACTTCAAATAAAGAAGCACTTTTAGTGCTTGCATATGTACACAACACAAGGCAATGTTCCATAAAAAAAAAAAAAAAAAGAGTGTATATCATTTATACTTGAAGTGTGATATTTTCTTCCCTTAAAGTGCACTGGAAAACTTTACACGCTACTGAGGTCAGGTGACCACCAGTCTGTACTAGACCAAGGCATTTTTTTCTGTTTTAAATACAGGTGTTACATTTGGTCTTTTTCAGTCAGACAATACCAGCCTGACTTGATAGATTTTTACTTCTACTCCTTTCTATAGGGCTTACAATTTCATGTGTCAGTCCCTTCAGTAGTCTGGGAGGGACATTATCTCATGTACCTTCTTTGAGCACATTGAGCTCTTTGAATTCTTCTTCCACTTAAGATATAAAATTCTATTCTAACAATTTCTAGATACTTTTCCCATTAGCCAAGTTGGTTTTTTTCCCAGCTTCTACTTTGCTACCCTAACTGAAACCTAATGCAAAACAATAATTTAGTTTTGGGGCCATACACATGTTATTTTTAACCTCGTCCTCTTTTCTTTGTTCCTTCTTCGCTCTTTATTGTTGACAGCAGGGAACATTTTGATGGCTGGCTTCCACTTCCTTTGGAAAAACATTTTGGGGAAAACCCTGACCCTGGTCTTCCCATTATTTCAACATCGTGAAAATGTTTGCTTTCTCTTTAATATATAGTAAACATGAGGTGTTCAAAACGTGTTTCTTGATCATAGCTGATTTTACTGAGCATAAAGCTCTGTCTGTGTAAAGAATCTGTAAAAAAAAAAGCCAAGTCTTTATGCTTAGGAGATGTCTTAGTAATAACAATTAGACTATTATTGTTACAAATCTTTTACTAAAATATCAGCACACACATGTTGTGATTGATAGCCATAGGTTTTGATATCAATAAGAAAAGAAAAATGATGAATAAAAGACCAGAGGAAAACGTGTGCAAATGTTGTATATTGTATCTAATGCACAGTTGCATATTTTCATATATTTTACAATTTTATATAACAGTATTGTATATAATGTACCTTATAGTTTTCAGTATATATACATGCTAGGTTAGATGCTTGCTGTAATGAATATGAAAACAAAACTCCAGATGGCCTTCTGTTTCAATTAATGGAAAAGTTGTGTGGCCCAAGTTTGTAAATATAATACTGTTTCTATTTAAGAATACAGAAATATATTTCCCTTGCACATCATTCCAATCTGTTGGTTTTTTTTAAAGAAAGGAATGTATTTGTTATCATAGTATAATCTTTAAATTGCTGTGGGGCTTGCAGGGTTCAAACATCTCATTTCTTTTTGAATTTTTCTTCCCTTGGCATTTAAAAATCATGATAACTGATGAAAAAAACCCTGAACTCAAGAAGGAACATGGGGTTTAAGTTAGAAATAGAAGATTGATTAGTGTGTTAGTGGAACCAAATGGTAGTATTTACACAGTATATTTATTCTTTCACTTGAATCTTTCCTTTCTCTTTTTTATGTTTATCCTTTCCATATAGTAGCCATATTCTGATCTGAATTACATTCTTAGGCATCTAATGTTTGAATTTCCCATCCATAATTAATATTACTCTAACAATCTTTAGAAATGACTTAAAGTACTACCCTTCACCCCAGGTTGTTTAGGGCTATTTTTATGGATTGGTGCACTTTTAGCAAATCAGAGCTACTTGGAGTACAGCAGAGTTTGTCCTTCTCCCGCTCTGCTCCCCTCCATTCCCCATTCCTCACTGACAGCATGACAAACCAGGGAGGATTTTTCCTCTTTTGAACTGTCCCACTCCATTTCCATCTGTGGGATGAACTGCAAGCTGGCAGGGGTATTTGTCAGCTTCTGGAGCACATGAGTCTCCATCCATCCATTGATAGTTAGTTGAATATTTTAATTGAATTTTTAAGGCTGGGTTTTTTTTTTTACCTTTCTACCCTTTTAAATCTTCTCCTGTCCTGTCTTCTCTTCCTTGTTTAAGGCCCCTCACTTTTCTTTCCATTGAGCCTCTTGTAATTAATGTACTCGTAAATAAACTATTATGCCCCTTGCAGCCTGACTTGGACAGTCTAGCTGAAGAAAAATCTAATCTGGTCTCACCTAAGGATTTTGTTCTTTGTAAACAGCTGAGAGGTCTCTGTTACCAAGGGAGAGCAGAAAAAGTGGTTCATGTTTCTAAACGTGCAATAACAAGAATGCTAAAGAGGAATAAACAACCACACTTGCAAATAAGAAACCTGTCTTGGTTTTCAAAGTTTTGAGGCATTGTGTCCAGAAGAAATTCCCTATAACTTTATTGAATGAGATTTCTGGAGGAAAGATAAACCAATAGTCTTAAATACTGTGAGGAGCGCTGGCAAGCAAACCACACCTGAAACTGAGGAGAGGTTGAACTGCAACAGTGGCAGGGTGGGAAATTGATACAGCCTTTCCCTTGGTTGTTTTTTTTTTAAATAAAAAGGGAAAAGATGGATGATGTTCAGCTGATAGAATATCATCAACAGACACAGGTGCTGCTTCTCCAGGGTCAAGAGGCAGTTAGTTCCACCCTCTTTGAACAGCCAGCAGCAGCAACACAGGTGCTGCTTCTCCAGAGCCAAGAGGCAGCTAGTTCCACCCTCTTCTTTGAACAGCCAGCAGTAGGAGTGGGTTCCTCTGATACCCACTCTGACCAGAGAAGCAGGCTCCTAGAAGAATGTAGTCCTGATACTTTCCTTGGCAACACCAAGTAAGTATTGCACCTTAGAAAGGATCAGCATAAGTCCCAAGGGTGATGCTGTGGTCCCCAGGACTCCTGTGTGTGTCTCCAGGCTTGGTCAGTTTCTGGTAAGAGAAAATCAGCAGGTATGCTGGGCCTTGAATAAAGGACAGTCTAGCTTGCATCTTCAAGTGAAAAACAGGTATGTCAGATGAGGGCTTTGACCGGGAGATGTTATTTTTGTGTCCTGATCCCTGTGCAGTGTGTATGTGTGGTGACCCACAGTTGTAAGTCTGCCTTCTTTTTTGGAGACAGTCGTGGGTCTAGTGATTCTGGAGCAGTTCTTAGTTGTTTTAGATGTTATTGTATTTTACTTGAATAATAACAGAGCAGAAGTTGCTTCCTTCCCTCTTGTTTCATCCAAGATCCTTCTAATCTACCTTCAGTCCTCGCTACCTCACCAAAAACTCACGTGACTTCTGCTTGGCCAAACCTTGGAAGACTGCATTACTGCCCCTTTTTCTGCCATTAGCAATTGCCTCCCCCTTCAGCTGCAGCAGCTGTCGTTTACCTTCTAGGTAATTTGTGTGAAGAATTGTTCTCAGCCATTTTCTTTTTGTTGTTGTTGTGGGGGTCTTGTAAAGTTTTATTTCAGACCCTTTTGCTTCTCTCGTCACCTAAGTTTCTCCTGGTGACAGACATTAAAGGTACTCCCATTGCACCTACGTGTAAGCTGCTGCAGCTAACAAATACTAGCTAGGAGTGAGTCACAATGTCACCAGAAACCAGTTGACACACAAACTCCTTCTAAGCAGTAGATGGTCATTGTCTTATAAAAAACCCCAAAACTTCTTTTTGTAGAAAATAATTAATTTATGTCTTGACAAAAAAACTCCAAAAAAACCACCAAAACTTGGGCTTTTCTCTGTTTTTACTGAACCAAATAACAAAACACACTGAGCTTAATGGTTTTAAATCAGACTCTTACAAAAGACACCTTTTGACTCAGTACAAAATCGGGAATATTTCTCTCCAAGAGAGATACAACCTTAAATAAAATCTAATGTAACAAAACAGCAATTTGATGTCTGAATTGTTTTCCAATATCAGGCTATAGAGACATATAATCACTTTTGCTGCATTCTTAAATTGGCGTTAAAAAAGATGGATAAAGAAATAATATCTAAATGGATATCAGTGGAAAACAGGATTCTTTAAGGAGACTCATCTCCTAGGTGGATAAAAATAAGATATTCAAGTAATTTTCAAAATGCAAAGCTATCTTTTACAATGGAGACAGCTAAAAAGTACCATTTGCTAGCCTGCAGTGAATGATTTGTAGTCATCAGGATCCTGCAGGTAATTGAGGATATCTGCATCAGCGTATTCCGCACTACTGCAAGAATATTATTGTCATGAATCGATGCGCGTGTACGAGTGTAATTGCCCTCTAGTGCACAACCTTGGAACTGATCCCAGCTGTGACATAGACCATTCACTCAAGAAAGGAAAAAGATACTGAAAAAAAGTCTGAAACAGGGGGAGACAGGTCCAAACCCCAGTGGCAACAAGAGGCTCTCAGTAGCCATAGATGTGATAAGCGAGGGGACCCAGTCAGTGCTCACCGAAACCATTCTGTGATCTGAACCAACATATGGTAAATGGAGGTGACTGGGGGATTTGCTTCAAAACCTCAGGGCTCCTCCAAACTGAAATGCTAACACAGACATGGCCATTAGGAGCCCAGATAACCACAGGCTTGTTGTTCTGCATCATGTCCCGTTGTTTGCACAAGGTCATGTTTCACGGGAGGCTCAGGGTGGAGTTCCATAACCTCTTAGCAAAATCTGGTTAGTGCTGATGAGAAATGAAATGTCCTGAAGTTGCTAATTCTTTCCATGTATGTGCAAGAGAATGACCCCTGTATCTCTGCACAAATCACAGGCAAAATCCCCTCCATGCTTGTGAGCAAACATTGAACTGAAGTCTGCAAGTCAGTTCACAGTTCCAGCCACAAGTTGGATATTTTCTTTGAGTTACTACATAAAAGGTAAGTAAGGGGAACAAATTTTTAGACAAATCATTACACTTTGCAATATCTTGTCTTCCTATGTGATTAAATTATTTGGTGATGTGTAGTTCACGGACATCTTGCTAGCTGTTTGTTCACAAATTTGAGTTCTCTGTTGGTCCTGGGTATGGTGTCTGGTGTTCTAGTTAGCACAGATTACCCGCCTTTTCTCAGTGTTACCTGACAGTTATCCCTCAGCCTACAAGGAATTGATTGTTGGCAGTATGTCAGTTCCATGATTGCTCTGATAAGCTGCTATGGGTGAGGTAGGAATAAGAGAATGTAAATGGTTTAATTCAGTGGTTTCTAAATTTTCCCTTGGTTCATTCTCTAATCCACTCTGTTTCCATCTCACAGCTTCTGAGCCCATTGGCCACTTTCAACTGCATTTATTAGGGTTTCTCACAAGTAATGTAAAAACTGATGGGTGAGAAAAGGACACTGAGGCTCAACATTGTGCTTCTCCAAGGCTGAAGCTCCAGCTTGAACCCACTAGGGCTTGTTTTGCTCAGCCTGGGGACTGCCCACTTGGCAGCCACATGGCTTGAAAGCCCCTAGTAGTGCAGATGCAACACTGTAGGAGGGATCAGGGCCATGGAAGTGGCTTGTTTGTGTAAGTGGAAAATCAGAGATATAGCAGACAGACAGGAGAGAGGTTATACAGCAGGTGGGAGGCGCTGGTGTTACGGGAGCATGAAGATGTGAGTGTGAGAACCCAGATATATCAGTAACCAGCTTCACTTGTTTGACTGCTTGTGGAATAGCTTGACGATGGTCAAAGGCAGAGTGAGGAGCTGAGTCCCCACCATCCTCCCAAGGCAGGTGAAGCTTCTGCAAAAGCTGCGTCAGCACCAGCCTTGCAGCAGCATCCCCTCCCTGCTTCGTCATACAGCCTCAGCACCTGCACCCCACCAGCACAACTGGTAGGAAGAGACCACAAAAGACAAAGGAATCTTTAAAAAAATATTAAAAAATCTCCTAGTCTGGTTTTACTGCTCTTGACTACTCTAGCTGCAATGTAACAGTCGCTATCATTTTAATTAATCTGCCTTTTCTTGATTGATTCAGTCCTAATTGCCATTTGTAGGGATTAGCCGCCCATTCTTTGCCCCTCACTACATTTCCCTATCACAAGCTGGGTTTGAGATGTTGAATCTTCTTAAGGTCTTTCCAGTATGGGATGAGCTCTGGATTCCTTTCAAGTCAGTGGTAGAATTCCTACTGATTTTCACAGAATTTTGTCCATAGTGATTTCAGTATATATCTCTTCACTATTTATCTTTATAAAAGACCTCATCGAAGTTTTAAATTTGCCAAAACTGTATCTGAGAGTTTTCACTTTTAATAATGTCTACATGTTTTTCAGTCATCAACTTAAAAGAAAGTCAACTGCTGCAGATCATTTTCCTGGTTTTTTGCACCATTGTCCTTCCTTTCAGAAAGAATAAATACATTTCCAATGCAGTTAGATCCTTTCTACAATAGCACCTAAGAAATGGCCTCTGCCACCAGACATTTGCAGCACAACTGTGTTATTACATTTAAATTTCCAAGACTCAGTAGCCAGCAACTTACTAGAGTTCTATTATAGTTGTGATACATGAACTGCACATTGTTATGGTAATGACTTTTTTTTTTCCTTCCCCTTGAAGTAGCAGTGTAAATACAAAGAATATCACATTGGTCTTGGAATGATATCTCCTTTGCCTCAACTCCGTGTACCACATAGTAATCAGAATTGCATAAGAAAAAAATTAAAACATGATATAGCTCATTCAGCGTTCCTGCTAGCTTAACAAAGGTCAAAATGAAACCAAAGCATCTGTAAGCATTAACTTCAAAATAAGTGAAGGGAAATATAAATGATACTTTACCTGGCCATCGGCCATAACGCTGAGGAAGTTGGTCTTCAGGTTCAAGAATGACCTTGGGTGAGAATCCAGTTCTACACAACTGTGCTCTGAAAGCATCATGGTGGTTTAAAGTGGCAGTAAAAAACCAATATTGTTCCTTCATATATTCATCATAAAATATTACAGCTGACCAGATGGTGGAGCAATTACATTTCCCTAGTTCTAAATGGCTATTTAGCTTATCCCCTTGTGAACTGTTAATTAAAATTGGAAAAGACATCTTTCACGTTCAAAGGTTAGACATAACTATATGGGACATGCTTAAACCAAGACTCAAAAATTTTATTAAAGCAGATATCCATTTCCTTCACTTTTCCACCCACCCCAGTAAGAAACAACCAAACAAAAAATCTTTGACGTTAGGGCTGTGGCCTAAACAGACGAAAGGCAGGAACCTCAGGGAGCTGGGCTGTCCTGAGAGCACACGTGCACAACACATCACCTTGTTTGCTGCAGAGGAGCTGAACCCCTCCAGCTGCATGGGTGAACACATGCTGCACTGGAGATCACTCAGACACACAGAGGGAGGGATGAGCCGCTGTGTGAATGCAGCCCCCTCCCCCAGAACCAGGGGACATCGACACCAACAACACCCTGTGCCACTGGGTCATATTTGCGTGGGTATTTCTCTTAATTCGGCTGCAACACAGGGACTTTGTGGGCTCAGCTTTATGCAATAGTTAGTCTATGTTCTATTAAATTGTATTGCAAACTAAGGACTAATTTAGCCAAACAGATACACAGTTCAAAATACTTATCTGTTAGGGTAATGATATATTACTATGTAGTTATAAAGTGAATTTTTGCGCCATTGCCTTGATACAGGTACACGAAAGCTAATTCATTAACAAACAACAGAGTCTTAGAGCTGAAGTGAATAAGGCAGGGAAGGTTTTTAGGAAGAAGCAATATATTTTATTGAACAATCTAATTTAAATGGAAAAAGAACAGATGATACTTCTTTACGACTGAAACAGATGAGAGGCAGAGAGGACTTTAATGTACCTTGATGCATTCACTTTAAAATGCCTTGCTTAGTTAATTCAAGTTAACTTTTCTGAGTGCCTCCATGTAGACTAACCCTCAGGCTTCTGAAGACTGAGCTGTGAGGTGGTGGAAGTCCCCACCTCCCACCCGGCCTCCAGACAAAGCCATTTGAGTCTCAGCTCTTTGGCAGTATGACTCCTTTGAAAGGGTAAGGCGCAGGTTTCCCACCACCACAGTGTGTCCTGTGGCACCAGAGGGCAAGGAGGATGTGCGTGGTCACCAGCATGGTCTGTGCTATGCCCTGTCTTCCTTTTCCCCCCTCCTGGTGAATCACAACTCTAATTCTTCTGGAGGACTGCAACTGTCTCAAGCCTGTATGGGCTTCTCTCCGCCCATGGAGCAGGAAAGCAGTCTGCTCTTGTTGTCCATGAGGTTAAACTACCCAAAATGGCTCAAACAAGAAAATGTAAAGAAAAAAAAATGAGAACGGGAGACCTATGTCTCATCCGACATTCAGTGATTTCAGGCACCAGCAGAGGTCTGTAGTTAACACAACCTTGGTAACCTGGGTTTTTTGAGAAACAACAGACTTCAATAGCTGGAGTTTGATGTCATTTGAAAACAATTAACATACTAAATGCTTTTATAGTTTACCTACTGGGGGTGCTCGATGCACATTGGTGATAATTTCTGCCCATTTGATTTGTCAGTCACTTTTAAGTCCTCTTCCTGTGAAATGTAAAATGTTTGAGGGAGCCAAAGAAGCAGCGACCACAATAGTGGATGCACCATTGCAGCTTAGGAGGAATCAGCCAAGTCTGTAATTCACAATTTTTTTTCTCCAAAGTACTTCTGAAGTGTCTCCTGTTAAAGTAACCTACAACAGTGCCTTAAAAAATACGGAATGATATATTAGAAATAGTGTTCTTCTCCATTATGGAAGACCTTTAATTTAAAATGGTCTTTCATAGAGACCACGCTTCAAGACTTTCTGAGAGGCAGATAAAATGGTCTTTCATAGAGACCACGCTTCAAGACTTGCCTCCCCTTTCTGAGAGGCAGCTCACAGCTTTGTGCCTGCCCTTGCTCTGGACCCCCAGGATCTGCTGCACAGTCCATCTTGCAGAGCAGCCCTCCTGTGCCTGGCCAGGGAGGAGACCCCAGCAAGGCTCTTCTCACTCCACTGAGCAAGAACGCTCCTATTCTAGAGGACAGGTATGATACTTGACTTCTCAGGCAATCTCCAGGGCAATAACTGGAGGTAAATAAAATGACAAGTGATCAGCTAAGGCAACCTGTGTTTTTTTCCTTGCCATGGCAATTTCTGAATGCAGACCCAGAGCAAGAGCTCCTGGCTCCTCAGCTAGGAAGTCGTTAAGATTATTTCCTGATGATTCCTTTGACTTTCTTTGTCATTTCCTGCCTCTTGTACCCCTTCCTTTTAATGCTGTGTCTGCCCTATAAAAGTATCTCAGGTAGTTTAAACTCTGGCTTGGATGGCGTTACCAGCACCTGCGTTCCTACCCAAAGTCTTGAATAGACTTGTACACCCTGCCCTCAATCCTGTGGCTTCACTCCCACACCAGTGAAAGCTAGCACATGATGTTAATATCAAGAACAGGATTTCTTAAAAGCATTAGAAGGCACAAGCTTTCAACGGAAAACAAGGGACAAAAGTAGAACTAGCTGCTGCCTCTTTTTTGCGCCACGTTTGTAATATTCCATTAAAGGAAAAGAGAGTCTGACCTCCAAGAGCAGAGCCGGCTCCAGCCTTTGCACCAGGGAAGGCCGAGTGGTTTGATTTCTATTTTTAACACTTTGTTTATAGTGAAAAGCAAGTGAGCTGGGTCTAGCTGTATTTTACAGAAAATGCATCTTTAAGTGGAAACTATAAAAAACATACTAGTACTCAAAACTCCCAAATTTAAGAGAGCTATAATTAACATTGGGTGGAAATGCTTAAGTGATGCAAGCTGCAGGTACCATCCTCACTTTTCTTCATCCAGAGAATCCCAAATTACTTCACAGTGAATTATTGTAGGAAGATTTTGATGGCCATTTTTTCTTCAGCACTGTTTGCACTCATTCTGCGTTGAGTGAAGTGGGGCGTCCACATGACTGTGTGTGCTTTAAAGAGAAGAACTGAAACCACCGTACTGAGTCCATGGGTATGACCTTTAGCAATATGTTAACAGTCTTACTTGCAGACTATTTGCAGGAATCAGTTTTCTTTTCCTTCACTTCAAAGTCGGATGATGAATTATATGACTCTCCAATTCTTTTGACTGGTCTTTCTGTTCTCTGAAGATTGACTCATTTCCTGTATTTGAATAAGATAGTAAAAGTGGATATAAAATATTATTTTGCAATTGTAATCAGAATAGCTCTCAGTGCAGATATTAATAGTGAATTCTAAGACTCTGCCCGATAACAGCTGAGTTTATGGTTTCATGGGCTAGATTCTGCTCTCATTTATTTCATTGTAAATGCAGAGTAACTCCCAGAAGCCAACAGACTTGCTCCGGATTTCTGCAAAGACAGCAGAGGTCTGCCTCTTGCTCTGTGTTTCTTCTGCGGTGGTGGGCGTGACATCATCAGTCTGGATATATGAATCAGGGCATAGATGAATCAGGCAAAATTAAAAGCAGCTCATTCACTAAACTGAAACTTCTGCTTTTTTTGGTTCATTTGTATAAAGAGATCCATTTCCTCACTGCTCCTCTGCCCCAGGTAGATCCTATTTAAGCTCTATCACCTCTATCAGCTTTTACCTGTCATTTTTTCAGTGTGGTTCATACAATATTCTCCAAAACACTGAAGCATGAAAATGCAGAATTCAAGACAGAGGTACAGAAACAACAGGCAGAAATCAGGCATCTTTTATCAGCGAGGCATGTGGCTCTTAGTACTTTTAAGGAGAGGCTGTTGAGCAAGAGCTCTTTTGGAATGCAGTTTGACTGTTAATTCTTGATTTTGCCAGCTGCTATGTTGCTTCAGACTTTGCAGAAGTGTGTGCATATTCACATGTGCGTGTTTGAAGCAGTGTGGGAGGGTCTCGTGCTGGTTAGAGTTCAGAGGCTGAGCTGCGGAGTGTAATTCCGAAATTTACTTCTCTCATTAATTCGGATCAGAAGTGTTCCTTTGGCACACCTGCCCTAAGAATGCAGAGGAAAAACATCAAAACCAATAACACATTGGAATTTCATGATCATCCCATGCCAGTTGTTTCCTCTTTTGATGCAAATGTCTATCGTGGCTTCTTTATTCAGCCTAAAAAAGGAAGAGAAAACACGAACCTGTCTTTGCTCAGACCAAGGCAAGTAGAGGAGAGTCCGCTCTGCCTGCAGCTGGGGCAACCACTTCAGCGCACATTTTGAGTTACTCTTGGGTCTCAGAGAAATTAGATGTTAAATACAGAGCTTCACATTTCTACATCACCCCCTCAATTCTCTGGTAACTTAAGGATACATTTGGTGTCTCTTTTGCGGGCTACAGTGTGTGAAGTACATTGGTGGTCTGCTTGTTTCCTAGTGTGTATGTTTTCCATGTTTTGAAGGTTTCCACTTCACATTATAAGCTGATCTTCTGGGAAAGCTAAGGGTGAAACAAGCCATAGGAAAAAAAAATTGCTCTCTTATAACTAGAAACCTTAAAGATAGTACTTTAAGTAACCTTTCTGAGGTCAGTATCTTACCCGGAAGTGTCATCCCAGTCATACATTGAGAATACCATCACTCTTTTTTAAGGTTCATAGGGATGCAAGAGCATTCTGCATGCTCCTGGTGGGTCTCAGTTGTCCAAAGTAACAGCAGGAGTTAGGGTTTAGCAGCAGTTCAAGTTTTCTGTGTACTTCTGGACGTTTCAAAACAGCAGCCTTTGAAGCATGGTTACAGGCTAGTTGCTCAAGTTGAATTTTGAAGTAATGCTGTGAGAGGTCTGCACGTGTTTAACCTGGTGCTGTGCCCAGATCCAGATCATATCAGTCCTGTGATTAAACCAACAGGACAGACTCCATAATTTAATTATAAGTCTCATGTCTAAGGTTCTGCATAACCTACCCCTGGTATCTGCATGCCCAATGGATTTTGGGAATCTGTACCTTCAGAGGGAACAAACATAAGGGAAAATGAGAAAAATTGCTGATCATACGGGCCAAGATTTGCAAACATTACCTATGATTAAGTTTTTGGCACAGACAAGGGTGTGGGATGGAAGAAATTGTTTGAAAGAGATTCACAGGACTTTAGGGTTCACAGAGGCTCCTAACGAGGTGTGTGGCTGCCTGGGTACTGATAGTGCAATGCCATGCCACAGTACACTGACACCTCCTGAGGGAAAGGAGAGAAAAAGCCAGTCTGGTGTTGAGGTCCAGTTACAGAGTCTGCAAAGGTCAGAGAAGTTCAAGATTATCTCTTGACACACATCAATCTGCATGGATGACATACAGTCTTCATGTCACCTCAGCTTCTCATCTGGATGTCTGGCTCCTGGGCCTTCTAGATGATCCTGAGAGCATTGTTGGCATGGCCAATGTCAATGTAACTGCCTTAAATCCTTAGTCCAGTGCTAACCCCATCGCTTGCCCTTGCAGCCACCATTTGTCTGGTTGAAGGCCCTGGTCCTCCTTGGAAGGAATTTTCCCTGGAACAATGAATATGCACGACACATGCCAAATAATAATGAAATACTTGATTACCTAAATGGGACTGTGGGAGGTAGGGCTGATGGACCTAACTGAATGCAAGATAGTTATTAAAGCCGGGTTAAAAAATGGCACCATTTCAGTGTGTCATCTGCCTGTCCAGAGGACCCTTGCAAGGGATCTCACTGGGGCTCCTGTAGAGTGGAGAACTGTCAACGCATGTGAGGAGGTCTACAGGCAGAAATATTTTATTAATGGAGTGTTTGGCTCTTTTGGATGTCGGAGAGCAGGGAGGCTTTGCCAGTGCTCTTCTCACCTTGTGTGAGACAGGGCAACTGGAAACATTCCAGTGCCTGCAGGAGCTTATAATCATGGCAAAGAACAGTTAGTGTGTTGCTTTGCAATAGAGCTCTAAGGGTTGGGGAACCTTTCTTGTCCAAAATATGAAAGATGATTATGTGTTTCTTGCATGTCATATAGGTATATCAAATAAAACTTAATTCAGGGGAAAAAATTGCATGCTAAGAAGTGTTTGGCACATACAACAAAATGCCCCAATGGATATAATCTGACATGGAGCAAGTCAGGTGCAGCTATTTCTTAATGATATCTGTTTCCTTCGGTTCTGAATGTGAATGCGGTTATATTTCCAAATATGTACTTGCTGATGTTTACATTTCTTCAGCACTGATGACATAAAAGATCTTTGCACTGGGTATGCTGTTTGCTGAGGAAAATTCCACTTGAACTCCAGAGCAATCTGAAGAATTCTGACAGAAAGTTGGAGGGGGCAGGATTTTACTTTGCACTCTCTCTTGACTTAGGTCTGCTCCCTTTGAAAACTGCCATAAAGCTAACATTGATTTTAATGGAAGTGTAAGTACATTGATCCTGTTGCTTTTGGAAGCTCTGCCCTGAAAATTCTGAATTCCCAAAATTTCTGATTCTATTTCTACTGCTACTTTGTGCCTTACAGTTTAAAAAGAAAGACCTGCTTATTTAGATTTTCATTAGTGTGAGTTAAACTCATTTATTATAATATTTTTTAACAAGTAATCATTTTTCCCTTAGATTTGCAAGGTCTGGAAAAAGTAATGCTTTCAAAAGACTGCACCTAGGAAAAAGAAAGGAAACAATGTGCTTGTGTTGAAAAAACTTGTTTTAACCTTTTGGAACAGGTTTTGATAATTAATTTTCATGTGCATTTTAAGAAGCAATATGTAAATAGAGGCAATATTAATTTTAAAATGAAAATGTGAATGAAATGTTTAAAGTATTGACATAAATCATTTTTACCCAGCAAAATTTTTCTGCTTGAAACTTCATTTGCTAGCTAACTTAAAAAATATTTGCCCTCTGTTTGAATTCCAATTTGGGATTTCCTGGAAAATAGAAAATGTCATTCCTTACAACTGTAATATGTGGGAGATGTTTCACTCAGCATTGCAGAATGAAAGGGTTGTTATATTTGCAGAGCTGTACTCTTTCTCACAAGATTTATTATAACATGGTCAAACACAGGGTGTTTTCACCTTTTGGAAGAAGGAATGTTGCTCTTATTTTTAAGGAAGAGTTGAAATAATTTGGGCTAAATATAATTGAGATCTTAGTGTGGGAGTTGGAAGCTGAGAAGTTTTGGGGTGAATTAACGGGGAAAAATTAAGTAGAAGCCAGAGCCCTAATATTAACCATTAGTGAGACTGCCACTGGAAGAGCAGCTTGTGTTTGCCTCTCTGACCTTGAAAAAGACCCTGTCGTAGAAAGGAGTTACAAAAAAAAATATCTGGGAATCTGTCAGTCTATGGTAAGAAAGTAAAGAGGTACCATCTTTTTCAGCTTGTCTGGACGAAGATGAAGAGCAGGCTTGACCATGCTCTGTAATTTTTAGAGCGAAATGATTTCTGATAGCCCAGGGCTCTTGAACTTTGTAGACCAAGACACAAGTAGTTAAAAAAACTACAGACTAAAAATAAGGCAGTTTTATCGTGATGCTAATTAACTTTCAGAACAACTTGCCAAGAGATGGAGTGGATTTTCTGTCATTTGAAATCTCTAAATCAGGTTTGTTCTTTTTTTTTTTTTTTTCCTGCACTATGTGTCTTCCTGTTCATCCCTGGGATATAGACAATGCACAGGAATTACCAGCTGGAAACCTCTGTCCCGTGTCATGCAAGGGATTAAGATAGTCCCATTCTGGCTGAAAGTCTGTGCATATATATCTTAGATAGATGTGACAAATAAAAGAGTAAAAAGAACAGGATAGAAAGGTGCAGAGGTTGATGGTAGAATTGCCTGATTACTGCAGATATTGTGCTTTAATATTCAATCTTTTTGATTCATTTCTTTTGGGCTTAATCTTGAAAGGCTCAGGTCTTAAAAATTAAACTAAATAGGAAGAGAATGTAACCAGAGGGATCTGCCATGGGATGGGTTTTGTACTTAAGGCACAGCTGGGGGGGCTGGGGGTGGGGAGGGAAGGTGGAGAATTTGTGAATTAAGAGCAGGCAGCCAACCTGCTTAGCTTTGCTGTTGTTTTTAAATCTATGGATTCCAAGGGGAGTGGATTATATTTATATAGATGTATAGAAAGAGGCTTTTGCTCTAAACAGTTCCTAATGCAGGTGAAAACCATGTATTGATTACTTAAAGAAAGTTAAAATAAAAGCAATTTTTCCCCCATTTCCACACATTGCAGCTTTTGGCCTATCCACTCATAGCTAAAAAAGCATTCTTTCCTGATAATCAAGCTTCAGCTGTCTGAATTTCAGGCCGAGCCTCTCATCTTGAGCTTTGCTGAAGAGCTTCTTTAATTAACCATTATACCACAGATGTTATTGATTTTTTTTTTTTTTTTTCAAATCTGGTTGAAACATCATTGTGCTGGATCGTCGCCAAGACGAAGGCCTGAATTTTTTGTGCACTGCTTTTACTCCTTCTGCATACCTTATTAGTCTCCATGTCTGTTAAGTGCAACCCTTAGTATTAACTCAGAAAATATAGCATTGATTTTTAGCCTTGCAGCCGTGATCTAAGGGCTCCTAATTTGGAATGTGGAAACCAGAGTTCTGCGAGGAGCTCTATTACTGTACACTTCCTACAAGTAAGACCTTTCACTCTCTTTACCTTTTTGCCAGACTTTTGGTATGGTTTGAAGTTCTGGGAATTGTTTTGTTGCAAGAGGAAGGGAGCAACGTGCCCGAAACATGTCTGCTTACGTGTGTGTAAATGAATATAAGTTTATATATATTGAAGAAAAATATGAGTAAATAAAAAGTCTGATTTGCAAAGGTGCCGTTCACCACAGTTTCTAGCGATTTCAGCCAGGTTGTGGCAGCTCAGTTTCTCTGCAAGCCAGTTTGTTCATCTTTAGCTGCATAAGTGTAATTTGGGGAGCTACCTTTCAGGTTTCAAGGTTTTGGCGGGTATGTTTGTTTTTTATTTGATTTGACTGTATTTTTCTCTTTTAGCTTGTCATTGGGGTACTTGGGTCAGTTGTTAGCATGGTGTAACATATCTGGTAGAATTAATTCTTGAATTTAAGGACTCAGTTAAATCAAGTCTGCATTGTTGGGGGGGAGTAGGGGGGTATATGCTTTAGCCCTGGGGGAGAAGCCGAGTCCAAGCCTTGAGTGAATCTCAGCCTTTCTAACAACAGTGCATTCCTTTCAAAATACGTCTTCCTCTGATGATGAATTCAAGAACTAAAACAGCGACAATAGGTTCTTAAATTCTGATAAGGTTTCTCCGAGTTTAGTGATACGTTATTTAAACATAATTTGAAGCTTTTAAAATACTGTAATGGCACCTCTTGACCTTTCCAAAATCACATGGAGCAAGAGATGGTGAAAAATGTTTATTTACTCTGCATTAGAAGCTAAATCCCTGTTCCTTCTTAGAACCGGTAGTTCTTTTATACTGGGGAACTCATGCATGGCACTTCCATTCTTCAAACAAGAGCTAGACAGTCCTACTTGAACTGCAGAAACAATGACCTGCAGTCTATCCTATGCCTGAGTGATAAACAACAATGCAGACCTCTTGACAAGCTCTGGCATCAAGCGTGGAGTCTTGCAGCTCAACATGTCTGCTGAACAGAAGTTAGAAAAAGAAAAGATCATCTTGTAAACAATTAATTAATGTTTGTCATGAATTATCATTTTTACTTCCTTCTCAAGAGGCTCAAAGGGAATAAAAAGGCATTTTTGCAGGTGGTGGCATTCAAAGTAAGGGCAATCAAATGTTTGAGAGCAGTGGCACAGCACTTTGAGTCTCTAAGGGTGAATGGTGCTAGGATTAGAGCACAGCAGGGGGTTGAGGGTTTCAGGTGTGAAGCTTAATGTTTGTGATCAGCAAAAAAAAGTCTTGAATTTATCTAAACTGCTCTTCTGCTAACAGTACTTCTAGCACATAAATGTTCCGAAAGTGACAAGTGTTCTCATTGCTCTTCTAATGCAAACATGATCTGCATTTGAAAGATGCATCCCTTTTGCCTAAATTAGAATGTGCATCACAAAGAGCGTAAGATGATGACCCAAAAACACTTCTTTACACACACACACACACACACACGCTCTCTCTCTCTCACACACATACATACACACACTCTTCAATTCAGGATACAGCCACAAAAATGCAAACTTCCACTCCTTTTTACGCAGCTACCAGAGCTGCCGCTCTGTCCATTATCCTGCCTGCACCGCAGGTTTGTAATTAGGATGCTTTACCACCGGTGCTTCAGTTCTTATCTAACATCACTCACACAGAGTTCCGTGCCTTTGCAGCGCTGTGCACGAGTAGCTCAATTTTATTTCGGCCAAGCAGTTTTCAGGGATTTTATGCTGTGCCATCCTAATGCATGCACACTCCTTACCTCCTCCCCCTGCCTATATTGCTGAGCACCACAGAGAAGAGAGCATGAGAGGAGTCCTAACAATAAGTTTAAACTATTCTGAGGAAATTAATGGGTTTAGGATTTGTGTAGAATGTTTGCTATCCCTGGGAAAGAGGGAAAAAAAAAAGGTTTAATAAATAAGACTAATAAATGGATTGTACAAAATAATTTCTGTCTCTCCTGGGACCACCTATTTTGCCTTTTTGCAAAATGTTTTTCCTCTATTTAACATCAAATAAAATCTTAGTAAGCAGCAGGAAGAATCTGTCCCTAACAGAAAAAACATTGTGCAAGACAGTTTACAAATGAAAGCAGCAAGGAAAAAAATCTCTCGGATATATGTACCAATGTAGGAAAACCTGCATGGATCCTCTGATTTTGCTTCAGATGTTTTCATGATGCAATACGCTGTTACAATTTGGCAACTGGAGGGAGCGTGCTGCATTGTAGAATTTGAGAACTATTGAGGCACACAGCGAAGGCTGCAGGCAGTAACCATAAACATAACTCTCTCTCTCTATATATATATATATATATGTATATAATTGAACAATCTGAAAAGAGAGTGTTGTCCCATGATTTAATTCATGGGCCTGAGCTGACCAGGTAAGATTGGGTGAATAACTTTGGCTTTCAGTTCATAAGTTTGTCTATTTGTGCAATAGGATTTTTACTTCCTAAATTATCTGAGAATTTTGACAGTTGTCATTGTCATAAATTAATAAATTAATTTCATAAGACACTAAGAGATAGAAGAGGAGGAGTGATAAAGTAAAATAGCTCCATTTTTTCCAGTCTCTCACATAAACTGATACGAAATGACAATAATTGATTAGTATACGTTTTCATCAGCTAACATCTGAAGTTCAAGGACTAGATTTCTATTCACCCTAAGGTCCTTTCACCTCTCCTTGGCAGAGTGTCAGGGACTCCATGACGTAGCATTTTCTCATCAGAAAAATCTCTATTTGTCAAAACAAATTAGTTCTAATCCGTGCTGCGGAAATATCTGTTTCTAGGCAGTGGTGGCAGGAGAAGGCGTCTTAGCTCTAGTTCAGCCCAGGGGGATGCTCTGCGGGAGTAACCAATCCCCAGCTCAGAGCTCTCACTCCACTTGATTTAGATGAGGGTCTGGACGTGGTCTTTCCTCCTCCAGTGAGTCTCTAAACCCCGCTTTGGAGTGCCTATCAGCTGGGCTGGAGGGAGTCTCTCTCAGTCTCTCTATTTTGGAGTTGTTCCTTTTTTGGGTCATCCCTGACCCTCGCTCAAAGAGAGGGCTGATCCCCCTGAAACCATCCAGGTATTCTCGCCCTTCCTTGCTGGTTCTTTCTTGTTTGCCTGCTTTCCACAGAAATAAGCAAATAAGAAAGAGGGGTCTTCCTGAATCTCAGTAGGTAGTGGGGAAAGGTTTGCAGCCCAGGAAAAGTTTTCTGCCCAGCTTAGTGCAATTTCCAGGCAAAGACAATTTTGAATTGAGAACCCGTGACTCGTGCATCCACTTTAAGGACCTTTTTGCACCCTCAGAGTGGCTCAAGGGGTCACAGAAGTTACAGGGATCTGGTCCAAAATGTTTCTTCCTGAATTCTTGTTACTAGCCACTCGTTTAAGTGTAGGCAGGAAATAAAAAATATCAGAAAGTGCTGTGGGACCGTTTGTTTGTTTGCTTTTCCCCCTCTCTCCTAGCCTGATTCCCCGTGCTCCTGCAGTAAGTCACCCCCCTCTCAGAGGGACCGGTGTTTTGGGGGGGACTGAGCCGGGACCTTTCCTCTCCGTGGGTCAGGCCCCGTGTCAAAACACTCCTGACTCCCGGGAAGCCGGCTCTGCTGAATCCCGGGGCTTGCCGGTGCCAGTCAGCTGCTGTTTGAACTAAGTCCTGACCGCAAAATCAAAAGTGGGTCCAAAGAAAGCTGTAAACAGTGTGCAATGAGCCATTTGAAGGCAGCTGATGCCTCATTTGGGGTGACATGTTGTGGCTGATGAGTGTGGATGATGTGGGGTTTTCGATAAGTGCCTCATCAGTATCCTCATCATGATCGTGTTGCTCAGCCACGGCGTGTGCCCTGACTTGATTGTAATTGCCTGAATCTGCTCCTGCTGCTCAGGAGCGCACAGTAATATGCAATAAAACAGCAAGAAGTGAATGTTAACCATCTGAGTTCTGACATGGCTGCTTGCAGTTCAAGTTTTCCATTAAGGACAAAAAAAAATCTATACAGACACACAAATATGGATATATAATTGCATGTTTAGAATAATTATTGTTTGTATGTGCAATAAGCTCATTTTATAAACAATGCATGATGGTCATATACAGATAGGTAGATAGAGGTATGTATATGTATCATCCCGCTGACACCTGTATATACCCTATACAAATGAACATCACACTCATGGTGTGTACGTAAATAGTAGAGGGATGAAGAGCACCAGGACCACACTTTGATTCAAATTTTTAGGAATGTAAGCAGAACCTGTCATTAAATCTATGCATAGTCTTCATAAATCTTAATAACACGTGTGCATACAGATAAGTAATTGATTTTTAGATGCAGTTAATCTACTCACGTAAATGTGTGCGTGTGTGTACTTGTGCAGGTGTGTGTGGGGGGGTAAGGTACACATGCATATGTGCTTCATACAGCGAAATTATTCTTCAGAGAGAATACAATTTATTTTCACAGTTTAGCCAGTTTGTGTTAATTCCATGGCAGTGGAATGCTGAAAACAAATCCCAAACTTTCTGAACCCTGTGCCCGTGATTCTGACAATACAAAGTACTGAGAACTTGTGCCCAGGGGAAGCTCTTCAGATCAGAGGCTTTTTGTAAGGTGGGAGCTGTCATTATCCTGTTGGGGTCCCCAGTGCATGAGAGAGGTTCCAAGGTGTTGTGCTCGTGCACTCCGGTGGTGACAGAACGAGCAGGTTTGGTGATGGCTTGTCAAAAAAGAGAATGCAATCAGAACGTGGGCTATGCTCCTTTTTAATAAACCAGTGGCATGGATGGTGTTCTTGACTTTAAAATTACATTCAGCTTTGGTTATAGGTCAGAAAGGTAATAAAACAAAGATTATGGTTGTATAATTGTAATCTGTGGTGTCTCAGAGTCCAATACTACACTCAACAGCTTTGGAGTTTCTGTGTGCAGCTCTCTTTTTTTGGCATAGTTTGGGGACATTTAAATAATAAAATTTGCCCAGGCAAACCGTTTGCATTCAGTTAATGTTTGACGGAATGAACAAATGGGTTTTCTTCATGTCCACGGTGTTATTTTAGCATTTCGGTAAAAGTGCACAAAAATGTTCTGAAAATGTTATTTGCAGCTGCCGTTGCTACTGTGCATCGTCCTGCGGGCTCTGTGCCTGCCTTCCAGGCTATCGCCGTCAGGCACTGGTCCGGCTGCACTGAGGCAGAAAGATCAGTGTTAAAGTGAAGGCGGAGAAGAGAGGGATTGTTATTTGCAGACCAAAATCACCAGGGCATGAGATTTTTGAAACCCTTTAAAAATAATTCCCAATTCAAGCAAAATTTGCACTGCCTTGGAAATATCCTTAATATCTTCATTATAGAAAACAAATCTGTACAGATTAAACACTCTAAGTCTGACCATTTGAGAGGTAAGACAATCATTATAATTATAAATACTTCTGTTGTCATGTGTGATCAAGTGGATTCGCTGTTGTAGCTTAAATATATTAACTTTAACCCTTTTTAATTACGGATTTAGCACAACGCTGACGGAATCCCTCCTAGAATCCCGCATTCACCCTGGGCCTCTCTTTATGCTCAAAATATGTAGACAAATAGAGAGGAATTCCAAGGAGGATAGAAAACATGACTGAGAAGTTGGAAGGATTTGTTTATGAGGAAAGATTAGAAGAATGAAATGGGGAGATTTAGTTAAATGGGATTAAAGGCAACTAATCTGGGTAGCATTTATAGTTTCAGCAGATGAAACTCATCGTTCCTATTAAATTAACTGAGCTTCATTCTCCAAACTAGTGTATCTGATTACTACTTTACTTATTAAAAAAAACCCAAAGCCTTCTACTATCAAGGACTCTGATTTTTCGTAATTTTCAGAAAAGAACCTGCATTTGTTCAGCAGAGCAAAGTGATAACAAAGGGATGGGTTATAACTGGGTACAAGCACACAGAGTGTTCAGACAAGGAATGGCATTTCTTGACTTGGTAAATATTGATTCTGACTATCAGCAGTGAGAATTTTTTAAAGGGAACGGTAGCTGGGCCAAAGCCCAGATTTTCTCTCAGTAGCACCTACAGGTAGCAAAACAGTTTTTCAAAAGAATCTCCATTGCAAGAAACACAGATTACCAGACTGGATTAAGAACTGGAACAAGATTTAGCATTGAGAATAACCTGACAGCCCTGAGTTACACAGTTTAGCTCTCAAATTAAGTCATTCTTGTACTTGGTATTTTTTTCTTTTTCTTTTTTTGCTGTTTTCTCTCTCTCTTTTTTTTTTTTTTTTTAAATGAAGTATGCATTACCTTCATATGCACACAAACAACTTTGGACGTGGTTTAATATTATTGTTAGAAACTAACTTGAGAAAAATTTCATTTTGAATTTTGCCAGAGACTTTCTAGACATTCAGAAAGAGGCAGCATGTGTTTTTAAAAGTTTTTATACTAATTTAAATTAATTCAAAAGAAACAGCTTTATGCAAGCAAAAAACAAAATGAATGCAGTAATGAATCAGGCTCCACATCTTCGACCTTTCTGAGATCTAAATAGCAAACCACAGAATCTCTAATACAAGGAAGATGCAGTCTAGTTTGAACTGGTGATCTGTTAACTTTGCAGGATTAATGTATCTTCACAAGAAAAGTTTTCTTAAAAAATGGAGCATAAACAATTCTTTCAGATTGCAGTTTATACTTTAGACCCATGACAACAAAAATGTTTTTTTCTCCTTGAAGGTTTGTGTAGCATCAGGATTCCTTTGCATGAAAGAAATACTCCCTAATAATAAGATATAAAGGAGAGTACAAAAAAACTCACAAACCCAGGATGAAAACTTAAGATTCAGCATAAATCAATTGCAAAAATTATTTTTCTAGCCCTTGTGTTCATAAACAAATGCGTTGCCCTGGATTTTTTAATCTGTATTGTTTAAAACTCCTATCTAGTCTTGGCTGATGCCGTTAGAAGATGTCACTTCTAATTCCAACCTGATGCTCTGAGCCTGTCCAGTATAGAAACGTTAATGCAGCATTTCTTGATCGAAGAAATCCTGCCAGATCCAAGTTGGGCTGAAAAGTCATCCTTCCATCCCCCCTGCACCCCCCCAGCCCAGCAACACATGTGATATCACCCCCAGATTTTCTTTCCTCTGCCCAAGCAGTGCTCCCAGGAGGGTGGAAGAAACTGTCCCATGGGCTAGATATGCTCACCAGGTTGCCATCCTTGAAACAAAAGAAATTTTCTGAGATCTTGATTTTGTTTGAGCAAGCATAGCTATAACTGAATAAGGAGTTAATTGTTGATAATAGGGGATTTAACACTGGGTAGGAAGAATGGCATCAGAGAAAAATACAATTGTCCAATAATAATGTTAGGAGTCACTCATATCTCCTTGCAAGTTGAAAAGGGTATTTGGCTCGCAAAGAATATTTTCTTTCTCTAATCAGCAGTAAATTTAGAATTAAACTTTGAATTAAATTCTTACTTATTCAGAATTACATTTTTAGCAGAGTATGTGTGAAGGTCGTGAGGGGGAAACAGGCCTGTGCTGCGCTTCAGGGGACAGTTTGCACAGCTTTACTCCTGCTCTGGAACGACTCTCTCCGAGCACAGGAGGATGGTTTGTGACCCATCTCCTCCGAAGGAGTTTCAAGCTCTCACTTTTACCAGATCTGGTGGGTTTTTTTCTGTTCAGAGCATAAGCTGGCTCCTTGCCACTATCACCTAAGGCATCTCGCAGGGCACCAGCAGGGCTGGGTGGGCTATTACCATCCCTTGTACGCTTTCTGTACAAATGCCCAAACCTTATGTCTCTGTTATATCTCCGGCAACATCCAGCTCCTTCTCGGAATGCTGCTGCCGTGGTCCCTGGGCTGTGGGGGCTGCTCCTGGCCAGCCCCCCCTTGCTGGGTGGCTGGAGCAGAGCTCAGCCCGTGGTGGAGGGCACAGCAGAGGGAAGGTGCAGCTGCACCCTGGGGGAATTTTCCTCTTGCTAAACGACGGTGAGGGAAAGGATTCTTCTTGCTTCACCATGGCAAATGTTCTGCCTTAGCCCTGAACATGTCCCACATATTTCCATGTTCTCAAGATAACTTCAGTGATAAGGAGTTCTTTAACTCTGCCAAATCGTGGCGTTTGTTCCACACGATGTATAACTGCCAAATATTTATGCGATGAGTATCTGAATTCAGGCATACTTTAGTAGTACAAAGATGTGATTAGTCTCACCAGAATATGATTTTTTTAATGGACGTGTCTCCCACTTTCCAGCAAAGATTTAATAGCTGAGTCCTGCAGGGAAGTCTCCATTTACTGAACTTTTATAGCTTTAAAAATATCCTAGGGTACATTTCCTGGCATGCAGCATGGCACAACACAGAATTTAAATGAAATGCTGTGTTCAAAATGAATGAACCAAGTGCGTAGTGTCAATCACTACCCTCATCCTTTCCTTTTTTTAGCCAAAATCATACAAATGACTGATACTGACAGTGGGCATGGTTGTAGTGCTGGGAGAAGAGCTTTTCCTCTCCAGTCTGAAGATCTGGAACAGGGGGCTAAGAGGCTCTGAGCACACCCTGGGGTAGCTGCTTTGCCTTCTCCACTTCCCTGGAGATCTGCGGGCATCTCCAGTGTGCAGGGAAGAGGCATTGAAGCAGACCAGCTCCCACAGCTGTTTTTGAGCCTTCTCAATCCTAACGCACACGAGGAGACAGGAGCAGAGGACCTTCCCTTTCCCCCCCCACATGCATCTGTGGTGTCTGCTGAGGTCCGGCTCAATGCAGGCAGTTCTGACCCTTATTAGTTGTCCCAAGGGACCTGGGCTCACAGTACACAAGCTCTGGTGAAAGTCCCTGGGCTGCAGGAGCCAGTCATTGGGACTTCCCATGAACTTCTCCCAGTTTTTTCCGCTCTGCACCACTTCCCTTAAGATCAGAAAGTGGCTCTGAAGCCACCTACCAGAGGGCAGAAGCCAATTTGCATGTCAGTGCACTTGCAGATGGAGAAATGTAGATAGAACAGCAGAATTGTCTCAAATTCCAAACCCCGGCACCTTCTGCGAGAAATGGCACAGTTAAGTAAACTACCAAAAAGAAACAGGTTTGTTGTTACTATGGGAAGAAAGCCCAAAAACCAAAACATGTGTAACATGTTTCGTCCCTAACGATGGTGAGGACAGTCAGTGGGTGGTCACCAAACTGCCTTCCTCACACAACCAAGGGCTCGGACTATGAATCTGATAGAAGTAGCTGGGTGTGCAATAACTGCAGAATCAGCATCTTGTTTTGAAAGGACTCCTGCAAATCCTGCAGGAACATTTCAGTACTAGATGGTGTTGCTATGGGCACCAGAAGGGAGCTTAATATAAGAGAAACTGTCTTAGGAATTCATGGGGGATGGGTGTAAACAGAATACGTATGTAGGAACCGGAATGTCCCTAGCACTAAACATCAAATGGCATTTTGGGGGTTTTAATGCTCTGCTAATAACATTTTGGCATAGTTCTTTCCAGAAGAAAAATATAAGCTGGTACCTTTTTTCAGTTGCCTAAAGTGAAAAATAGGTAAATAAGTGATCAAGTTCTGTAAGATATATCTGCATCCAATGTAGCAGAAGCATAATGAAATCTGGGTGCTCCAGATACATATAATTTCTCGGTAAAAACAGTTGTTAAAAACAGGAATGGAAAACGAGGGAAACAGAAGAACTACAGTTCCCTCTAGCATTCAGGAAAAAGGATCCAGCTCTGCTTTTGGGCACAGTTCAAACTTCAGGCAAAAATCACATTGGCAAGGCACAGCTGTGTGATTTAATTTATGGCTAGGTTTCTCCCATTCTGGCTGTCTAGTGGACAGTGTGGACTACCTAAGTGGATGAAAAGAAAGAAAAAGTAACCAGTGTAGAATAACTGCAAGTATATCTCAAGACAGACAAAGAGAATGCAAAATTAAATTCTTGATGTGAAAAGGATGGGACAATGAGCTCCTCTCCCCAAGATACCTTCAGAGAGGATTCCATTTCAGTGCTTTCTTTCTTGCTTGCTTGCATTATTTTTCATTGACGCATCCCAAAGAAAGCCTGAAAGCCTTTTATTATTTCTTATTTTCTTTTTCTTTTTAGTATGTGGTATAAGTTCTTTTTTTATATATATTATTTTCCTGCCAATGTTAAAGCAGTTCCCATTTTTCTAGTTTGTTTCTGACACCTAGCTGTGATCAACAATGCTTCCTACTGAATCACTTCTTTCATCTATTCAGCTACTGTTATTTTCCTTATCTCCTCTCCCCCTTCACCAGCTTACCTCTCATTAACCCTCAGGGTTCCAAACATATTGTATCTCTCCCAAAGATACATATTTTTATTCAGACATAAGTCATTTTTTCTCACTAGCCTCAGTTTCCATAATTCCCTAATAGAATAGCTGTGTATAGTACATACTCTTTATGGCACGGTGAACAATAAACCCAGACATTAATTTATACTCGTGCATTGTATGCTGTTCCACTTCACCTTTTTCTCCCCTCTGAACTGATAGTCACATAAAAACTCATTCTTCTCTAACGTAGGAAGTATAGTTCCATCCACATGTAAAAATCCGCTTGGCTAGCAATTTTGTTTGACCAACAAAACTATTATTTCCTAAGAGTCACTTCAACCCCTTGCAATATATTTAAAATCACATTTTAACTTTTAAAATAAGTGGTAGTGATACACTAAGCTACATTTCTGCTAGTATAAAATATACAGGGGAGTTCTAGGAAATAAGCTCTCTCATTTATACCAATACATTTATGGCTCATTTTCAGATGTACAACTGTCTTTACTTTTCTGAGGAAGAAAAGTATGAAAAACCCACGAGATTTAACTCCTGAGTTTTAGATATAACTTTTGTGATTGAAACTGGTAAAAACAGCTGGAAATATAGCCAGCTATTCACATAGACTTCCCTTTCTGCTCTCCTTCCAATTAATTGTGTAACCCAGCTTCAATCCTGAAGTCCTTTCACAGCTAAAATTCATCTAAAGTTTTTGGAAATGTGTGTAGTGTAGCATGAGGTGAGAGGGTAAGTTCAGACGCTCACAGAAAAGGTTTGTTGCGCATCCTGGTAAATGACATACCTTGCATATGCAAGCACCTATATTTAAGAAAAATTAAGGTGATGTATGGGTGCTTATGTAAAGAACTTCAGAATTCAATGTGGGTGTAAAAAGAAAACATATTTTGGAAAACACATTTGTCACTTGCTACATCAAGCATTACTAACATTGGCTCTAAACAAAGGTCATTTAAGATGCTTTAAGATTTGCTTTCTTAATTCATTAATGGGCATGTTTATTGGAAGCAGGTGGAAGTTTTTAGGTATTATATTAAAGATACTAAACTGTGGGGATTCAGCTGTCTCAACTTAAAAACTAACATTTGGATGATTTATGTTTATAAAACAGAAATTACTTTTTCTTTTTTAATTTGGGTGACATTTCTCCTAATTTTATTATGTAAATAATCATTATTACTTGACTGTGCAAAGTATCTTTTACCAAAAAAAGCCCAACCAACTTAGAAAAATGACTACAACTTTCATATTTTTAAACGGAATGTTTATATTATTTTATGGTAAACTTTCTCAAAAATCAGTAAGATTCTAGCACAATTCAATGCAGTCTTTTGACCAAAAGCAAATCACACCCAGGAACATTCTTACAGACATTAAAAATAATTGGCATCACTAAAAATTTCAAGTTCATGCCAGTAGCAAAATAAATACTGAAGTTCCATTTTGTGCAAGTAGTCCTTGCAAATTTAATCCTCAGAGATACTCAATCCTATATAACTTAATCTCTCCTTCGTCTTATATTTATTACTTCAAAAGGTTAGTTCTCTACTACAGAGGAACTTACTGCTGTATCAGAGGTTTAATTGAGCTCCTTTTAAAGTATCACGATTGTCACTATAAAATCATGCATCCGCAGTAAGCACGTTTATAGAGAACTTACAGCTTTAAATTTCACTTAGAAAAAAAGCCTTATACTCTCCTGCAGGTTCTGAATGCAGATTTACTATAAAATAAGTGAATAATAATACCAGGTTATTTTGGAAAGTGTTCTTTCATGCAATCACTGCATTTAGCACAATCCCAAAATGGCAGCCCAACAGGTGGTCCTTTCACAGCCTTCAGCCCAAACAATCGGAACAAAAAGGACACCAAGAATCGAATGTTCTTCAGGATTTAAAAAGCTGTTCACTTCCCTTTGTTCATTTTCAGATTTAGCCATGTTCATTATTGTTGAGCCACAAATGCAGGACATTCTTTTTTGACATTTTGCCATAAATAGACACTGACTGGGGCTGACTAGCCAGCTAGCTGCTTTGTCACATGCAAGCGGAAACTACTTCTTCACAAAGCGAATGCATTCCTGGTGCCTCAATGGCCCCGGCAAGCACCGGTTGTGACACGCTGCAAATCTGGCAAAGTCTAGGTTAACAAAAGTATGGGTGACAAAGGCTGAAGTTTCTCTTCCTATATTTCCCTCCGCAGTAAGTATTTAATTCTGGCCTAATGAATTTGCCTGGAAGACTGGGTGTCACGTTGACAGGCTCTTGAATGTCTGGAAATATACTTCTGCATTGTGGGCTCTCTTTGGAGGGAACCGTTAGTTAGCCGGTAATGACGGACTTCGGGGGCGAAATCTAAGATGAAATACTTGTTTCTGGGTATTTTAAAAGTTGTGAAAGTTCCTCGTTACAGTGATCTCAGTCTCAACATACGTAACAAAAGATGGGCCCAGTCCTACGAGTCTTTAATGATGCAAGGAGCCTTTGCAGCCGCCTTCACGGGGCTGTGGGGAATTACACAGGTCATGGGCACAGAGGCACAGATCAAGCTTTTTTCCCTCATGTGTGTGAATAAATGTGTTAAACGCATGTTTTGCAGAAAAAGCAGAGCTATAATGGTACCTAACTGCTCAAGTATAGTAAGTGAATTTACCTCCAAAATTTTTAATTTACCAAGTCAAATCCTCTTCTGCTACTGTGTGTTTTAAATGTAGAACACATAGCTTTTTTTTTTTTTTTTTTTTTTTTGACATCTCCAACAAAATTCAAAACTTCCAGGCTTTTCCACTGCTATTTCCTTGAAGATTTTCCAATGCCCATGCAAGTCCAGGGCTTCTGACACCCACTGGGATGTGGATGAGAGCTGTGTTCATAGACAGTCCTGGTGTGTGGGATGAGGGTTTGAAACCAGGCACTTCTTAACTTGTTAGATTGAAATTAGACTCTGTTAACCTCTTACTGTCAGCATTCATTTTCTGCTGGAAAGCATGACTTGCTTCAAACTGTCTTATGAAAAGATATGTTACAAATATAAATGAAAGATGAACGCATTTTAATTTTAAAACATCTATGTTCAGAATTGCTTATAACAGTTAAAAAGATATTTGAACACTGCTGGTATCAATTCCAGCACAGGCACAAGGAAACTCATGTCCTTCAAGTCCTGCTGCTGCCAAAGTCAACAGCACAGCCTGGAAGAAAACAACCTTTGGGTACAGACAGAGCCTTGCCTGTATCAGTAAGGTAGCAGCTACGCTGAGCAGTGAATTTTTCCTCTTCAGTTCAAAAACTTGAAATCAGTAATGAAAAAACTCAGTGTTGAACAGGTTATTGAATGAAGCTGATGTTCAGTTTAGTTTGCCATCTGGATGTTTATTTCGTGGTTTACCTGAGCCGATTGTATGTGGAGGAAGCAGTTTGTAAGTGAATGAAAGGGTGAGAGCCAAGACCTGGGCTTGAGACCCTGAAGATACTTGGGCAAAGTCCTTCACTATGGGTCTCCCCTTCCAGGCTCCTGAACCCACTGGGGTGTTTTCCTTGTAAACCTTCACGGAGGGTTGTGAGTCCTCATGGTGTTCCTCCAAAGGAGAAGCCTCTTGCCTTTTTTTTTGTAGTAGCAAAAGTAAAATTGACCAACTTTTCAATATATGAATGTAAAATCCATAACCCTCATAGATTTCAGGGGAAATTGGTTAGGCCAATTGTTTAGGCCAAACAAAATTATTATCGGGTGCTAAATGATGAACATGTGTTGTAAGAGGACTTTGGTTTATTTCAACCACAAAGTATACATAGGCCAGAAAAGTCAGCTTGTGAAAAAAAACAAGAGTACAGTGGCACCGCAGTGGGCCTTGATGCTTTTTCTAATCTTATCCATATTTTTACTTTTATTCTAGCCTTACTATCATTCCAAAATTCCCTAACAACTGTTCTAAATCAAGGTATCTTTCATAAAGAAAAGTACGTATAGAAAATATCTGTGTACATTTTTGCAAAACCAAGTCTATGTTTCAAGTTAAAACTCTGGGAAAAATAATTCTCTTTGTGTGGCAGTGCTGATTTAAGGGAAGAAAAGTAGGAGTCACAGGACACAGAGAAACTTCACTAGAATAAATCAAACACCACTGAAAGTCAATTAATGCGGAGGTAGAGGCAGGAAAGCATCCAGCTTTACCTCTCTCCAGACAGCAATAAGTCTCTTGCAAATTTAGCTGTCAGAAATGATTGCTTTGTTTTCGACAAGTGGCATTACTTCCTCTTATACTGGAATTAAAATTGATTGAAATTGATTCATGACTTTTCAATATTTCCCGCACCCCTTCATTCCTTTCAATTTGAAAACATTACTTCAGTGAAATAAACACAGATAGGAACAGCATATATATGGGTTTGGGTTTGGGTTTTTTTTTCTTTGAGACATCTAAGTATTAAGATGAGAGAACGGTATAACTAGTGTTTTTTGACTGGGTAGTAATTCATTTTCCATTAAACAAGTGCTTTCAGAAATGATGTTTTCCAAGGTTTTTAAATTTTTATTTTTACTGATTCTTCTGAGGAAAATATAAGGAAGAAGCTAACTAATAAATTCCTACACAGCCAGACAGAAAGGTTCAAGTCAGAATGCAAGTTTTTCCATGCTGCTTGGAAGTGTTTCTCATTTGAAGTCTTGCTCCTGCTTTTGGACCCACCTGGATGAAGGGCAGCAAGCAGGCAGTGATGCCAAGTGGTGGGACCAGCCCAGGAGTGGGGTCAAAGGGGATGCGGAACCTTCTTTGGGCAGGGGCCTGTGGGGGAAAGTAAGAGCCTGGCAAAAGTGCAGTGATGGTTCAAGGAGCTCATGATGGCATTTCATGGTGGAACCACCTGCAGTGTATCTCTGCCTGAACTTCGTCTTCAGTAGCTGTAAAAATGCCCTAGTTTGGATTCAGCTGGATTCTTTATGATCCCCATTTACCTACAGGGAACTGAAGGGTGGAGCATGGAAAGACCCAATGATTTGCACAGTTTCACCAGTAACTTGTGGATGTGGCAGGCACTGAACCAGTCCCTGTTAAATCTCAGCAGAGAACAGTAACCATGAGAACATCCTTTCCCCCAGAACACAGAAGTTTGTATTTAGCCTAACGGAATTCTGTGGTTTTCAGTGTTTCTACCCCCTTGTGTTTCAGGCCTTTGCTGACTTTTGGTCAACTGCAGAACCCCACATGAAGCCAGGGTGTCTTGCTTTAAAACAGAGACCTGCGTGTCACCCTTACATAGACCCACTGGCAGCAGTCCAAGGACTTCCCTTGTCCCAGTAGACTGTTTCACATATTCCAAGCAGTGATTAATTAGAAGATCACCAAAAGCATGGGAGAAAAAGGGAGGATAAGGTAAGTAACCTGCCTGAGCAAGGGAGAGCAGGTGGGAAAGATTGCAGTGATTGCATTGCTGAATTGTCAAGAATAGGTGTGACTAGCACAAATGCAAAGCAGCTGGAGTCACAGGGTAGGTGCTGGGATTCCGTGAGGAGTGTTGGATTGTGGAAGAATGGCAGGGTTTCTTTCTTGCCATGAAGGTATGCTATATTCTTGGTGATTAGTACCTGGTAAACCTCTTTTACTAACTCCTGCTGTAGTAAATCTATTCTCTCAGAAGGTGGGAAGCAGGCAAAATTCACTCGTGTCACACAGCAGTCTCTCTGTGTCACTGGTGAATTAAATTGAAAGGATACAACAAATATTTTGTAATTAATAATATTTGCAGAGTTACAAAAATGACCATAACAATATAGATTGGGAAGCCAATTCCTTCCCTAGTTAATCCTCCAAGAGCCCTGAAACTGTAAAGTTGATACTGACAGAGAGAAAACTGGTTCCTGTAGCCATTGCAGGCAGAATTATGGAGCTCTGTGTCACCAGGAGTAAGAAAAACCTTTTGCACCATGATGTTCTGAGGGGCTAATAGTCTGATTTTATTCGGCACAGAAACAGCTCTCCTCTATACTGTTAATGCCCTGATACCCTTTAGACTTCTTGGTGTCTGTGTAACCTTCAGCAGCAGCCTGTCAGAGTCACGTAACCAGAATTGGTTCCTTCCTCTCCTGTCAAACGGCTTTTTCTTTGTTTTCATCTCCTCTGAGCTAACAACCCTTCTGTGTAGCATCCTGCAAGGTCAGTCTCTGACACTCTCCTTTGGCCCATCTTGTATCACCCTGGTCTCTTCTCTACCTTCACAACTATCTGTGCTGGCTAAGTGTCTTCTCTTCTGCGGTTCTACCACCTGGAACAACCTTATTTTGTCTCTTGTTGACTCTGTCTTGTTTCAAATTGCATTTGAAATAGCTTTTCACCTTTGCTATACCTATTTTTCTCATTCTCTGCTGCTTGCTTGCCTTGTAATTGCGTTCGAGGCACTCGGTGAAACACTTTGGCACAGCTAAAAGACAAGTCCATATACACAAATGTTATTGTACTGTGTTAAAGTGGAATTCACAGGCCAGAACAGTTTGTTGTTTGATATGTGTTATTGTTGTGAAACCAAAGCAGAGACGAAACACTGTCTGTAAGTGGAGGTTTTGATCTGATGCTTCCCTCAGCCTGTGCTGGAGGGTGTATCAGTGCTGTTTCTCCACCAGTAAGAATCGATTAGTGTCAGCAACTTTGAACATGGTTTTTAAATACTCTAAGCAATCTACATTTTGCAGTGGGTTTTCTCTTTGCTGTTTGGGACATGTAATAATGAAGAACTGGGAGTGTTCACTCTAAAGGAGTCTCTCTCTCATCCCCACAATGTAAGAAAAGTTTTTGTCATAAGCTGTTGTAACGTGTCAGTGAAGATTTTCCACTGCACTGGGGAATTCCTGTGTCTGGCTGTCTCACGTTAAGCTGTGGTAGATAACTCAAGCTTAAGCGTGACATTTCTTGTTGCACCCTGTTATAGTCTGCTTAGCTGTGTCATCTGAACAGGTTGCCCTCCTACAGCAGAAGTTTAGTCTGTAATAAACAGAAAGCTCTTTCTGCTTTCCTCTCCCACTTTATGATGCTGATACTTGGTGGCATCAAATTGTGAAAAATTAGTGCACGCATGAAGGCAACAATCCATACATTTTCTTTCCTTCTCAAGTTTTGTGCAAAGGCTGTAGTTAGGATTTGAGCTTGTTTGATGCTACACACCCTTTTGGCCAGAGAAGCATCTGATCAGTAAAACTTCTTGCTAGTTTTCTTCAGATTTATTAGTGGTGGTTGTTGTGACTGATCACAAAATTAATTCCCTGTGTGGTGGCCAAGCAAAGCAGCTGGCATGCTTAAGTAAACATTTACAGTATGTTGTGTACAAAATTACTGGCATGACAGTGTATCTGCCATGACTGCAATAATTCTGCATACATCTTGCTTTCTGGCTGTTATACACACAGGTTACATACATGAAGCTCTAACTACATAAAGTGAAGGTGGGACTACTGGGTAATTAAGGGCCCTTTCTTCATTCTTTGAATGATTTGGATGATACAGCATCAGGGGTTGGTAACAATTCTTCTGTATAGAGACAGCTACAGTGCAGGTTCTTCAAACTACTCCCCATATACCCAGAAGACCCAGAAACAAAACAGATCAAGAGCTAGGTTTACAGGCTGGCGCTTGGGGAAGGCTTGCCATGCTACGTGTTTTCACAGCAAGAGAGGAGACTCTCGAGTGGAAAACACCTAGCCAGCCTCTGTTCATTTTGACAACTCAAAGGGCAGTGGGACAGTCTCCATCAAATGCAAAATTCTCTCTGTATGCACTGTGTATAACATAATGTAGCATATGCACCTACAGTTGTGTGAGAGACTATGTAGAGACTTACTAAAATTGTCATATAACAGGCTACAGAGGCAACGCTTTTATTCTTTCCAAGTGTTAGTAGGGGTATAATTCTAGTTTTGAGCCAAATGAGTTTGTGACAATTGATTTAGCCTGGCTGTTGCTACAAAACTTCATAATAACAGAGCATATTGTAGGTTAAATAGGTCATAATTAAGTAAGAAATTTTATTATATTTATGTATAAACAACTTATTTGTATTCATAGTGGATTGTCTCCACAAATCTATTCTTGTCTCTGAGCCGAATAGAAATTTAATGTCATTGTTATGTTTAGGTGAACATCACACTCTTGTATTCCCCTCTGTTTGGCCTTGAATAAAAATCAGAGCAACAATAATATAAATGGTATGAAAGTAGTCATGAACAGTAGCCCATCTGTACTGGACAGAATTCTACAAATCAATTAGATGGTCATAAAAAGCTAAACAGATGTGGATGAATCAACTGTGGAAATAAAATGGATTGAACTCTTACGTTTATTGTTCATGTATAACCCTTTTTAATAACCAAGATGGGTAAATTACACTAATTAACCTTTAAAAATTTAGATGATTTCTAAATAATAGCTTCAAACAATGCCTATTCTTTTCATTGTTACTTCTAAGTGTTTTGTCCATGACAAGGCAGTTTCATTAGAAGATCTACAGAGGCAGTTGTTTAAATGTGCTGTTTCTTTTTTCTTATTTCTCAATTAGACTTTCTATACTACATACTCCCACCTCCACCCATCAGGTAGTGCTTGAAGTCAGAAGAAATCAAATCCATATATCCTAGGAAGCAATGACCAGAAAACTCATCTCCTGGAGACCACTTGAGTTGGGTCTCACTGCTCTTGGGTGGGATAGATCACCTGACAGGACAGCAAATCCTATTCTTAGCCATAGGAGCACGTTATTCAGGCTAGGGCAACGCTGGCAGCAAAGGCAACGTGTAGCCCAATGCTTTTGGACAGGTTGCCTGGATCCTCAGCAACCCCCAGGGCTGTGGATGGTTTTCATCCATTTTGCCATGTTTGAGGTAGCAATTGAGAGGATTGTATGGGCTCATGTTATAGCACAGCTGAAACCAGGCCTCTGTAGCCATGGGAATCTCTCTACCCTGAAGAACTTGGGAAGCCTTCAACAGGGAGAGGGGAAACACTTGCTTTCATTGTGGAAGGGAAAAAGTATCTGTAAGGCAATCTTTCTGGAGACCTTTTTTTTTTTCATGGAGACTCTTCAAAGCATCTTCTCCATGTCTTCATTCAGGAGAGGATAGTTCAGCATCTGTTACTGTAAAAAAATGTTTTGTTTATTCTCACTAGTGCAAGTGACTTGCAAAATCATCAACCAAAAATATATTATTATTTTTTTTATTCAGTATTTTGACTACTTCTCCTTCAAATAATGTATCTTTGGTGTTCTGGGGTTAAAATTTCTCAGTGGTGGTGTAAGGTCTTAATTAAAACAAAAGAGAGAACTTATATTTAAAAAAATACATTAAAAAATCCAGCACCGATCACAATACATTGGATGGAATGGTGAATGGTTTGAGTTTCCTAAATTACTGATATTACCTGCTGATACGAGGGCTGTTCAAAAGGGCACTTCACTTTTGGGTTTATTTATTAAAATCCTGCACTCAACTGTAAGAAATTAGCCTCCTAGAGAGGAATCGCTCCCTACTCAGGGGAGCCTGAAACAGAGAAAAGGATCATGCAGACGCTGCAGAGCTGCTCAGTAACACACGCTCCGCTGCCTTCAGACACCTCTCAGGCAAGGTGCTAAACTGCAATGGGAAGCACTCCTCAGGGAGACAAATGTTCTTGGCTTAAAAGTGATGCTCTTAGACATCTTCCTCAAATAATGAATGCCAAATTTACAGTGCTGTGCAATTATCCTTTTTTTCTTGTAACCAGAAGCCCTTAACAACTGAGGTGAAGTGTGAGACACAGGCTATTGGACTCTGGCAAAACCTGGAAAGATCTCTACATCAGCTTTCAGGTAAGCACAAATAAGGAGACAGACTGTCTCACTTTTTCTGTGAAATTTTGCACATTGCAGCTGGGATACAAGTCTGTCTTGACTTCTTCCAGTGGAAACCAAACTATCCTTTCAGTTCTCGGTTGGCTACAGAGATTTTTAGTATTTCCTTCAAAGCACGCCCCTTGAAAATATCAGGTGCAGAAGAGATGCAGCTCAGGGAAGAGCCTTGGCAGCCTGCGATGCTTCCTAATCTCTCCCTGGAGGACATACCATGGTCATTCTCTCTTTTCCTGCCAGTTTACGGTAGAATAAGCTTGTCGGTGTTGGTAACATGGAATAGCTGTACAGTAGAACAATAGTAAACCTGGCTAAATTAAGCAATGCAATTCCTAATTGCATGCAATTTTAATATAGAGAGAGTAGACGTGTGGGAAAGGTTCACTGAATTTCATCTGAACTTTGTGATACATCATCCTGCAATGGGTTGCAGTCAGGTTCAGGGCAAGAGATTCTCAACCAGGAAAGCTTGTATACAAAATTACCATTGTATAACCCACATCCAGGTGTTTTTTGTCTGCTGACAAGTTAGAGGTTCACATTGTCCTAAGAGAATTGCTTTTCTTCCTCTCGTGCGACTCCAGTACCAAATGCCAGAATCCAGCTATGGCATTGACGCACGACTGGTGTCAACAGGATTTCCACTACTGACTGGGGGAGGAGGGTGGGGAGAGGTGCTGGGACCATCCTCTCAGATGTCCATGTTGAAGGTGAGATAGACTTTTAATGAAGAGCACACTTGCCCGTGAGCCTCAGTTAATGATGAATCTGCTCTACGTTTATCATTTTTATGGCAGTGTGTTTGCTGAAGGACTGAGTTACCATCTTACAAAAAAAAAAAAAATAGAAAAAACAGAAGCAAACTTTCTCCAATTGCTTGCAAAATAGGGAGCTCTGGACTGACAGCCAGGCAGAGTGCCTGGTGCTGTAGGATAGTTCTTCTTGCTGTGCTGCAGACAAGGTGCAGGCAGCCAAGGGTTTCCACAAAAGCACTGCTGTCCTTTCACAGGCAAACCCGTAACAGTACTGGGATTACGTGTGCTGGAGCACGGTGAGAAGGAAAAGAGGATGTTTAACAAAGATATAAAGTTCTCTTCTTAAGAACACCTTGGTGTGTCCTTTTGGAGGAAAGGGAGTGCAGGTCAGCCCAACATCAGGTCTTGGTCAAGGTGTTGAAACATGAGAGCAAGACAGTCAACGGTTCCTCTGCTTTTGCTTTGCTTGTGGTGACCTTTCAGACTTGTTCAGCCATCGCAGCCCCACCTGTCAGCAAGCACTGTAGCGTTTCAGGTGCAGGGGGAAACCCGCATAATTGGTAGTTCTGGAAAACAGATAGTGTAAGAGTGTCTACCCTGCATCTCCTGAATTATGGGGGTGTGGTGGATTGGGTAGCTCATCTCTTTCTGCAGAAATAGTTCTTACAGTGGATGTCAGCTGCAGGAGGTAAAGCCCAAAGAGACAAAAGGCAAGCAAGGACAAACTGGTAAGACCAGTAGCCTTGAATCCAGGCACAACATCCTGTTCCCCCACCCCTCTACGCATAAAAGCCACAGCAGAGGAAGGGGAACTTCCAGCAGCTTGGCAGCCCTCTGAAATTTGCAGCTACTTTTAATGTGCAACTCACAGCAGAGAATCTCTTTCCAAAGCGTTTTTATAGGACAGACACATTAGCATTAAGCATATAAGAAATTAACAGCTTGAAACCAAAGAATGGCAAAGGTCTAATAACAAAGCAAGAGGAATACACTTGAAAAATGTCAAGGTATCTGTAGCATTTATTTGATAAAGTATATAGGGCTAATAAATTACCATCCAGAGTACTTCTACTGTTGTCTCCTCAGTTATTGTCTTGCTACAATTCATCTTGATTATGCTTTCAACCCTTAACTGCTACGTTGCTGCCATCTTGAGAAAGAGCAGAAGGAGAATCCCATGGCAAGAGATCTTTCAAGTAGCAGGCAATTCACTACAGAAAAAGCCACGCTGAAACTGCTAATGCAGTCTTTTTGTAACTAGTTTCCCTTAAGGAAGTCATCAGTGCTCACAATTTATTCCAAAATGATGATTGAAGTATTTTTTTTATATATATATACTATATGTACTTGTTTTAATATAAACTAACAACAACTAATTCAGTATTACCTAGGTCTGAAAGATTTCTCTATCTGCCACAGGTTAATCTCCTCCAGGGCTTCAATCCAGAATTTTCCAGAGAAGACTACAGAGTGCAACCCAGCAGACTTAGCCAGCACATCCCACCAGCAGCTGAATGACGGTGCAGGTGAGTAGAGGCTACTGGTTTATAAAAGCTAAATCCCTGTGGCCATCCTCCTCTCCTCAGTTGTCACCACCACCTCCCACCGCTCTTTCAAGTACTAACTGTGTGAAGTGTGTGACACGAGGCACAATTACATCCATATTGTACTTGTTTGAGCTATAGCTCTTGGGACACAGTGTAAAAATAAAAAAACAGTGTTTTGTAGACAGGAGGTAAACCTTATCTACTTGAGCTAGAAGTTACAGCTTACTGTGCTGCTTCGCCAAAATACCCCTCATAGTATGAGCTGTTAGGATTTTCAACAATGGCAACACTTTGCATAACAAAAGCAGTCTCTGTAGGATACTGTACTGATGTGTAGCGTACAATCTGAGTAACAGTCCTACACATTGGCCGGTTGTAGTCTTCAACTGCAAAAGTACCTCTTTGTATCCAATGCAACCTTCAGAGAAGTATTAGGTGCAGTTGCTGCAATAAATGTTAGATAAGAACAGAGAATCATAGAGAATGCCTACTATTCTTTAATGTCCAGACTGTGTCCAGTCATAACACCAGCCACAGAGACCAACAGAGGGCCATAGACAGCACAACTGCTGCAAGCAGAGCTGTTAATATAAAAGACTCCCTCCAAAACAGCTACTTTTTTTCTCTACTGGAATAAAGACAGCAAATAAACTGAAGAACTGGTATAAATAGAAAATGGTTTATTAAAAAAACAAACAAACCACAAAACAAACAAATCACACTTCAGTGTGTGTCCAAAGCTCTGACTTTAATTTAAGCTACATACCCAGCATCCACACTCAGCAGTCACATGCATGACAGCATGCACACGGCAGGAAGGGAAGCTGGTACCTGCTGGCATGCTCCTGAAAACCTCCCCTGGAGCTGTCTTTAAAATATATTGTTTGTTAGCAGAGTATGACGTTTTAATTCCTACAGGACACTGAGGAAGTGAAGAAGAGGTGTCTCTATTTACACATAGAGGTTTTCCATAACCATCTTCCAAAAAGAAATGTGAATTTGCTGCATTTCTAACAGCTGTGAAAACAGTGACACATATGGAAAAAGATGCAGGTAAGCATGCATACTGCAAATGGGTTTGTAATATTATTTTTTGCCTAAGACAGTTTACTTATGAGGAAGTATTTGGTTTTATTTCACAAGCCTATGCAAACTACTTGAAAGTATTCATAGGATAGTCCTTTTGAATACTCACTCATCAAAAATTACACATGAAATGTAGCTTCTGTATGTGGGTTAAGACATTCCACATATGAACAATGCTGCAATCCTCCTTTATAACAGAAGGGAATGGATTATTAGAATGCTATTCCTAAAACATTCTTAATTTTAAAGTAACTATTTCATTAATAAGACTGTTTTTAAATGAGTTCTTCTGAAAGAAAGCTTTCAAGATAATCCAAAAGGAGTTTATATGCATGCTTTGCTTTCATTGCTGAAGTCATCCCCGATGAACACCACTCAGGTCCATGGTTTAGGTATGTGTGAAGCATGACAAGGATTCTGAAAAGACTTTTTTTTTCATCGAAGAAGCCGCTCAGCCTCCTTGGACTTGCTTTCTTTTGTTTTCCTCAGTAATGCCTGTTTTATAGCATTGATCTTTTCATCAAGTTCAGCCAAGGAATAGTTCTGCTAAAAGAACAAAATAAAAACCACAATCATTTACATCTTGTAATTGCTAGGGAAGTGGCAAAGCACTTGATACTTGAGGTCACTGCATATTGCACTAAATGATAGAAATACTTTTGCAGAATTGTCTAGTCTATGGTTACTTAAACTTGAAAGAAAAAGAACGTAAACTTAGAAGAAATGGAAGGTCCTAATCACGGATCAATATATGCATGCTATTTCCAGTAGATGCTTGTTTAACCTGTTCATAAAAAAACCCAAAAATTCTTTGATGCTTAAAGACCAGACAAGACTACCTAGGTCTTGTAGAACCAGGCTTTACAACCGAAGGATTAATTTCCTACTGCCCAACATCAATCTCCTTTATGCTGACTTAACCTGACAATTTTGTTGATCTCTTCTTATACAAATATTCACTCTATGGAGGACTTTTTTTCTTGTGTAAACAAGCCTACTTCCTCAAGTCTCAGATGGCCCACCTCCCATTCTAGGCATTCTCCCCCATCCATCTGTCTCCAAGCGGGATGGCTAGTGACAGACAGTGTTCCAGCTACGGTCTCACTGGCACTGAGAAGAAATCTTCTCTTGTAGCCTGAAGTACACGGTTATTGCATTCCCAGCATCCCAGGATGGGTGTTGTGAAAATGACCAGTCTTACTGACTTTGGTTAATAACTACCCCAACGTCAGGTTCTTCTGCAAGACTTTTGCTCAGCCATCCATTTCTACTTCTATTGTCTCTTCATGAATCAATAAAATGAATTAAAAAAAATTAAATTAACAATCAAGAAAAAACAGAAAACAAAACTAGAAGACATTACTAGACGGCTGATCAGAATTCACAAATTGCTTGTTACCCCCAGCTTGACTAATAACATTACAGATTTATTTTATTCTGTCATCCCTCTAACTGGTAAAAACACTAACGTAGCCTTGTACAGGCTCTTGGAAGACTCCTTTCATTGTGACACCCATTAACTTTCTTCCTCCTTGCCTCTCTGTCTTTGCCAGCAAACTACCCAATACTGATGCAACTATTTCTGAGAAGTTAGATGCTTGTGTGGTAGAACTTCTGATTACTCTTCACTCAGAACATCCTAAACTTAAAGTAAACAAAAGTTAACAGCACTTACGTGGGAAGGTTGAATCTTTCTTCTCTTGCCAGAACAGCTCTAAAGAAAAGACAGAATCAAAACAGACATAATGTTGCACTGACAGAGGATCACAAGTAATTCTCTAACAATGTTGACAAGAGTCTTTAAAGTACAGAAAGAACACTGGCTGCCATTCCATGAATTAAAGAAGTCTTTTTTATAATTTAGTGTACTTTGGATCAAGAGAAATACTACTGGAGAGCAGGCAGAAGCTGTTGAAGCTTCTCCACGCTTGGCAGCCAAGAACTAACAACTTAACTGAAGCTTCCTTCAGACAAAACCAAGATCAATATCCAGCTTTTGAAACTGTCAATATTTTTCTCCCTAAAATTTTCCTGTATCCACACTAGTATGTATGCAACACTACTATTGCCACCATCACAGATTTTTCCTAGATCCCTGTTCTAGGGAAGATCCTAAAGCACTTTCTGTGAAAATTTCAGCTTATAAAAATGTATGTTTTAATTTCTGGTTTCCAACAACTTGAAGGAATAGCCTCACAAATAAAGGACTTTATTGGTCTCCAAACAAACAATAAATGAAACAAAAATTGATATTATTGCTATTGATTTTTAATTGCTCAGTCTTCTTTGGCCTCAAGGGAGAAGATTAAAATTATTCATTGATCATTAAAATATGATCAACAGTAAAAGAGACATTCTTACTGTTATGTGAGGAAAGAAGAGCAAGATAACAGACAAGACATTTCTACATCAGCTAAGCAGAGCCTGACATAGTCACAGCTAATGTTCTCTTTGTCCTAATCTCCTTTGGTGAGTGAAAAATAAGGTTCACTGCTCAGAAAGAGACAGAACCCTGCCCGAATACTAAAAAAAAAAGAAACCAAAGTCATAGAATCACACAAAACAATTTTTAAAAGATTTACTCTCTCCCTCATATTGGAAGTTATTTCATGTAACTGATCTTCAGTAATCAGATCATGTACAGAAGCTCAAAGGATTTCAGCTGATTTAAGCCATTAACAATTCATATCAAGATCAAAACTTTAGTCAATTTTCTTGTCATAAGAAAGACTTCAGATTTTAATGCAGGGTGGGGGTGGGGGACAAGAAGAACAAATCCAACCTCCAGAATAACATTTCATACAACATGTGGCAGGGGGTTGGAACTAAATGATCTTTAAGGTCCCTTCCGACCTAAACCATTCTATAATTTCTTACACATTAGTTAAGCTTGGGTGGCTGTAATTCCTACTCCGCCATAACAAAGACTATTTTCTTTCAAATGAGAAATTAGGTAGAGAAATATGAACTTACATAGATGGTCTACATGAAATATAACCGTTACAGCAAGCCAGAGTTGTCTACCAAAAGTCTCTGTCCTCTGACTCATTAGGTTTTTGTCCATACATCAAAGATCTAAGCACAAAATTCCCAAATGCATTTAGGTATGCTAAAAGAAGTTGAGACAATTTCTTACTACAGATTGAAAATATTCAGGAGACAGTCCTTCCAGCTCAAGGATTTTATCTTCAAGCTTCTTAATTCTCTGATAAATGTCTCTTGGTACAGGACCACCTAAATACACCAGTGCAAATACAAAGAAATCAGGAAAAGTGCTTGAATAACTTTTTAAACTAGAGATTTCAAGTTTCACAGGTGAATTCGAGTCCAGCTATCAAACAGTAGCTAAAACAACATGAATAGATGGGATAATAAAAGGAAGATTAATTAATATGATTCAGGGTAAAACCTGACTGATAAGTCAGTGCAGCCAGTGAAGGCAATAGACAACTTTATGAAGGTGGTTTAAATACATCTGACAAAGTCCCTGGAACAACTTATGATCACTCTTACAATACATTGATCATACACCAAATGTTACCACTTCAAAACTGACAGCAGCATCAGGAGGGAGCAGATGGGATGGCAGAGCACACGTTAATTCAGCACTTAGATATCTTAGATTGTTCTGAAGGAAACCTATCTCCTCTGAGCATCAGAGGTTAGAGGACAGGAATGAGTTGGACTTGACAAATAACAGCGTTTGCCTGGCGATAGATGGGAGAAGCAGGGGTGGGGAATGTGTGTGTGGAATGGAATAACAGACCTTTGGTAAAACAAACAAACAAAAAAACCCCAAACCCAAACAACAACAAAAAAAACCACAACAAAACTCTCAAACACCACAAAAACAGCAGCAACAAAAACCCCCACCTCAACTCATTTGCTGTTTGCAGCTATAGGACAGCAGCTTGGACTTCATTCCCCATATCAGAACAGAACTGATGAAAACATAAGCCACCTGTTTCCATTTCTTTTTCAGTCTGTTAGGTAAAACAATTCTATTCCACAAACTACTGAAATAAACACTAATGGTTTTTTTTTTGCCATTCATCTATTTCCTCACTTCAGACAGGCAATTCTGCAGGTAGCTTCCCTCCTCTAACTCATCACTCAGCAGCTACTAATTAAATTGGCTAACCTCTCATTCTTCTTAATATTGCTGTCTCTTAATGTAAAGGGAAAAGAGCAGCACTAGCACTAGAGGAAGCTGTTCTGAAAAACAGCAGGTGAGTTAAGAACAACTGTTTCAGTCATCAGAAAAAAAACCTGGCCAGCAGGTAGCTGAGGCAGGTTACCAGCTCAGATGTATACATCTCGCACAGCTGCTGGGGTAACAAATGACCTTGAGATCTTCCCCAGAAATGCTGATTTGAACAGGAGTTGAGCTGCAATTGCACACTTTCATCCTCTTCCCCTATACCATAGTTTAGCCGATTTGTTCCTCCAAACAAAATTATGTCACCTATTATAGGCACAACCTGTAAACAAGGGTCCCTCCTTAGCTACCCCCAATCATTATCCCTGATACCCATAAATTCCAAAGCTGCTACACATTATAATCTTAATGCTGTCCAGCCACTTGAAAATTCTATTTCCATTCATAAAAAACACCTTATTTTTGTGACAGCTATATAGCTAAGTGTCAAGCTCTGACTGCTGCCTCAACAGTATCCATGAATATTTTACTCGCTGCCAGAGGACTTTGAGCCCATATGCATTCAGAGGAATCTAGTGATACAGTCAATGTTCACCATATTCTTAGAGAATGGATTGGGATCTATTCAGAATTCAGACGAGGTAAAAAGTCAGTATGTGTCTGCAGGATGATGTGTAGAACATTTACTTTATTAGGTGAAAATCTGGGCTTCTGTTCTGTTTTGAAAACATTTTTCAGATACAGATTCCTACTTGATAAGTGCCGGGGTGAAGAAAGCAACTACTTTAAAAAAAGCCAGTAGCTTTGTGGCTATGACATTTATTTTAGTGAAAGGTGTGGACCTACGTTTGCATGGCTAAAGGAAAGTATTGACAATGAGCTTCCCACATTCTGGGAAATAAGCTTCTCACCTAACTGTATTTCAAGAATCATCCACCTTTAGGAGAAGGTTTCAGGGTCTTTTGGGTTCATCCTTTTCCCAGCCCACAAGGTGTCTATGAAGCAGGACAGAATCCTAACCTCAGCTTCTCCTGTTCAGTGGGTCAAAGTAAAAGGACTCCACTGGCTATGGAGAACCCCTACCTCCAAATATTCCAGACTGTTTTAAATCCCCTTCTGAAGTGCCTCTCTCTCGTTTGCCACCACATCAAGTGTAGATTTACTAACACAGTATCCTAATTTAGGGCATAAATGGGTTCCATTTTGGGTCTAAAAATCTAAACATTAGATTGCAGTACCTGGGGTTACTAAACCCTTCAGTGGATCTATCCACTGTCTTTACAGTCACAGTTTTTACAGACTTGCCCAGTTTTAGCACAGTAATAGTAACTGTACTACAAACTGGCACACCCATGTCAAAATTAAAACATCATACAAACCTGTTTGCAAACGTAAGTGTGCTTCAATGTTTTGCAATCTCTCCTCAACAGCTTGGTTTCCACAATCATGAACGGGTACATTTGCTTTATGACTGGACCCATGTGTTCCTTCAGATCTAGTCTGAGGTCCGTATGTATTTACTACCCTAGAAACTGGGTAAAGAGAACACAAATATAACATCTATGCAGATGAAACACAAAGTACATCTAACAAAACAATCAAAGTATTAAAATACAAAAACCTGTGTTAAATCAATTTCACACCAGTCTCTCATGTGAAGGGTCCCATACACATTAAGATCAAATGTTCAAGTAAAAATATTTTCCTATTTCTGCATGAGTAACTAAACACAAACCTAGGACTTCACATATGCAAAGTAAAAGAATTACTCATACACTCATGTAGAATGGCAGTATCAAGAATTTGTCATCACCTGCTGAAAAATAGCAGAAAACCCACTATCTATGTCAGCAGTTGCACATGTGAGCTGTTGTGAATGTAAAGAAGCAGCCAGACCTAATATTACAGGAAGCATCATAAATACAAGACGAAGGGAGGTATAAAACTAGAAGAACCACTCGGAATCTCAGCAAGGAAGTTCTCCTCTTATTTTGTTACTCAGGTAACAGACTCTTCAGCTGCTTTTTAGTCTATCTTTTCCCCTCTGAACCATGTCTTCATCAGAAGATTTTGATCACTTCTCTTTAACTCACAGTCATTTCTCATGTCCTTCCTGAGAGACTACTGCAGTGTACTGCAGACTTAAAGACTTAAAGTCCTTCAGGAAGGCCATGTTACATTCTTCCTTCAGTTTATGCTGGCTTTACTTCCAATTCCAATTCCTTTGTAAGCATTATTCATGTTTTGGATATGAACTGTTCAATTTTAATTACCTGAAGTGCAAACTTTTTTCCTATAGTACGCTACCATCCAAGCTACAAACTAGCATTCAGTTTAAAGAAGTGCCCACTGAAAGGGGTTGCTAGTGAAAGTTTCTAAATTCAAACTCACTTCCCCGTCTCCCTCTTAGCTCATCAGACCTTTAAATGCTTATACCTATCATCGTGCTTCAGAGTGTTACTCTGACTTCTAGAATTGAGTAAAATGAATTGGTTTCTACAACCAGTGGATATCAAGTGGATAACTGAATACTACCACTCAAAAATCAAGAGAGGGTTACTTCCATTCTCACTTTGGAGATTGCGTTCGTTTGTTTTTAAACACAAAGTAACTTGCATGCACCTAGAGTGCAGCAGATGGCCAAGCAATCTTTTATACCCAACTTCTGTTGGACAATCATTTCTACGCTATTTCCAAAAGGTAGTGTAGTGCTTGTTCCCCAGCTTGTCACTTCCCATAAACCTATGTCTCAGAACTTCCACTGTGTCCCAAATCTATTTTCTAATTCAATATACTTAAATCACCTCACACAAAAATAGGAGATAATTTTAATTAGTCTCAACTCCTTAACTGAATTGCTGGTTTCACTTTAGAAGAAAAGCTACGAATTGTTCAGTTTCTCTGTCCTGCTTTATCTTTTGCATCTTTCCTTTCAGACAATGAAAATAGGCCACTTTTTTTTTTTTTTTGGTCTTCAGTGCTTTAGTGCACAACTGTCAGCTTAATGAAGCAATTATGGGATTGAAAACCTTGGAAAAGTAAGCGAAAACATAAAAGTATTCACTAGAGAAAAAAATCACTATGTTAAGTTTGCATTTTTGAGCGTTCTCTAAGAAGTTTTTAAATCAAAAATTCATCAGCACTGTCCTATCTGGACACTTTCAATAAATGGGTATTTAAACAGTTGCTTACCCTTTATATGGCTTTTAAATCCAGGATAGGGTGTGAAAATTGCATCTGTTCTGGCACAGCTATTTTCTAAATAAATAATAACAATATAAAAAGTGAGGTCTTAATTAGGTATTTATAATTTAAAATATTCTAACCATCATTAGCTTTGAGGGTTTTAACAAATCTAATTAGAATTTTTCATACAATAAAAGCATCAGAAATATTTGACTCATTCTACAAACATTTGCTCGTTAATAATTTCACACACTTGCATGAACCTACTGGTTTTATTTGGGTAAGTAACTTAAATGTATGCATATGTGTATATAAAAGTTTGTTGGATCAGGACTAAATTTATTCGAATTTACATTTTACTTTTCACTGTGTTTCTCTAACTTATTTCTTTCCTTCCGTATATAAGTCTTTTCCCTTCTTACCACTGTTACTGCTTCTATGTCCTTTTTTGAAACTGTTCTTCTATTTTTAGACTGCTCTGCTTTACTCATCAGGATTCTTTTCTCACATTCCTGCATTTATTCTGATGCCTGTGACTTCTTTAGTTTGTTTAACCATAAAAACCTATAGTACAGACCATCTGACTTTATTCTTATATTTTAATCTCTTTTCATATACACCAAAGCTTTACATATATCTTATTAGGCCAAACATACAAAGGAAGGTCTTATAATAATTTCTTCTGTATGTAATTAACAATTTTAGGAATCAGTATTTTACTATCTAGTATATCTACTAGACTTCAGATGTCATTTTCATTCCAACTAATATTCAAGGATTTAAACTCTCTTCCTGTAAAGCTTATAGAACAATAAGCTTTGATCTCTAAAAGCGTAAGTACATCACAGAGACAATGCACATCTGGGTTCACGGGTACTTAGAAAATGTCTCTGTACTACTTACGTATATAAAAGTGTCTTCACTTTTAAGATGCATTTGGTTACACAGTTGCTGATCGTGCTAATGGGATCCAGCCTACCAGATGGATTTAAGATCGTTTGGTTATTTTGTGCCACTTGGTGCATTATGAAACACCAATAGCGTGAGTAATGGTGAAAGGAAAAAGTTATTCTAACTAGTCAGTAATTCAAATTGATTGCAAAAAATACTTCTTTGTAACTAGCATGAAATTAACTTCAATTTGAATATGGAATTCGCAAGACATCTCTGAATTGCAATTCTGTTGACTTTGGAAGGAATATCTACCTAAGACTTTGGGAACAATAGCTACAAAATCACCTGATTTAAGACTGCAGTTCTTCAAATGAACACAGCAATAGCTATAATGGTTCTGTATGGGATGCATTAAACATTGTCATCCAGTGACTACTTCCCTTTTTTGTCTATTTGACAACATCTGCAGTGCACATGCAAGTTCTTAACTTTAAAACAAAGTTACTCTTAAAATAAAGGTCTGTTTTAAATATAGAATAGAGCTTTGGAAAAAAAAAAAAAAACAAGGAAAAAAAAAAACTTAAATTGCTATGAAGATTAAAGTCTGGCTAGCCAGTTACCTTGATTACAATCAATAACATTGCAAAATTCCCTGACATTATTTTCATTGATCTCAGCTTGTTTCCTCTCGATGAAGGCTGATATCCGCCTGTCAATCTGCAGGTAATAAACATGATGGCATATATCTATTTCATTCTTTAAATTTAAAATGTAGAAAGGTATTTTTATTTTTTAATTTAGGTAAATCACTTACTTCTGCTTTTCCAGCTTTTATTTGGACCACCTCTGGATCAAAATTGATATGAGCATCCTTCAGATCTCCCAAGTCATAACTTGCATACTTTTCTTCAGTCTGACTGTTACCATCATAAACATCTAAACTTGTTTCACAAGTTTGGCCTTCCGTTTTACCTGCAAGTTCAATATGGCCTATATTTTCCTCTTTAATCAATGACTGGAGTTTTTCTAAAAGAGGCTGAACAAAGAAAACAGTATACTCGGGGTTAAAAAAAAAAAAAAAGACAAAAAATCCCAAAAGCAAAAAGCCAAATACTATTACAATTTCTAAAATAGTCCAACTGAAATAACTTTAGGAATTACAACATCTGCCTCTGATGGAACACAGTAATAAAATGAGAAAAAAAAAATATTGCAAAAAAAGTTATAGTTTCAAATAGTGCACACACCATGATTCTGACCTTTTTGACCTGTGCCTTTTAGAGGTTTGTATAGGAAAACTCCACAATTTCTGCAAAAATCTGCCTACTACTCATCTGTTACTAGCTAAATCAAAGCTTCAATCATTGGCACCAATGCCACTTAATTAACATGTCATTCAAATGCCTACTCAGAACAGTAAGGCTTAGTATTTTTCCTCCTTCACATGAAAGCCAATGCTTTCACACTGTAAAGCCTTTACTTTATCACCACAGCACTACACTCGCCACTTGAAACTGCGGTTGCCCAAGTGAATGAGAGAACACAGACATGTAATATATAGGCCTTATCCTTAATACTTGCTTTTCTTGACACGGTTGATTATCTACTTAGGTCATGAAATCAAATGAGAGAATGCACTGACATTTGTAACACCAAAATAAATGCTTATTATTCTACTGCAATAACTTTTACAAAAGATGTAATAACAAAACCTCAGTACATTTGTATGTCACACCCCTATTTTTAATTTTTACAAATTTCACCTAGTCTGAATTTCACTGCCTATCTTCCCTCTATAATTTTTTTTTAAAGACAACATGATTTTTACCAGTCACATCTCCTGAAATAGAATCAATTCCTATTTGCAGTGTTCCTACAGTTGGACACAATTTTTAATTGCTTTTATCTTGCATATTTTCTCTTTTTGTTTACCACAACAAAGATTTGGCGGATGTCTGGAAAACATAAAGTGTCCCTCTTTTGCCCACAGACAAGCAAATACAGGAACTTCCTTTTTCACCCCTCAGTACTACACTCCTGAAATAATTCATTGACTAGTTGGAGAAAAAACTGGTATTTAAATCCCCACCTTTTACAGATGAACTTTCAAGGTCAAAACACTGTTCACTTATCAGCTGACAAACTGCTCACCCTCCCTGCCACACTAAATTACATGTACTTTTGGCAGGGCTGGAAAGTTTCAAATAGTTAAAAAGAAATGACAGTAATGGTGACTGGCTACTTGGCAAGATGAGACATTAATGTCAAAGAAATTACTCTTTAAAAAAAAAAAAAAAAACTACGCTGAAAATATATTTAATTGCAGTAAGACACTCCAGGATGTGTCATGCTGGGATAATGCCACTTCTTGAACCACTGAAAGCACTCCATGAGCCTCAAAACTCACCCAACGCATGGAATCATTATCATAGCATGACACACACCTGCCGTGTCTTATTGCTTAATTATAACCCACCATAGATGGAAATGTATCACATTTACAATGCAAGTCTGGAAATCAATGAGGCTGCATTTATTCAGCCTGCTCACCTACAGTAGCTATTCCCACCATTAATCTGTGCGAGTACCTCTGAAGCATAGTGGAATCCCAAGCATATAATACTTTTGCATGCTTTTTTGTTGGACATCGCAACATAAGATCAAAACAACAGAAATTTTACAGTCTCATTGTTGATCACTTTTCCAAATCAAATGTGTCCAAGGAAATATTTACCTGCAAACATAAAATATGCTGCTGAAGTGCACTAAAGAGCAACGTTGGCTGAAGCGCTGATGTGCTTTGAAGCTTGCTCCAATTGATTACAACTTTCACGATATCATCTCCAAGGTTAAGCTTCAAGAGGGCAAAAGAAACACAACAAAAAATTATGCTATTATGTTGCATTAAGGTCACAAAAGTATACAAGACTTCTACAGGACAACAATTATGCTCAATCATCTCATTCAGACCCCATTTTTATATAAGGACATTGGAAAGGTTTGACATTAATTATAATATCATTTTCAAAGTAAGCTAGTATTTGTGGAGTATATTCAAAAATTCAAAATTCCTTACTATCTCATCACACTCATTTTATTAATTTGATCTTTAACTTTAGTCAATTCTCAATTCATTAACTATTGTATGAAAATGTACTGTTTATGTTAATCACTCAAATCTTTTCTTTTAGCAAATGAGAGAACCACCAGTAGGAAGAAACATGCATCCAGGATGGCAGTCTCCTGTACGTTCATCTGTCTTATTCTGAGATTTAGAAGGCCATCTAAGCCTGTATGACCAAGGTCTCAATACTGCGACACACCACATTCTTGAAATTTTTACTTGCCACTAATCCAGAGGAAGCTTTTTATTAAAAATAATTGTTTTAAAAAAAAAAATCTTTAAAAAATCTCAAGGTCAAACAAACTCTAAACTGCACAGCACCACTATGAAACCCATTTCCAAATCACAATTTTTTCCTTTATATGCATTCTGATCAAAATAATAATTGCCATAGTCTCTTTTCTTTGCCAAGGAATTGCAATATTTAACACCCAAAGCAATAAAGAGAAACACACACAGTGAATCTGAACTTTTATTTAGATTATCTATGTATCTTCTATAAACTAAAAATAAACTTTCACTTTCTAATACAAAGTTGATTGATTGTTAATAATCATTTACGAACTACACACTTTCACACCTACCTTTGCCATTTTTGTTACACTAAAGCTCTTCTCAAGATCTTGAAGTAACAAGCACTTTCATTTCCCAAAGCCAAGCAGGTTGTTCTCCAACCAACCAACCTGAAAACAATCCCTCAAATTCTAAATACAGATAAAACTCCTGTTTAAAATCAAGAGGACATACAGGTACTCTGTTTGAGATGCAGAATTCCCAAGTCATATGCATATTTGTATGTCTACATATCACTCTTTTTTTTTTTTTTTTAACCAGTTAAAAAGAAAGAGAGCCCTCAGGCAGATGACAAAAGTGACCTTTAACATATAGTCTAAAGAGATCTAACTTCTAACAGCACCACATATTATGGACAGGAACACAGAATCATATGCACTTTTTTGCTGAATCCACCACACAGTGTACAAGGAAAGAATGAGAACCAAACACCAGAATGCCTGCATCCCTCTGAAGGCAAAGCAGTGGATACTAAGTTGTTCTATGTTTGTTTTAAACCCTAGCATTATCACAATTTTGTATGTAGAGAACTATCAGCCTGAGCCTTCCCTCTTTAGACAAAGAATAGCCTTGTTAAATCCAACGTTTAGATGCCAAATTACATATCAAAGGAGATGGTCTGACTAAATATATTATGTATTTTAGATAATTTTCATTCAAATGGTTATTCCTGTTTAGTACTTAAACTACACAGGAGGTAGAAAAAGTAATGTTTTAGTAAACACCTAAAAAAAAATCAAGAATGTATTCAGAATTTTGTAAGAATAAAACTTTACTTTAAGAATTAAACCACAATGCATCCGTGACCACTGGAAGCACCTACTTCTTCCCAAAGTTTCTAGAGTAACATCTGCTGTACGCTACATTACAGTCCACTGACAAGGTAAAAGAGATGTAGATATAAGACATCATAATGCAACAAATGCTGCAATTTCCTAATAAGCCTCCTTTTTCAAAAAGAAGTAGCTGCTAAGTGCCTTCACATCATAGCATGTAACTCCTGTCCCAAGAGTAAAAAACAGTAGAGCTTCTGTCTTAGAATAATTTAGAGACCAGTGATAATTTAAACTCATAGACACTGTTTTTAAACATAAGCAAAGAGTAAACCCCACCTTCAACCAAACATGTTTCTAGTACAACAGAATTAGTTTTCTCAGTGTTTCACATCCTTCTACCTTTAAGAACTGTGATAAGCAGGTTTTTAAATTCTGTGATTTGGTAACTTCAAAGTTTTGTATATTTACAAGTCCACAGCCCACTCTGTAGCAATTTACAGGACTGTAAGTCATTTCAGTCCTTTGAAATTGTTTTATGAAAGACACCGACTGTCACTTGGGGTTTAAAGAACTTTTCACGATCAGTCATATTGGTTTTAAGAGCTGTTATCCCCAGATGTCCTCCTAGTCACTGTGCTGCAACTAATTGCTCTAGCAAAAAAATTCCTGTGCCAGAAATATTCCTGTTTGCAGTCCAACCTGCTACCATAAATCCAACTCAAACTATCATGATGGATCACAAACCGTGACAGCTAATGATCTGGCACATGTTCACTCACCTCTATAAAAGGGAAATGGGGAATCAGTAGTTTCAGTCAAAAATGCAAGATGGATTGCTAGAGTCAGTAAGCTGGTAAAACATCACAGTTAAATCTACCAGAACTCAAGTGCTGGCAGACAAGAGTGTAACTCAACAACTGGAACCAATCATGGCTGAGCAATTATAAGGGCTTTTCCAGTTAAGATGAAGCAACCGGACCCCCACTTATAGATCAGCGCTGTGCACAGTGAAGTGGGTTTGTTGTCATGGAAAGAATACCTCCAAACACCAATGAAGACAATTTTACTCTGTACCATGACTAAATGTAACTCTACTGAGGAAATGCAGCAATTCTAAACCGGCCTCTTGCAATTGCCTATGTGCACCCAAATATTGTTAAAATCACCAAGCTCTCTCCAGTGACATGATAGACACAGAACAAACTTTGCAGAACAAGTAAGCCACCGAAGAAGAGAGAGAAACTAGAGTGTTTAATGTAGTTTTTAAAACAATTAATTAAATTCGTGATGGGTGCCCTAGCTAAGAGCTTAGGAAACTTTTATTCTTGTGTTTTTCATAACTACAAGAGTTCAGCTTTTCACTCATGTTAACACTTTAAGAGTATAATGACAATATCACATCTGGATAAAGTGACAGTCACCAGTTCTTCATTGATTACATTTAGAATTTTCACTAGGAAGAATTATGGGATATTTTGTCCTCAAGATATATATAGTTTTCCTGTTCTCAGTTATCCTATGAACCAGCAGCGTATGATCATCAGGTGGTTTAGCACTGCACTCCTATTCAAAAGCTAGGGTAGATTTTAATCACTTTAGAGAAAGGAATTTTCAGGCCCTTAATTAAGACTTCTCTGAAAACAGAGACTATTGCTAGCAGACTTTGAGGTGAGAAGGAAATACACAATTCTACTCAGATGAGAGGTTAAATGCTTTAAAAAATCATTTCAGATAAGTTAGCTGCTACTACTAAACTGCCTCTGTATCTGAATGAGTCCATTTCTGAGTATTTTTGTAACAAACATATATTAAGTTATATTATCTCCTGCAGATACTGCTCATCATCTGACCCCAAACCTTCAAACTGCTGTCTAATTTCAGAAGCAACAGTGTGCTTGCACTGCCTTCACAGAACTACATATACGCTTCCACAGCGGAAAAGGAATTAATCTGTAAATTATTTATGGTAATAATTAAGTTGTTACTCAAACCTTCTCCTGATAAGGACCTCCCACCACTACCGTAACATCTGTTAAATAATTCATAACCATTACTAAACCTAAAGTAGGTGTTTCAACTTAAGTACCACAGAGCAAAGCTGCTTTAAAAATTCTGACCCACTGAGACGCACCGTGTGTTTCATAGTATGTTATTACCAAGGCAAGGCTAACTTCAAGCTCCCGATCATTTATTTTGATTTAATGCACAGTAAGCTTTTAGCAGCTTTTCAATTCAGAATCATTAATTGTTAAGACACAGCAATTAGGCAGATTGCAGTTTCTCATGGGAGAGATCATCCACCACGCTACAAAGTGACATGAGACTGCCCAAGGGGCAGAGGCACGGCCAGGACGGTGACACGCAGCAGCAGGACACCCACCCTGGGGGTGCCCAGGCCCGGAGGGATGCAGCCGGCCCCGCCAGCCCCCAGCCCTGATAGAAGCCAGGCGGCAACACCCCCCAGAAGCGAGGGCGCTCCCTTGTTTGTGGCACGCTTCCTTTCTCTTAGGCGCCGTCCTTCCCCGCCTGGAGCGCAGCGGGGCCCCGCAGGCCGGCGAGAAGCAGGAGCAGGCCCTGCTCGGGCCCCCAAGGCAGGGCGAGCCGGGCGCGGCGCCAGGCCCGCGGCGCCCGGGCCAGTCTTACCCCAGGCCCCCCGCCCCGAGA